>NC_056751.1:387695316-388067816 GCF_019279795.1 Protopterus annectens
TTTTTAACATAACTTATTTCTTCACTGGGAGTGTGTGTGTGTGTGTGTGTGTGTGTGTGTGTGTGTGTGTGTGTGTGTGTGTGTGTGTGTGTGTGTGTAGGAAATGATGTAGGGAGATGAGAGAGTGTGTGTGTGTGTGTGTGTGTGTGTGTGTGTGTGTGTGTGTGTGTGTGTGTGTGTGTGTGTGCATGCGTGTGTGTGTGCATGCGTGTGTGCGTGTATTGTCTCCCTAATAACAGAGGGACTATATTTTACGTAAAAACTAAAATATTATCCCACTGTCATTATTACAATGTTTTCACTGAAATCATCTTAGCAAGACAGAACCACAGAGAGACAGAGCCACAAAGCTAATTTCAATAAAAAGCATTCTAAAAACAGAAGGCATGGTAATAAAGAGAAAATGCAGGGTAGCTGGAATAGTTTATATCCATAGTTTGAGTAATTCCATATATACTTTGGTGCTTATGCACTAGAAGTCTCAAAATGCTGTAAATGCTGGTTTGTTGAGTAATATATGCTGCTAGGAACTGTATTAACATTAGTTCATATTTAGGATGATTTATCAGCAACCAGAATAAGGTTAAGCCGCGGTGGTGCAGCGGTAGCATTGTCACCTCACAGCAAGAGGTTCTCCTGTTTGATTCTTGGCTAGAGCACCTTCAGTGTGGAGTCTGCATGTCCTCCCCACAGTCGAGTGGCATTCGAAAGACATGCATGAATGAGCGTGCCTTCATTTAAGGTTGGGTGTCGGGCTGGCACCTCGCACTGTAAAAATCTACTGCCGATCATTAGCAGACCGGAGTTCCACTGTGGCGACCCCTAACCAGGAAAAAACGAAAGAAACAACATCAGCAACCAGAATAAATTCTGAAAAGTGCACAATGCATGAGATCTGCACAGTTTTGTAAATTTATGAGTGGTTAATGTGAATAAAAGGTTTGAAAGGAATGAAGAAAAAAACTGTCAGCATAAATGAATTTTCCATATCGTACTAAATATGTTAAGCTCTGAGCTCTCTATGGAACAGGAAAAAAAAAAGTCTACTTTTTTATACAAGTTGCTTTCAGTAAATCATGCGACCATGCCCTAAATCTTCTACCTTATTTCCTCCCTTCTCTTCTTTCTTTCTTTCATCCTTTTTTTCCCTTCTTTTCTTCATTCTTCTCTTTAATTAACTTTACGGGTCCATTAATGATTAGTACCTGTTTTTCTTTTGCCAGTTTTAAGTTGGTTTGGTAACAGTGATGTGACATGGGGCCTTTGTTAAGTTTGGAAAATAAAGGATAACTAATATTTCTGTTTTCTTCCATGCCATGTCCTACATTTCTAATTATTTTATTTGTTTCTTGTAAAAGGTGTTTAGCCTAGTATATGTTTCTGAAACCTTTGCTGTAACTTTGCAAGCTGCAACTACAGCTTTTATAGTAGGATACAAAAAGCAATGTTGAGAAAGCTACATTTAAAAGGTTGGTTTTGATTACTATGTAGTGTAAGTCTAACTGCACTAAGACATTATTCCAGAAAGTTTACCTGTTGACCTTCCATGCTATACAGAGGTGGACAGGTAGAGTCAAGTAAACAGAGTGATAATGTCATGGGGGAAATAAGTGCTACAAGGAAAGTAAGAGTAGAAAAATCTTTCATTGCTTGTTAAGTGATTTGACTCTGCAGAATACAGGTGCAAAGCTGGAAGCCAGATATAATGAAGGCACTGGTCTGCAGAGAACAGCGGATGTGAACAGGAAAAGAAGAAAAAAGAGAGTTGGATCTGCCTGGAGTTCAGGGTTCCATTGTACATTTTATTTGGAGTAACTGTGGGAAAATTAGTCTAGTTTTAGAGAAAAATGCTTCAGGTTTCACACTGGAATCACCAAGTCAAGTCATGCTGAAAATTAGTAAATGGAAGAAAGTTGACTTAGCCACATTTAGTGAAACATTAGCTGTTAATGCAGCCTGAAGAGGAAGCATAGAAACCAATGAAGCTGTGGCTGCATTTCAGGGGGACAACTAACATATTATACCATGCGAACATCGCAAACCCGACAAACGTGCATGCTGATTGGCTAATCCAACCAGCGTGCACATAGTAAATCCTACAAGAAACAACGCAAAAAGTCCGGTCGCTAAATATCATGCGGCGACAGCAAATAAACAGTAAAGTAAAGTAAAGTATGACATTATAGTGTAGGGTTGACAATTTATTATTCTCAACCAGTTCAATGTTTTAATTTAATGTGATGTCATTTTATTATGAACTAATATATTCATATTTTTACATTAACCTATAGTTAAATTATGGCTTATATGTATTTTATACAAATATTCATTTATATGTATAATATTCATTGTTTTATTTATTTTGTTGTTCTGTTGGGAAAAACTACAGCCTTCTTGCATTCATTTTACACAGCATATTTATAGCTGGGCTCTTTAAGTATAATTAATGAATTATTCAATTAACGAAAATGGAATCTCATTAAGTCATATGTTAAAAGAAGGGATTATGGTTGTTATTTCGTGTATGTCTGATGAAGGTTGGGGGATTACCTCGACCGAAAGCGCTTACTACAATAAACAGTCCGTGCAACCTTGTTGGTTACTGCCTGGTTCGTTTCTACTTTTTTGTTGGATTTAAAGTAAAGTAAATCTAATACCCAAAACACACAACAATTTAATGAAAACACAGAAAAGTAACCAATTTCCATACTACACTCCTCATTCCCTCACCTCGAACACTAAAAAAATAAAAAGTCATGTAGTCGCAAATACATCACACATACACTACATAACCACCACTTATAACACAATAAAACCAAGCATTCTCATAAAACCATTCACTTACCTATATTCCCTACAATACCTATACACAGACAACTCCAAAAATGTACATCCTAAAAATACACCACACATCCCTCGCAAAGTCAAAAACACACACCATACCGAACGTCCACATCAGCATACATCTAATAAAAGTGCATACAACACCACCATCTAGTGACCAAATAGTAAAAGTACATATTTTAAAAAAATTAATACAAATTAAAACTACACCACATTTCAACATACCTATAACTACTAAAACATAACTACACGTTATAAACTTCTACACTGCTTAAACTATATTATACCAAGCACCACCTAGCCCTTTCCTAACATTTCCTGAAAAACTAAAAAATAACATGTATTTAAATTAAAACAGAAATAAACAATAAACACAAACTGAAAGTGTGGACTATTTTATCTCACAAAAAGTGGAAGAATACAAAAAAAAGCAAACAAAAACATAAATAACAACAATACAAACATAATACAAAACAAACTAACACCACGGTATAATAGCAATAACCCACTTCTGGGTGTGGGTAATGCTGTATTTACCCACGGTTGTCTTTGTTTGGTCCCTCTGGCTTCGCCCTCGGGACCAAACCACGCCAACCATGGGTAAATCCAGCATTACCCACACCCAGGCATGGGTTATTGCTATAACATTTCCCATGGTGCTTCTACTGCTAAATACACAAACTGCAATGAAGTGAAAATGCTGCAGCATTTGCAAAGTTTCTAAGGGCTCCTACTATGAACAGGTTTTTGCAGTCATAAATGACTGGACAAATATTTAGAAGACTCAGACACTAGAAGTTCCCAGGCAACTTATATTTAAGTCAGATTGTTGCTTAAAATGACATTTTTCAAAGCTGGTCTAGAGAAACAAATTAAAACAAGACCATTTAAACTACAAAAAGAAGGGCATATTGATGATAGAGTAGTATGACCGTATAAAGTATATGAGAATGTATGAAAGTGATTAGAACAAGACAGAAAGTGTTAAGTGGATGTGATGCTTTGCTATGTCAGAAGCATTGGTGAAAAAATAATTAGCTACTAGATACACTTGTACAGAAATCTGTTGATGTTGGAAATATGGCAGACACATAGGCAACAATAAATAGTGAACAAGATATGGCAACACCCAGAGGATGAACAAGAACACACAGGAGGGAAACACAAAAAACAGTAGTGCACATTCAGCACTGAATGAAGTAAACTAAGAGACTACTTGTGATGAAGACAAGAAAAGTATTGCTGGAGGGGGTAGTATATGGATCTTAATGGGTGACATACTGGATACTTATGGAATACAGACTACCATATAACAAAGGGGGAGGTAACTGACAAATGGGCTGGCAATGTTTAGTTCTTGGTCCGAAGTAAAGAACTTGATTTCAAACAAGCTAGTGCCCCTTTAATTTAGCTGCGAGGAGGACTGAAGATAGACAGGACGCTTTTTAGACTAAGCAAAAAATATTGGAACATCTACAGTCTTCAGTTTTGCTGGAATAATGTTGTGGTGTTGAATGGATTCCAAGCCAACAAAGAAGCTCTTGTGAAGAAATCTGAAGACTTTGCAGACCGTCCCATATTTCCACTTTATGAAGTCCTTGGTTATGGAGACAGTAGTGAAGGACTTGTGTTTGCAAGATATGACAAAACCTGGAAGGAGCAGAGAAGATTTGCTCTTATTACATTAAGAAACTTTGGGATGGGAAAAAAAATCTGTGGAGGAACGGATTGGGAAGGAGGCAATGTATTTGTGCACAGGCTTTTAGAATGAAAAAGTACCCTGCTTTCCACTGTGCTGTTTATGATATAGTCTCTAAGAGCCTACCTACCTGGTGACAAAGGACCCTATCCAATTCTGCAGCCTCATCTAAACAGCCTGTTTTTGCCCTGTGCCCACTCTCAAGGAAGCAAAAAAGTATGTGGTTGACTAAGTCCTAATTGTAAAACTGACTACTGTCTACAACTTGCTTCAGGGGTTATAAAGTAATCTACGAGCCTGAACAGCCAGCAGCCTTTACTCCCCCTTCATATCTACCCTATATCCAACTAACCTCCTCTACTTCATATTAACCCCCCCTTTTACTTGCTATCACTCCATCCCTGGTTCTAAACCAGCTAGCTCCCTACATATTTACCTGCTTTACTAGATCTGCCCACTAGGTGGCACCCTCATCCCAACCCTTATTTCCTGCTTTATCCTCCTGTATTTTCCTCTGTAATTACACTAATACCCCTTAGGTCTTAGACCTGCTCCTATTTTCTCACTCACCCTTTACTGAAACTGTATACTCTCACCTGTTCTTTTTTTTTAATCTCATAGACTCTGCTATACCTCTGATCTTTCCCACTCCTGACTCACCTACTTACCTTCAGCTATCAGCATAACTGATAGTTTATTTTCTAGATTCTCCTTCACTTGTCTCTACCTGCTCTGTTCGCCCTGCGAGCTCACTCCACAGCCCTACCCTACCCCCCAATTCCCAACCACCCCCCAGGGGTCTTACTCTTATACCATCTAACCATACCCTTTCCCTCTTACACTAATCATAGCCCCTCCCATTGTTAATTAACACCAGTTTCCCTACTTTCAATTACCACTTCCAATTTCTCCTACCACACCCTACACCTATTTCATTCCACACTTAGCATACCTCCAAACCTATAACTAGAACCTAACAACTTACCCTGCCAGATGCATATGCTACCCTCCTCAACCCTCTTACAGAGGTTACTCATATTTACACTTCTACCACCCCTAACTTTAGCTTACCTGCTAACCTCCTATGAACACCCAATATATCCACACATTCTCCACCCCAAAACACTATCTACCTCTCCTTCTCTACCTATTCTCACTAACCATGTTAACATAACATCCACACCTAGCTATCTACCAGCAAATTCCATAGGATTACCCACATTAGATATGAATCTCCCAAGCCTAGAAAGTCTCTAACTTTATATAAGGTCCCAAATCTTAGACTTCAAACACTACACCTCTTTTTGAAAGATGGTGACATTCATCCAAACCCAGGCCCTATCACTGCTACTACCACTCAACTCCACAACCTCAACACCCATCCTATCCATTCCTTTACTAAACCACTTAACTCACTGTTATTAGCTCACCTCAACATACATAGCCTTAATAACAAAGTTGCACAACTCCATGCTTTCCTAGAAGTCTACTCCTTTGACATTCTTTGTTTAACAGAAACTTGGTTAAAACCCTCAACTAAAGATGATGAAGTCATCCCACCTGGTTATAATATTTTGCGACTTGACCGTACAACCAAAAAGGGTGACGGTGTAGCTATCCTTTTTAAATCTGGCCTACAGATTACTACCTTCGACTTTGTACCACCTCAAGTCTCCAACGCTGAAATTCTTATTACCAAGCTTCAACTTAACAAATTCATATCCATTTGTATTATCTGTACCTATCTTCCTCCTGGTAATAACATTGCCACAATAGAAAATATACTCTATTGGCTATCTCAAAATTTGCCTCAAGAAACCATAATCCTACGTGATTTTAACATTGATTGGAAGTGTTTGAGCAGTTGCCACCCTACAAGCCATATAAACCTATTTGTTTTTTCACAAACCCTTACCTCCCCTACCAGGATAAACAAGCCTAATAAGAAAGAAAGTACCTTATATTGGATTCTCATAAATAGTCATCTCCAGACATACGAATCTGGTACCCTCCCTGATGATGTAAATGACCACTCACTAACCTACATCATCAGGCATAAAACCAATCTACCTAACCCAACCATATCTAGAGCAATTAGAACCAAGAAAAACTTCAACCCCGATCTCTTCCAAAGGGAACTAAGAGCATGCAGCTGGTCTCCCTTAAAATACTTCCCATTGGAGGAAGCTGTCAATTACATTAACTCTAACTTCTTAGCCATTCTAGACCACCATGCCCCAACGCGCTCTATAAGAATGAGAACTAAATCTGCTCCATGGCTTTCAAAAGAAACCAGGCAAAAAAATCAAACTCAGAAATAAATCACAATCAACTAAAAACCCAGTAGATCAACAAAACTTCAGGCAACTAAGAAACAAAACTAAAAAAGCAGTACTGTCCGACAAAAGAAACTACTACCTAAAATTCCAACAAACCCACCATAATCAACCACAAAAGTTCTGGGCAAGTATTAATCAATTATTACACCCAGGTCACTCCATCGCACCTAACCCACAAGGCACAGACCAAGAGAATCCTAAACAGACTGCTAATACCATTAATACCTATTTCACTGAGGCTATTCAAAACCTTGCCAGTCAGCTATCCACTCTGGACTTACCTATATCCAACTATGTCACTAACTCACCCCCTCCATTTCTCTTCCAACCAGTCCCAGCTACATATATTCTCGCCCTCACCTAAAAACTTAAACCATGCACTCCTTCAGCTGACCAGATACCCACTGAATACCTACAAAAGGCAGCCAAATCTATTGCCTACCCCATTTCCATTCTTATCAATAGAGCAATCACTGAAGGACACATCTCTAGCTTATGGAAGGTCTCCCATATTATCCCCCTTCATAAGGGAGGTAACTCCACTGAACTCTTCAATTACCGTCCCATTGCCCTACTGTCTCCCCTAGCAAAGATCATGGAAAAATGCATCCATAAACAATTGCTAGACCACCTAATCCATAATAACTTATTTTCCAACTCTCAACATGGTTTCAGACCTTCACACAGCACTACTACTGCCCTTCATTCCTTCACTCACTGTATCAACAAAAAACAAAACCTTAATATGCTTTCCTCTGCACTGTGTAGATCTGTGTAAGGCGTTCAATATGGTAAATCACCAGTTACTTATAAAAATCCTCAAATCTCTGTCACTAGATGCATTAGCTATAAAATGGTTCCAGTCCTATCTGGATAACAGACAACAGGCCGTGCTATGGCATAATAATCTATCTACCCATTAACCCATCAACATAGGGGTCCCCCAAGGGTCTATATTAGGACCTCTCCTATTTTCTATATTTATCAATGACCTTCACCTAGCAATCCCCCAAGCTACATGCATACAATATGCAGATGATTTGACACTCATATGCTCAGCCACATCAATATCTGAACTTCACTCCTTTACCCAAAAGGTCTTTAACACAGTTGAACTATGGTTTACTAGACGCTGTCTCCTTCTAAACCCCAAAAAAACGAAACTCCTCCTTTTCACTCCTACTCGTAAGTCCCCCCAATAGACTTCACAGTAACATCCAATAACAGTACTCCTATATCCCCAGACCCAACTACCTAACGACTTGGTATCACCATAGATAACAACCTTAACTTTGACACCCATATTAATAATACCTTAAAAATTGGGCTGTCTCTACAGGATCAATCCCTTTCTCTCTCCTGCAGCAAGAATAACTATTGATCACACTCACTTAATTTCTACTCTCCTCTATGTCTCACCCATATACACTAATCTCTCTAAAAACAACCTTAATAAAATGGAAAATGCCTACAATAGCATAGCTAGATTTGCTACAGGTAAACCTTTCAGAACCCACCACTGTATTAACCTAAAGCAACTAGGATGGCTTGAATTACAAAATCAGCTTAAATTCCACCAACTTACCGTTGCCCACAAAACCTTTTACCATCCTACCAATACCCCTATACTATCTACCCTCATTATCCCCTACAACAATCTAAAGACCTTACGTTCATCACATAGACTTCTGGTAAATATTTGTAAGTCAAACAACATGGCTGGAGATTCTCTTTTCTCTAATGCTGTTGGAAAACCCCGGAACCTTCTTCCTAGCGCACTTTCCTCAGTTCCCTCTGTAACACTCTTTAAAAACAAACTGAAACTTTTTCTCAGAACACACTGGTTGTGCCCCTGTACCAACCCTGACTGATCTACCACCTTTCTTACTTGGATCTACCTACTCTTTTCTCAATATTCTTGTTCCTTTTCTTAACAACTGACCTAGACCTTTCTAGATTTTTTACTTACATCCTCTTAATTTCTTAGTAGACTAGTTGTTAACTCTTATACTGATTATTACAGCTCCTACTTTTTGTTTTCCTTCTTTATGTCAACCTGTTTACTAATATATTATCTAACTCAGCTGCTATCTTTTTATATGTTGTATTGCAACTACATTTGTATTGTATTAAGTGTATTTGTATATTTAGCACTATGCTATGAACAAATGACCACTGTGATTATTCCCTATTTTTTTCTTGCAATGTTTAACATACAAATTAATCTTTGTATAATGTGATTATATTTTTATTTCCTCAGAGCTTATCTCCCTGGGCCTCTACAGAAAATGGACATATACCCAGTTAGACTAGCCCGTTCAACAAATGTAAAATAAATAAATAATAAATAAAATATACCATTAAAGCTGAACAGATAACATAGCAGAAGAGGGTAAAGTTTTCATTGGGGGCCTTAGCCACCAGTGAATTGCTTGCATTAAGATTGTGGAGGGAGAGAGGGAGACATTAGAGGCTTTGTAATAAAATGGGCTTGATCAGAAATTGAGGTTTTCAAACAGAAAGTAGAATATATTTCATATAGTCCTAAGATGTGCAGACACACAGTGATAATGCCGTGGTATGTATTCATTATCCTTGGAATAATACTGTGCACACCACAAAAACAGAGAACTGGGATTTCAGGACGATAGACATCACATTGTTGGAAAACATAGTGATGGGTACTGTGGGGAAATGGCACGAAATGAGAACAGATGGTGCTGTGGAACTGAACTGAGGATGAAAGTAGGAGGGGAATAAAATTATGAATCTGGAGTAGATGGGCTTATGGAAAGAGAAGACAACTAGTCTGGCTTAGGAGAGAGATAAACCGGGTTAAAATAACAGACTGTAGAAGGCTATACAGTGTTTACAAGATGAGAAAAAAGTGCAGGATTCTGTCACAAGCGCCATCAAAGCTTATCTGGCATGCCAATGTCAACACAATCAGATTGCAGGGAGAAGTTATGAGTAAAAAAAAATCAGCTCCTTTAAGGAATGAAGGAGGAATCCATATAAGCTCTCTTTACTGGAACCCCGGCCTTGTGGCATAGGGAAGACATGACCACCGGTGAGGGCTGGGTGGGGAAGAATGAGATCGACAGGCTGATGCTAGCTCATGCATGCTCAGGGGAGAGAGGCTAATGGGCCTGCAGCATCGATGACCCCTTTCCAACTCTACATTTTACTACTTCAGCTGAGCTTCATGGTGACTCCTGGAGGAAGAAAGGTCCATCCACTTTTTCAGAGACAGTCCATTCATTCTCCTTACTCTACAGATCTGTACACCGACTTTGGTGGCAATAACAGCTAACCTATTGAAATGTATTGCTCATGCGTTCCTTCAGTTAGATCCTTTAACTCCAGGAGTAGCAATAACTTACTTGTTATATTTTGGTCACTCTACCTAATGTTAGCAGGAGCCATCCACTAGTAATTATTTACTGCTATTATAAACTCCCCAAGTGATGTTTTCATACAGGAAAACCTCAATGAGACCAATGACTGGTGTCATAACCATGGCCTTAAGCTCAATGCCAAAAAATGTGTCTTCAACACCTTTGGGAAAAACCCAGTTCCCTTGAATTACCACATTGATGGTAGTCCACTGAACACAGAAGGCGTTATAAGAGATCTGGGAAAACAGGCTGACAGCAACCTCTCTTATGACCACCATGTTGCCACTGTGGTCAGAAAGTCCTTCTATGTGGCACATCTCATTCCTAAGGGGTTTGCATCCAGGAAGAAAAAGGTCATTGTCTCCCTCTACTCTTCTCTCATTAGGCCAATCATCAAGTACAATGCCCCATTTGGCATGTACCTCACTAGACACCTGCAACCACTGGAGAGGCTGCAGACGTACCTTACAAAGAGGATCCTAGGCCTTAAACACTTGCCCTATATGGACAGACTAAAAAAAACTCCAACTATTCTCTGTCTCATATCGCCTACTTAGAGGCGATCTCTGCTTGACTTACAAAGCCATGTCGGACCCAGCTCTGTTGGAAATGCTACATCTAAAGAAATCCCAATCCCTCCACACCACATGCTCCAGAGACCTCAATCTCATTACCACAATCAACAGAACATGCTGGAGGGACAGATTCATAACCCAGAGACTACCCATGCTATTGACTAGACTTCCCATACATGTCCAGCAGAGCACCTCATTGGCCCTCTTCAAGAGAAATCTTGATGAGTGGATGGGAAGTAGAAAATTCATCCCGGGGATCACTCCAGTGCCTCTACTCGACAGAGGCACTAGGAACTAAGGTTGGGTGGCACAATGTCAGGGTAATCCTATGGGCTAGGCTTGTAAAGGCTCCAGGGCTATTAGTTTAGTACACACGCACCTATGAACCTATATATATATATATATATATATATATATATATATATATTTAAGGAGAACTGTACCTGACTATAAAAGAACAAATGAAGCCAAACATTCTATCAATGTATATGGCAAGAATGTTTGGCATTAATAGTTGCCATTAAGCAGTAACATAACTATTCTGCAGATTAATTTATAAGTTACCCCTGCAGAACTTTTGTGTTGTGTAACAGAAGTCTGATACCTCTGTAATGCTCACAATAGTGGATGGCCCCTTTGTTCTTATGCACTGACACTAGTATGCCTATTCTCCAGTCATCTGGTATATGCATTTCTCTCTATAATGCTATGAGTACCCTCAGGTACAATCTAACCCAACATCTTGATCATATCTGCAGTGATCTTATCTGAGCCTGCCTCTTTCCTTGACTTTATCTTCCTTTGTGCTGTTCCTGTTTCTTCTAGGGTGGGCTTCTTTGCATCATTCATTGTAGGTAGTGTCGATGGACGTACAGCTTCTGTAGGGTTTTCTTCATTCAGAAGCTGATGGAAGTACTCCTTCCATCTGCCTTTGATTTCCTGTGGACTAGTGAGTAGGTTGTTGCTGGCATTCCTTAAGAATGGTGCCTGCCTCTCTTCTTTACCTGGCCGTTTTTGCCTTGCAACCTGATAGAGTTTCTTTGGCCCACCTACTGAGACTCTTTCCTGAAGCTGGTACAGTGCTTCTGATGCCTTGTTGTTTGCTATGACAAATCTTCACTTAGCCACTTTGTTAGCCAGCTAGTATTCCTTGTTAGCCTGGTCCATCTTTTCTATCTCCCACTTTTTCCTGCACTAGAGCTAGATCATGGTCAAATGCAACCCTAGGCATGGTAATGAAACATCCCCCTCTCCAGCTATTGAAGTGTACCATTACTTGGATATCTCCCCAGTTAACATAAACATTTTGCATACCTGTTCGTGTGCTACTGTTTTCTTCTTTACAATGATTACAGATATTTGAATTTAATTTTAAACTTCTATTTTAAATTGTATAACAAACACAGATAGCCATTTGCTAAATAAAAGCATACAGTCTGACAATGAAAACATACTTTGCATGACAACAGTAAATGTCTCTGCCCTTGAAACTCACATTCATTGAAACAGCGTTGAAACCCAGATTGATAGAAAATGCAGCTGGTCAGTGGCAGATTAGATGTCCCTTTGGAGTGTTTTCAAACTATGGGCCCCCTGCATACATTTTTAGTACCATGCATAAATGCATGTGTTCTTTGATTCACTTTCCTGATTGTATTAAAATTATATTCCTTGTTTAATACAGCACCACTTGTCTGAGTGTTTTGAATTTGCAGTTTTGAACATTTTTCCGGTTAGCAGTGTAATAAAACACATGAAGCAATAATGACAAAACTGCCCATTTCAGTGCATTTTAACATTAAAATGCCACTCAGACTGCTGTCATTATAATCCACCAATAACTGTCAATATGCACAGTCTCTACAGCAGTAAAGGTCATCTGAATAATTCCACATTAACTCATTCAAGCCAACAGTGCCTTTTTGTATCCAGTTCACATCCATACCTCCTTACTGCCCCACAGAACATTTTAGGCCTGGCTTCATTGACAAAGTGACTTACTAGCTAATAATATGCACTATTAGAAAATGCATGGATTTGTTAACAAAATGGCACTAAGACTGTTAATCTAGGCTGCCTTGCAATACAGAAATTAATCATTGTACAATTTATTGCTCATGTTTTCATATTTGTGTTCATATTTTCATAACTGAGAACCATGCATGTTATAGACGTATATCATGTGATATGCCATGAGTAAAATTCATTGTTACTGTCCGTGTATATCACACTATACCTAATATATTGCTATTTAGTAATCATAAAAATAAGGAATATTTCCATATGTGCTTTATACTTCAAAAAACAAGTGACTTACAAACTGTTGCATTGCACAAGAACAGGGAAAACCTTAGATGTTTTTGAAGAAAACGTTCAACTTTACACTCTAAGTTGCACACTGAGTTATTTATACTGCAAGTTATAAAATTAAGCATATATTTTCAGATTTCTGTAAATATCAGGTACATTATGCAAAACTAAAGAAATGTACCTGATTTTTCTTGTACTTTCTCAGTCCAGTCTCTCGTACCTGTCGACAGTCTGGATTTCAAACTTTATTTATTTATTTACTTATTTTATTTAAAAAAAAAAAAAAAAAAAAAAGGCAACGAAGATCTTCCTTTCGCCATTGCTTCCTTTCCAAGCCACTGTTGTAGTGCATAAGCATGAGTATGCGCAGTGCATCAAGAATGACCCACTATACCAAAAAAAAGCGGAAGAACACCACAACGTCATTATACAAAGACATGATTTGTGAAAAGTACGGAATTTTGTTTCTTAAATAATGTCATTGTATAATAGCAATAACTGACTCCATGGTTTGGTATATTCGCTCGGTCTTCGCCCTCATGACCGAACCACACCAACAGTGGATACATTTTCAATATACCACACCCATGTCATCGGTTATTGCTATACTGTAGAATTTATCAAAAGAATGAATGCACTGGCTGTTATCACTGTAAAGAATACTTTTTGCTGATAATACTGCAATTTGTATAGTTTTAATAGCTTTTATTATTTCAGAAAATGCTCTGGAAAGCAATATGTTTGTAGGCTGCTAGAGGTATGACATTCCATACCACTTGGGTGTTTATGAGTTAAAGAAAACTGTAAGGAATGACGAGGTTGCTCCTGGCAAACAACTTTGCATTTCAGTGTTTCCTCTACAAATTCAGTGTCTGCTGCTCTTGAAGAATAATTGCGTAGGTAACATTAAAAACAAATTGGTGTGCTGGTGATATGGAATAGGGAATAGCTGACAAACCAACAATAGGTTCATAGTTACTAGATATCTCATCCAAAGGAGAACACACTCAGGAGTGGAGCACCCTCACCCATGCTGTATGGTAGTGTCAACAATCAATCTACCTGGTGTGGGAAGAGAACCAATAGCCTTCTGCAACAAAAGCAAGTGTGCTACCTGTTGCACCACTGACACTGAACAACACAACTGTGAAACACGCTGACTGACATTGACTGTAATTCTTAGGGACTTGCAAAAAGAAAAACAAAAAAAAAAAAAGTAAAATTAAAGATGACCTGGCAGTTGGTGTGGATGTTTAGGGCATTTGCTTGCCAATAATTAATATTCAGGATTTGATTCCAAACAAAGTCAATTATCTAGACACCCCCCTAACTGGGGCTTGCTCACAAACACACACACACACACACACACACACACACACACACACACACACACACACACACACACACACCGCTCTAAAAGACTGAAGTCTCTCTTGGCTCTGCCTCTCTCTGTTATAGAAGGGCTTGGTATATCTGTTGTGAACTTGGAGTACTTGACTGCTTTAATGTTCTACTTAAATCTTCTAAAGATGACATTAAGATGTTCTAACTCTGAGGTTTCTGGGGCTTGCAGTCTTTACAGAAGTCACCCATGAGGTCTTAAAGTCATGCTGTGTTTATGATGTCTAACACTGAGGCTTGGTTTATTTATAGAAGATGTTTTTTATAGTGAAGCCACCCCCCCCCCTGCCAACATGGGCCCTAGGCAGCTACCTTGGTCACCTAGTGCTGGATCTGGCTCTGCCTGGTCTCCTTCTTTCTTTCTTTTGATGATTTCCTGGATTCTGCATTCTAGGACCAGCTTTTCTTATGCACTTTGCTTCCATAGCAGGATCAACCACATATCTGTACTATAGTCCTTACATATGCTGTTTTGAGGCACTGCCATTCTTCTTCAACACCAACTATTTGATCTTTTTCCTGAGGTGCTAGAGCCCTGAGTAATTCCTTGAATTCTTGTGCTTTCTCTCCAGTTAACTTCCAGATCTTCAGCATAGTCTTTGTTGACCTTAGAGCCTTCACTGACTACTGCTTGCAGAAGATTGTAGCAACCAGTGGTTTATTTTGTGGGTCAACTGTTTCACTAGGATGACTTTGCAATGATTGATTCTACCCCAGTGCCCTTTCTTTATCAGGAAGAAGTCTACCTGAGTTGCATGCTGGCCACTCTTGTATGTAATACTGTGACTGTCTGTCTTTCTGAACCATGTGTTGGCTACTATCAAGCCATTTGCCAGACTGAAGTTTGAGAGGCCTGTCCTTCTTTATTCCTTTTGCCCCACCCATGTGGTCCAAGACAGTCTTCATGTCCTGTTCTGTTTGTCCCAGTATGTGCATTCAGGTCACCAGTTATCAAAACCAATTCATGCTGTCCTGCTTTATCTAGTAGATCCTTCAACTGTTGTCTAAATGTACTGTTATCCTCACTATCACAACCCTGTTCTGGGATAAAGGCTGAGATTATGAATACTGCCTTATCCTTACACTGGAGTCTGATTGCTGTGAGTCTGTCACTAATTCTGACGACATCCCTCACTGCTTTCTGAAGCCTCTGACTCACCACAATTCTCACACCATTTCTAGTCTGTCCACTTCCTTCGTAGTAGACTTTGGATCCCAGGCCAAGTGCCTTTGCTGCACTGCCCCTCCATATTGGATCATGGATGTATAGGATGCCCATTCTCCTCATTGCCATCATGTCATCCACTTCTAAGCTGTGTTCTGTCAGTGAACCTACATTGAGTGTAGCAATTCTTAGTTCATGTTGAGCAGATTGATTGGTTTTATGTCCAGCTTTCACTCAATAGAGCTATTCCACGTGATCCAAGCTGGGGAACTGGATACCAGCCAGATGTTATTGACCCAGGGCTAGTGAGCTTTATGGCAAGGCACACACTGGCCAGAAAGGGCACATACACTCCCCCCAACACTGTTAGCATGGGTCCCTTGCATAGATCACAGTAGGCCGAGGCCTCAACTCACTTAAAATAGGCAAATACCCATGCCCATTTTTGGCAATATTAGTCAACACAACCAGATCATCTAGAGCCAACTATTAAAACATCAAGTGTCTAGCCCTGACATTGTGCTCAGTCTGTGATCCATGTTCTCCTCTGTAGATATAGTGGCATCACAGTTAATGCCCAAAGTGATTAGTTGGTACAACTCTTCAGTCTATAGGGCACCATTTAGAGTTTATGCTGCTGCCCACAACTCCATTTTTGTGATTTTTTTCGATAGAAACTTTCAGCATGATTTGGGGTGGTGGTAGGAATCCCACAGAGACACAGAAAGAACATGCAAACTCCAGGCAGGCATTAGTCATAGGTCAGAATCAAACCTTGTACATTAGAGGCAAAGACTTTAACCACTGTGCCAGTTAGGCATCTATAAAATACCACTGTCATACCTCTCATCCTCTTAGAGCAATCCCAAACAAATGCTCGGTGTTGGCTTGAGTTCTGCCAAACGATACCACCAGGCTATGAAAACAAATAATCAATAGCAGAACACAGCTACGTACCACAAGTATTTATTTAAAATCCTTTCTTAAACAAACAAACAGATAAAATGGATGAGCGCTTTCGAGTATTAACCCTTCATCAGATAAAAACACATACAATTGAACAGATTTTAAATACCACATCCACCAATCGAATTCAGTAAAAAACCCTCCTGTTTTTAAGGGCAGGTTTCATAGGGCTAACATCATTCAGACCAGGTTACCTATGAGCCATAAGCTCAATTATCCATTTAGATTCTATTAATT
Source organism: Protopterus annectens (assembly GCF_019279795.1). Classification (NCBI taxonomy): domain Eukaryota; kingdom Metazoa; phylum Chordata; order Ceratodontiformes; family Protopteridae; genus Protopterus; species Protopterus annectens. Next base: position 387,712,251 of record NC_056751.1, read on the forward strand.
CTGTCAGCTGTTTGATGTTCCCTCCCCTATTATTTAGCCTCACATTGGCTATAGCCTTAAACCTGAATTTATGTGTGGGGTTGTTTTCTATATGTCTGTATAGGGCATTATGTGAGTCACAATTCCTCACAGCAGAGAGATGTTGTAACACCCTAACTTTGAACATGTTGTTCGTTTTCCCCACATAAAAACAAGTACATGTGGTACACTCAGCTAAATAGACTATATCAGTAGTCCTGCAGTTGGCCCTAGCTTTGAATGAAAAACTTTTCCCTGTCACTGGATGTACAAATACCGGGTCCTTAGAGCAAGTAATCTGGACAATGACATAAATAATGGGAGGACAAAACCCCAAAATAGGGTCAGTTTTAAAATGTTTCTCTTACAAACTTAGAAAGTTGATAAAATAACAGTTCTTGCATTAGTATGAATTTTTGGAAGACTATGAAGTCTGAAACTCATGTCTGTCATTTTGTACTTCAGTCTTTAATGATTTATCACTGATTTGCCAGAAAACCACAATTTTATGAAAAATGGGCCAAAAATATGAGATAAAATTCTGGACATGCTGTGAAAATCTGTACAGTTGAGAGGTATGACCACTACCATCATCAACCTGTAATTGTGCCCCAGCCTCTGTAGTTGTAACCACTGCAGTACACTGCCCTTTGCATATGAATGCCAAAACCATGCCCTTTTCATGCATCCTAATGGTGTCCATGCATGGGGTACCATACAGTCCCATCCTACCTGTCTTGTCATCCTGACATTATTGGATACCTGATGTACCCAAAACAATGCAGAGCCAACAGATGCTGAGGTCTGACTACAGTATCAAAGTTCAGTGCAGTTGTGCAGCTGAACAGAAGTCGGTGTAAGAGGTACTAACCCAGTGTATCATCCTCTGAGGCAAGTTAGAGTGGGTCCAGTTTGCTGTTAGTGTCCATTCCTCCAGAGAGAATTGTGGTACCAGTGTTCCCCTACAGGAATACCAAAAACACCTCTTGTCTGTCAGCCTGCTGCTCCCAGTTGTCCCTATGCATGTAGTTGAACTGTCAGCTACTATGAGTGACTGCATCCCTGATGGCATTTCTGTCAGGGACCATTGCTTATCACACTCAGTAACATAAACATTGATAGGCACCCCCCTCTCCTCAACAGGTACTGTCCATGTGTACTAAGTGCTTATAGCAGGACATCATTTTCAGTGGTGCTGAAAACGCTTAGCCTTTGCCATCCACCTCATCCTATAGACTATATACTGTTGAGGTTGGCAGACTGACAGCAGCAGCAGAAAAAGGGATAACTTACAGAGACCGTACTACAGCCAAAGAGATGGTTGTGGGAGTTTGTCATACAATAGCTCTCAAGACAGATATGAGAAGACATACAGCAAGTGTGTACATTAGTGGATAGGTACATAGTAACACCTTCATCCCTACTACCAGCAGATGATGTCACCTATATAAGAACCAGTGATATGGTCCTGCTGTAGTATGCCGTGGGAGAAAAATGCATGTAGAAATGTGATGGCTATACATCCCACTATAGGCCAGCACATACATTAGAAAGGACCTAAGAATACTATAAAAATTACTAGACATTTACAGGGACCTGCTGCCCTGATATTGTGTGAGACTTTATTGTCAGGCAGTACTTTCTAAAAACACGAGACGCATTCAAGCACACATATTACAATATTCTTATTGCTAGCCTTTTGTAATATGAATTTTTGCAGAAGGGTGTATATCCTTAGGAAGGTATAGAATAACTGCTTATCATGCATTTTGAGTTCTGTGTGCATCCTCAGACTGCCTTTAGATCCAAACAGTACAGAAGTTTCCTCGGAATACTGCTGCCAAATATGTATTATTGCTTCCCAAATATGAGTGACATATTATAGGTGATAGTAGCATGTCCCTAAGACTACACAAATGTATACCTAGTTGCTGAGCACATCAGCAGATTAGATTGGGAGGCATAAGTCTGCATGCATTACTATATTTTGCTGCCATGCTCCTGTAGCATAGGGCACTGCCTCCTGTCTCTGCTTACCTCAGACAGCCTGAGACTTCTGGCTCATGCTGGAGACCTGTACAGGTACATGCATGCACTACTTCATGTGTAGCTGTGCTGCAGAAATTATATTGTAGATATGATTCACAGGCTACTGATTTGTTTCTTGTGAAAGTTACACCATTTTCAGATGTGATTCATGAGAATCGGAACTCCTGCTATTTCGTGCTGGAGATTGTCAGCATGGTGCATGTAGGAGAGCAAGATTATGCTTTTATATCCTTCAAAATCATTTCAGAAAGTACCCACTGGGCCCCTAAGGCACCTTATTTAAACAAGTAGATACCAGATCCTCAACTATGGGTGCACCAAGATGTGTAAACAATGCTGGTAGTGTTTTGATAACCGGAGGCACAGGAATACCGATGCTCTCTGTGTATGGGAAGCGAGGGTTAGGCAGTACCCCTAATGACATAGAATTGCTTTTATATTTTTTTATGTTTCCTTTTTTTTTTACCTGTCTCAGGCTTTGTGCCCATTGGTACTACTGGCAAGTGTTTGTCAAGGTCATTTTAGGAATTAGGTGTCTGCCACTCTCTGGCTCTTCCATGTCAGGTGGTACTGGTAGTGGAAGTGAGGTACTGCATGTGATATGCCCACATTCTCTGTGGGTCTCTGCAGGACCATGCTATGGGGAGGTAGTTTGATGCATCTTGTTGCAATGACTGTATACTAACTGGTTTGTCCCAGAGTGTACCTGTGCTGCATTCTGTTTATGTATTTTAATGCATGTACAGGGGACATATACTTACCTGCTACCTGTCATGCAGCCAATGGAAAATACTTATGGGAAATTATCTGTTTTAACATCTTGTAATATATATCATGATTCCCTGATCTGTTCTTTCTGTTTCGTCAAGAGCAGACCGTAACACAAATCATGTCAACTCATACAGGAGAGGCTTATGGTTAGCTTGTGGTAGTTAATTCCCCAGACAAGTGCTGACATGTTTGCTAAACATATTCAGTCAACTGCCATGTTAGATTCACTTACAGCTGCATTTTATTTTGTCCCCTCACTACAGGTCTGGATAGTGGACTTGGTCAGCAGGTAACTCCAATATGTCTTGCCCCTGCTGAAGCTGTGGCTGAGGAGCATGAGGATAATGAAGTTGGGATTACCTAATTGGCGGGGGATTCTGACCTATCACCAGCAAATGCCTTTCCTGCATTGCCTGAGGTGGCCCAGCTGCAGCTAAAACAGGTGGTGAAGGCTGCAGTATAGAGATCAAGGAGCACATATATAGTCCAGTGGGACAGCCTCCTAAAACTGGGTGCAGAGTTGCTTAACCAGTCAGCCCTTACATCGTGCTTCCAGAGGATGGTGAGGCCCATAACATGGGCCAACCTAATCCACTTCATGATGATGGATCCCTGTAATGTTCCTCTGAGTAAGGACAGAAGATTCCACGCCAGCTGCTACAACACTCTAACCCTACCCACATGTGCTCTCTTCTCTTGCCTCCTGCCCCATACCATGTTCATTGTCTAACACTCCCTATGACCATTTATCTACCCTCAGTTTGCCTTTGTCCAGCCCATGTCTCACCATCCTAGTGTGTGTACTTCCTCTTCAGCATGCACTGATCTGTGTTTGTCCATCTGCTTCCTTGCACATTATCTGAACCTCCATTCCAGTCCTGCTTAACCTTTTGCCCCTTCCCTTCTCTATATGTAAAGAAGAAAACTGAGCACTATCCCCACAAAATATGTTGCCCTCCTTCCCCCCATTCTGCACTCTCATATATGCTGCACTTTTGTGTATTCCTCTGCTTGCTCTTTCCTTTTAATAGGTATGGTTATACACCCCTTTCTTTTCCGTTTATGCCTTCAACAGATGTCCACATATGTGGGTGCCATAACCATGCAGCTGTAAATACTATATGGCTACTTATCTTTGTATGGCAGTTGTTGCTGTCTTGGTGAGGAACACAGCAGCATGCACAACCCAGCTGCTACAAACACTGCTTTATACACATATAAATCAGGTTATGTTCATGTTTTCTCTACTTGTGAGATCACACATTGCAGTGGTACATAGTGACTCAATGAACTGTATCTTGCATGTCTGTGTATGTATTTCACTGTACAGCTGTGTGTACTTGCACAGTTTTCACTCCACAGTTGGGCCCACTTTTATAATTGCTACTTGGCCGATTCATGTTTCTTGACACAAAACTGCCAGCATATAAGCATTGTATGTGTTCAGCTGTCTTCCTGCCCTATCACACAGTCACAGTGCAGTTTACTTGTGCAGGGCTTGTACTGAAGTGCAGTGTATTAGTATAAATTCTGACTTCCTTAGGGACATACCATTAAAATAATGTAACATATGTCCCTAGGTTTAAACCTCCCTATGCAAAGTAAATTTGGATCTTGGGATCCTTCTGAGACTTGACACTAGTTTACTTGAGTGGTTTTCCTGTTACCTCTCAGGTAATTTCCAAAGGTTGATTTCTGTAGTTAATTCTTCAGGAAGTGTTACTCTTGGGAAATTTGAGTGCTGAAACATTCCATTTTGACTTTCATTTTGTTCACAGTATTTACATTGCTTTTAAGCCTGTTCAAGTAAGGTCACATAAGTCCATATTCATGTTTGGATAAGATTCTGTTGAACCCTATCCTTTTCTCAGGACCAGATGTCTACTTTTATTAATTTGGAAGACTTTGGATACCATCCTTGGCTAGATGAGAAATAGTAAATAGCTGACTTAAGAGCACTCCAAAAAAATGAGGCTATTTTTTTTGTGGTACCATTCACCATTAGCAGATCATGTCTCTCTTTCTCACCCTCTTTCTCTTTACATCAAAGTAAGACAAATAAGGTCTGTGGATAGTATTTGACATTGCACTGACTTTATAGGCCCGTTTGTTAGCTGTTATCAAATCATCTTATTTTTATCTGAAGAATATCACCTGGATCAAACATTTGAATCCTTCTGCTATTTTCACAAGAGCTGTTCACTCATTGGTTCTTTCACATCTTGACTACTGCAGTGTTCTATACCTGGATCACCTGGTTACCTGTCTCACTCAGTTGCAGCATGTCCACTACTCTGTAGTCACTGTTATAACTGGGTCTTCCATGTTTTGTCACAACACTCCTGTGTTTTATGTTCTGGGTTGGTGTTTATAGCAGTTACATCTATATTTAAGATCTTATTATTTACCTGTCAAGCCCTGTAAACCATATGCTCCATCTGCTTAAAGTAGGCGTTAATGTCCTCTATCCCTGTTTACTTTCTTAGGTCATCAGATGGTGGCCTACTACTTGTCCTTGGAGCCAGGTTTGGAACACTGTGCAAATATCCTATTGTGTGTCTGATTCAAGTGTTGTTGACAACTACCTTCCCTGATTAGGGCATATGAGATTACTACTTCTTTCAGAGGTTCTATTCCATATCTTTTTTTTTCAGGATGATTTATGCAAACCCTCTGGTAAATCTAAGTACAGTTATTTAATTATCATCTTTTTCTGGAAATGTCTCTGATGTAAGTATGTTGTCATGGATGTTTGACTTTGACTTTATATATTCATTGTTTTTTTTATTTTATTTGTGCAGTGTTTAGGCATTTTAAAATTGTAAAAAAATGAAGTTTGCAGTCTACTTATTTTTTTAAACACAGTGTTGAATGAAAAGCTTCATGAAAATAATTGTAATCTGATCACTACATGAATGGCTATTTTTAATACCCCTAAGAACATACAAGTTTTATGTCCTGAAAGTGGTAGCTAAAGGCTATCATTTGAGTATTTCATACAACAGGAAAAGGCTGGATAGTTCCATAAAGAGATGCTGGACATTGAAGGATCTGCACCAGCCCAAGGGTTAGGATATCAGCCTGTGAAAATGTCATTAAGTGAGCATAGCTTAGTGGTGAGGTGTGAATCCATGTTCAGATAGGTCTAGATATTTTTAGGCCCATCTTAAACAGTTGCTGTAAGCAGGATCACTTACAAAGAAGCAGTGTGTTGATCTGTCTGATCAATACTATAAAGTTTAGGAAGATGTTCATTTACTGTTTTGTCAAGATTGGCCTTTGGAATATCCTATATTATTCTATTATATATTGTTAAATGCTGTTATTACTCTTGTATATTCTTTAATGCTGTTATTAACTCACTAAATAATCTCTTAATTATGTACATTGTTTTTTTTTTTTTTTTTGGAGCTTTTCTCCTCGGGCCTCCACTGACAATGGACTCATTTCCACCCAGCGCACTTTCCTGGTTAACAAAAGCAAAAATATAAATAATAAATAATAAGATTGCCTGTGTCGTACTGGTAATTTAATAAAGATGTTTATTGGGGAAAAAAAGAGTGACCTTGGGACTGAACTTAAAAAGGCCATCTCCCCCTGTTGAGGACTATTGCACAGAGAGTAACTGCAGCAGTCTGAACCCTAAATAATGTTACAGTGAATAATTTTGTTCGTACTACTGGCTTTTGCATTCTACTTAGTTTAGAAATGTTGTGCCTCCAAATTCCAACAGTGACTTAGCCTGTGCCTTATGATATAGTGTCATTCAATTGCTAGAACTTTCAGCAAGTAATTAGCAATTAAATAACTTTGGGTGAAACACCCTTCACCAACAGTGGAGTTTTCTTTATTCTCCACTGTTGTGCTACCTTATGATAGGTACATTGAACTTCAGTGGGTTTGCCCCACACTGCAAAAAAATTACCTCCAAAGTTCTTTTTTTTTTTGATCAATCTGCATTCAGTGAAAGTTGTCAGTTGATTATAGGTTCACGAGTTCACAGGAGATTACTAGATTAATATCTTAAGGGCCCTTACAAACCTAACAAATATAACTAAATTTCACCCAATATATGTCCCCTAAGGGGAAGACGATGGCTAGATTTATGCCTGTGCATTGAGTATCTTACAGACTGAACCTGCCTATAAGGGACGTAAGCTCTACCCCAGGTGTGAATTTATGAGTCCCCATCCATTGATCCAAACTGCATTTGAACAGGGCCAGGGAAGGGCTCAGCTTAATGTGAATAGGAAGCCTTTTCCAAAGAAGGGGCATTCTCTGTGACACCTATCTGTCTCTCCAGCATGTTTTGTTTGAGTCTCTGACTAAGTTTAGATCCCTAGATTGGGTGACCCTCATGCTGTTTGACTTGTGGATGTGCAGCAGCTCCATCAGCACTGGATATGTGAGTGCCTTGTAGGTTAGTCATAGGTCACTCCTTAATAGTGGGTAGGAAACAGAATAAAGGGATAGGGCTTTGTCAATCCGCATAGTTCATGTTGCTTACACCCTGTATTTTCTTTGTGGAGAACCTCTGAGGTCACTCCAGCTGCTGTAAGTGCCTAGTCAAGTACATACCAAATGGTGCACAATACTTGATTATTGATCTCATGAAGGCTGAGTACAGCAGGACTATAAATTCCCTGGATATGGATGCTATACCTTTACTTATAAGTTGTATCACATAAAAGTATTTCCTGATTACTGTGGATACATGTCGGTCAAAGTACTGGCTATTATCTATCTGTGTACCTAGATTCCTCACCTCTGAGTCTACTGTAAGGGATGTTATACTGATGTTATAATTTGCAGGGGTATTTGACTTCTAAAAGGGTATAATAATGCATTTTTTTGCATTTATTTTTATCCAATGGTTCTGTCAGCAATCATTTGTCAGATCTAGACCCTCCTGAAGGATATCTGCATCATTAAGGGATTCACTGATTGCCCCAACTTGCAGTCATTTGCAAACTTTGTCAACCAGAGGCCTTCCACATTTGCCTTGACTTAAGAATAGTATATTGGAGTGGTCCCAGCACTGAGCCCTGTGGCACACCACTAGTAACTGGCCTTTTGCTAGATCTAGATTCACCCACTTTAACCACATGTGTCCTGTCAGTGAGCCAATTGGCTGTCCATCTGGTAACTTAAGTATTTATGCCCAGTTTTGCAAGTTTATTTATAATACCTGAGTGGGGAATTGTGTGAAATGCCTTGTTCTGGTTGAGGTAGGTGATATGTACTGTTTTACCCTCGTCCATGACCTTAATGACATTCTCAAGGAAATCTACCAGATTCAGTAGACATGACCTGCCCTTAACAAAGCCAAATTTAGTCAGGGTCCAGTGTTTGGAGGTTTCTTTTGTCATTATTTATCAGGTCCATACTTATTCTGTCTATGGTCTTACATATAAGGCTAATCAAACTTATGGGTCTGTAATTTTCCAGGTCAGTAGATGGTCCCTCTTTATGAAGAGAGGTGGCTGATGTTGTCTTCCACTCTGTCATGACAAAGCCAGTCCAGAGGCTGTGGTTAAATAGGGATCCTAATGGGCCTGATACATCCTGATTTAAGCTGTTTAAGAACCAATCTGGTATATTGTCAGGCCCCATTGAAGCTGTGTTCTTAGCTTTAGAGAGTGCAGTGGCAACCTGTTCTTTGGTAATAATTGGCAATGAAGTGGTGGAGCGTATTTCTTGGGGAAGAACTAGGGGGTGATGGGGAGGTGAAATTTGAACTGAATTTGTCTGCCAGCAGATTTGCTATGTCTTCCGGCCGAGTATAGGTGATGCCATCTACAACTACTTCCACACATTGTTGAGTGTTGCCCTTATGACTGCAGACATAACTGAAAAATACCTTATGGTTATCCTTAACTTTGGAGGCTATTTTATATGTTCATAGGTTCATAGGTGTTTACTAGGCTAATGACTACAAGGGCCTTTTTAAGCCTAGGCATGCATCCCAAATCTCTGACGAGTTCTGATATCCTTTATAAGTGTAAGCATGGACCTGGAAGATGAACCATTTACAGGTTACCTGTTTGTGTCAGAGCCATATGGGTGCCAAACCAGGGATGAATTTCCAGTTTCCCAACCAATTGTCCAAGTTGCACTTGAATTGGATTGGGAGGAGCTCTGCTTCACATGGATGGGGAGCCTGTTCCATAGACAGGGTAGTCTCTGGGAACCTCAAAGACTTCTTTCAGAGACTTGACTAGTTCCCTAATTTACTTGTTTAGACTAATGAGAGGTTTATTGCTCTGTTGTGCACATTCCCTCTTACATCTCAACATGATTTTCTTTCTTTTCTTGTGCAAACTATTAATATCAGGGGTCTACCAGGGTGGCTTGTATTTGCATTTAGGTTAGTTATTTGACAGATATAATAAAATTCTGTGTTACATTTGCATGCCTTTATGTCCTTTGTGGGTAAATGGATTTGCTAATGTTCACTTTAATGCATTTAAGTGTGTTGAAATATGTATATATGTAGGGAATGCTGTGCTTTTTGTGGATTCAAAGAACAGTAGGTGTAGATTATTACTGCATTCTACTCCTATACTACCTTTCGCTTTATGTTTAAAATACTGACATTATAAGATGTTACATTATCAGAGTACATAATCATTTAACTATCTGTTAAAGTCTATGGACATGTTTTGAAAAGAATGTTCAAGAACATGTAATGCAGCCTATTTCACTTTCCTAGAACAGTGGTGAGCAGAGGGGGGGGGGCCTAGATAATATTTTTCTGCTAATCAAAGCAGATTGCTACAGCTTCTCAGTTAATCACTTCAGTACTACACCTGTCCCACCAACTGAACATCCAGGGATGTATCATACACAAAGCAGATTAAACGGGTGTGCAGGGTACCTAACATATAAATACTGATTATTCAGCTGTAAACAGCAAATGTTATCCCAGACTGCCCATCAAAATTAAGACCAGCACTTACATTATTTTGAAAATTATTCTGGATGTTTTCAGTATTTTCAGAATCATGAAATAAAAGTATGTTTTTTCTCTCTTGTGGCAGGTAACTCACTATCAGCAATACTAGACGGGAAAGCACGATTAACTTTTCTTACCAGGGATGAAGAATATACGCTCACAATGCCATATGCTCACTGTAAAGGTAAATGACTTAACCTGTACATTCAAACAAGTCTAAAGACATGTTTCAGTGTGCCGATCTATTATCAGGATCCCACTTATGATGAATAGTTGTGACCACATTCATTTCCGGTACCATTTGTTATCTTCCTTCCTGAATTACAGTTGAATCTCTTAGAAAAGAATCAGTCAGCAGTTGAAATGTTTACCTGCTTTTGGTAATGTTTATTCAGTATTTAGACTAATGAGATTATTTATCCAGTTGTCAACAACAAAACTACAAGTAGCCTTTAGTCTGCATTTTTTCATACTTTGATCTAAATTACTTTGATCCAAGTTAAGAGCAAAAAGGTCTTTAGACACTCCTTTTACCTGGTCAACAAATTAAATATGTAAATGAAATTTAACATGTAGTATCAGTCAAAAGCAAAGGATCAGAGTTACTGAGAACTGAAACACATTAAATTTCAGTTTAGTTCTATGCAGAACTTCAAATGAAGTATGCAAAAGGACTTTTCATGTGTGATGTATTCTAAGTTATTTTTGTATGTATGTACACCGGTGTGTGTGTGTGTGTGTGTGTGTGTGTGTGTGTGTGTGTGTGTGTGTGTGTGTGTGTGTGTGTGTGTGTGTGTGTGTGTGTGTGTGTGTGTGTGGCTACCTGACCCTGTGATACTGAGTTCACCTAAAGCCGATGGAAATTCGCAGTGATTAAATGTGTAGCACACTTAATTTACATTTCATATACGGTTCTTCTTTTCTTCTTCCTTTCCCTTCAGTCTGTAATATTTCTTCCCATTTTACTCTGAAGTCTGATTTATTATCCAATAATCTATCATTTAGTACAATGTTTTCAAGTCAAAACTGTCAAAGAGGCCTACACACTTACACCCCCCCCCCTGTTTACAGTAACCCCATACTGTCTTTTAACAAAGGCTTCAGGAAGCTGCACTGGTCTGCTCCTACTGAAAGCATTAAAAAGCTGCTTCGAATATGTAATTGTCCATATTTAATTTAGGGAAGCTGTTTTACATTTTTTCTGCAATGTCTGTCCTGCAATTAAATCTGTTTAGCTAATCCTGCCAAAATTCTGTTGTTTTGACTGTTTTGTCCACTTAATTTCACTGTTTGCATTGTTTGCATCAGGCTTGGCTCAGGCCTAGTGCAGTGGGACCTTCTTGAAGCAGTGGGGATTGAGTCAGCGATAGTACACTGAATGCTGCTGTTTCTGAGTAACCTAGCAGTAAGTGGTTAAATTACAGTAGTTTTTTATTTGGTCTTTACATTTTACCATTTGCTTTATTTATACTGAGACCCACTGTGCTCAGCTGTAATGAGTGCACCAACATAGTTGTAACTGAATAGTGGATCGTGTGCGCAACTGAAGTTTTCCTTAATCATCGATGGAAAAATTACTTCTTTTTTCATCCTTTTGGTGACTGCAACTAGCCAGGCCTGACTTTTAACAGTTTGAGCTGACCTGCGCAGACCTGCATAGACTTGCTGCCTGCCATGCAGTTCTGTAAGATGCTGTCTCCTACAGACTCATATTGACAGCATAATCTATGTCCCTCCTTACTTTCCACACAGTCTTCCCCAGAGATCCCATAAATAATACCACCAGCCACCAAGGAGAGACAGCAGTCTGCATTCCTTTCCAGTGCCAGCCTTCTACCATTTGATATCCTAAGGCAGTGTAATAACTGATACGTACACACTGAAAAGGAGCTCTTTCTCAATCAACTTGATTCTATCATGAGAGGTGTGAACACATAGCTGATTTGGAGGCAGCCCTCTCAAGATCCAGCACATGCTGGGGGCATCATACTGTTTCACCTCCTCATACAAATTCAACAAACTCATACTATTAGTGCTAAACAATCATATGCTGATGGCATTAAGAAATCACTATCTAAGCTTGCTAGAACTTGTAAGAGTAGGCATCAACAACCTCCCAAATACATCTACTACATGAACACCTTTATCAGCCTGTCACAAACAAGAAAGGACCCCTGAGTCTACAAAAATAAATCATCTTCTGGAAACATCCTAGTATTTGGTGACACCATTGTAGGCACACTGATTCCATACTCATCACTTTGAACTGAGATACAGTTAGCTATTCTCCAGAGCCAAGACTGCTGATATTTCAATAGCCATTAAAACCCTTACCTCGAGTAAACATTACTATGATATGATCATAGTTCATGCTGGATTGAATAATCTGGTATGAAAAGTCATAAAAGACATGCAGAATTACTTAACAGAGCTTGCTACACTTGCTTCCTTCAAGGATTAGACTCTGGTCTTGAGTGGTATCCTCCCCCCTCACCAAAAATGATGTCCAGATTCATAGAAAAGATAACTGCTTTCAATAACTGTCTATGTAGCTTATCTTTCTAGGGGATCCAGTATCTGTCTCCCTGGGATGAAATGTTCAACAGTCATGCTTGCTTTGCCAAGGATGGTCTACATCTCTCATTCAACGGCTTCCACATACTGGCCAAATCCTTGGCTAACCCCATTATGCCTTATTATAGTAGAGTTCATCTAATGAACATCTCAGCCTAACCAACAAATCAAATAATTAATTAGACAACATCAAGGTAGCCCTTCTCCATACCAGAGTATAAATAACAAACTGCCTGATCTGGAAGCACTTCTGCACCTGGAACGAGTCCATGTTTGTGTATTAAGTGAGGTATTTTTCATGTACCTGCCTTCAGGTCCCCTGGAAATGGTGACAGTGTCTCAGTTTTTATCATGGATTTCATCCCTAACAAATGATAGCCCAGTGACCCTCCAAGTGACCCCCCCAAGTGAGCTCATTGAGTTCCAGGTCATACTAGGTAAGTCAGTTCTTCAGCTTATAGCTTGTTACATGTCCCCCTCTACTGCCTCATATAATCAAAGTATGTCTCTAGAATGTTTAGAAAACACGCTATTAAATATGGATCTCCAACTCTTTGCGACTTCAACTACCCCTCCACATGCTGGAGTACTTATACTTCAAGTGTTGAGTATGCACAGCATTCCTTACATTGGGTGAATGCTAATTCCCTGTGTCAAATTGTCCATAACCCCACCAGGAATGGTAATATCCTTGACCTAATTCTCACAATCTTAGCTCCAGCTTGCTCACTGCCCATGGTTGGTCCCTCAGTTGTTAAGTCTGATCACCAAATGGTTACCTTCACCCTCAGAACATCCTCACCCATGGCTACCAATATCACCCTCTTTAGAGACTTCAAAAAAGCTAACCTTTTACAATTGTATGATAAAATCACAAAGTTCTCCCATGCTAACCCCAAAATGAAAACAGAAAATGTAGCTAACTACGAAAGGATTTTTATATTCATTTAGATAAATACTTTGATAGGGCTTTCCCCACCAGGGTTAAATATAGCTTCAAATTCAATAATGACCCCCCGTGGTGGTCAGTAGATATCTATAAATTTTACAGAATTAAGAAGCTGCTTAGATTACCTTGTGAAGCCAGAAACTCTCATCACTATAAGAATATAAAATGACTGACTGAGAAACTGAAGGTGGCTATAAAGGCTAGTAAACCCTCCATTAAACATAGGCTTGCTTCCGAGGCTAAAGATAATTACAAGTCCTTCGACAGCTACATTAAAGTATAAGGAATATTTCATGTCAGTGCTCAGAGCTAATCTATAATGGTACCACCTGTTCCCCCCATACCTTAAAGTGGTCTCCAAGACTAGTAATACTTCTTTGGTGGATCCCAGCAACATTGTGCATTATCTTATAAACACTGTCAGTCAGGCCCTTGTTAATTGTCTCCTTAAGTTGCTCAACCTAAGCCTTGCCACAGGTTATGTCCCCAGTCAGTGGCACACTGCTGTAGAGATGCCACTTTATGAGGGTTTGCACAGCAGTGTGCCATTGACTGGTGCATCTCTACAGCAGTGAGCCATTGACTGCTGTAGAGATGCCCCTTTATGAAGGTTTTCCCCACCATCGACCCAAGCAACTATAGACTCAGCAGCCTTACTAGTCTTGTCTGAGAAGGCATGGAACACTCATCACTGACCTCATAACCAGAACATTTAAGAATTTAATCAGTCCACAACAGCTCAGATTTGTTAAGGGCATACCTCCTCATTATTATGAACTTCTTTGAAAAGATCGTATAGGCTACAGACAGTCGTCACACTATTCATGCTGCCTACCTGGGTCTGGCAAAAGCATTTCATACCTTACCACACAGTGGGATTGTAAACAATTTAACAGCCTTAAACATATGTACCTAATTGCTAAAATGGAACTGGATCAAGGACAGAGTGCATGTTGTTTCGGGGGGGGGGGGTTGATGCCTCCTCAGTTAAGAAAAGGTATCAGTGGTGTCACTCATGGATCCATATTGGGCCTCCTCCTTTTTGGCAATTATTTCACTGATCTCAGCACTGACAACAATGATATCTGGCTGACTAAGCTCACAGATGATTGCAAGTTGTGTCTAATTGTCATATCAACAAATGAAACAAATTCCCTTCAGGTGGAACATGTGTGCATTAAACAATGGTGCACTGAGAATGGGTTCAAACTAAATGCATAGAAATGCAGTAGCGTCTTCTTCTTCAATTAATTACAAATTGCTATCATCTACTAGATCAATGACTTCTCACTCTCCAATAAGTCTATCATCAGAGACCTAGGCACATGGGTAAATGGCTTCCTCTCCTTTGATCACCATTTAGTGATTGTAGTCAGGCAATCCTTATATATATCACAGTCACCAAAGGTATGTCTTCCAAAACTAAGGAAGTTATTGTTCATCTGTACTCCACAGTGTTCAGACCTGTTATAGAATGTAACACACCAAGTAGCATAAATCTCACTAGGAATATCAAGAAACTCAAAAGACTATATAGGCTCCTAACAAAAAGAATCCTGGGTCTTAAAATCTTAACTATAATGAAAAGCTGGAGTCACTCTCTCTGTACTCAGTGTTATATAGACTCTTTATGGATACCTATGCCTTGCTTTCTGAGCCCTCAGGGATTCCATTATCTGAGATCTCCTTTTTCATGATGTGTCATATGGTACAACCAGCATTAGTACAAGACAGCTGAATCTGTATCAGGAAACAAAAAAAAAACTAAATGGAGAAAGAGGTGCTCATCAACCAGCCCTAACCTTACTCTGGATAGAGACTCCCCTTGCATGTTTAGCAGTGCAGTTTCCTGTATAACTTCAAACAAAGCTCAGAAAATTGGATGGGTGGTCCTCAAATACAGTCCTGGACTTAAAGGCCTTACATGCATTGAAAGGGCTGGAAGAGCATGTTGATGGTTATTGGTAAGGCACATGCGCCCTCTGGTCCTAGTTGCCTTGTATTTCTCATGAGCTAAGACTATAACGTTTTAGCCATGACATGCTTTCTTCCTAATTTTAGCTTTTCATGACCCAAGATCTTAGTAAAGTTTCTGTTTTTGTTTTCTAATCACTTCTTCTTTCATCATTTAATAACCATCCAGACACTGCTGCTGTAATTCAGTCACAGTCGTATCAGATTTATGTAAACAGATAATGGCATTTCCCATTTTATGGACTGTATGAATGATACCTAGTGCTTTCTGAATGCTCTCTCCCTGAATGTCTGCAAACCATGACCCCTGTTTTGACAGTTTCTGTCTATAGGAGCACTGAAGTCTATTTTGTACTAAGTATGCTTACATTCTTACATAGGTTCATTGGAAAGTATTAGGCTAGATGCCCTTGCAGGGAATTTTTAGCCTAGCCTATTTCCCTTTTAGTTAGAGACTAGCCTTATACATCCATGGCCAATAATTATATACTTCTCCTAATGAGAATAACTAGCATCATACCATAGATAATTTGAGGGGACTCATACATGGGATAAAGCATTTAAGAGCTGCCTCTCTCAATTAGTAGTACAGGGTCAATCCTGGGGTAAATTTTCTGTTTTCTATCCATAGATCCAAATAGTTTTACTGGCTGTAGTAGTGCTTTACACTGGCCAGAGCCATGCATTTTTTTCTTTAGTAAAATGTTAGCTATGTGCTATTGCCTGTTGTGCAGCCATAAGAAAGATATATGTAATGTAGATGGTGAAATACCCTCATTTTTAATTTCCTGTCCTTAATTTAAATTGCCAGTATACTTCAAGTATGATCCCTTTTTAATGATCCTGAGTGAGGACTGAATAACAGAACTCTGAATATGAACTGTCACTATGAATTAAGAAGCAGGGGATATGAAAGGCATTCACTGAGAAGCTTATTTATGTTTATTTACTACACTGATCCCAACAGCCCTTGTGTAGGCACAGCCCGGGTTTACTATAAACCCACAACTTTCAACTTTTCCTCCAGAGTTATTAACAAAACAAAACAAAAGTCAATAGGAAAAAGGCCCCACATTAGGGACTTCTAAAATGTTTGCACTGTTGACTTAAAACTTCTCAAAATAGTTTCCAGTTTTAGCTGGAGTCTAGCAAAGGTTTAAGAACAAATTAGTGGTATCCCACAGAAATCATGACATTAGAGAGGTGCAAGATCATATGCCTCATTATACCAAGTAGGAATCCCGTCCATTAAAGAAATATAAACTATATTCACATATTACTATATGTGTGACATCCTTCTTATGTTAAAGAGCTAGAAGTTATATTTATAATTTCTACACAGTAATTCAAAACATGATATGCACTGTACTATGTAAGTCATATGAAATACACAGAAATCAGTTTTCACAGAAAAACAACAGAATAGATTTTATCCTGTCAATAATACATTCAGTAATGTTCAGAGGTACGTTAGTAAGGAATTTAAATTATTGCATGATAACTATAGGAATCAATCTGAGGAGGTTAGAAAGGATTGGGAGGAAAGACTGGATAAGCAATTTGCAAAGAAACAATGGGAGGATATATGTATGGCTTCTAAATGTGCAACAAAGTCTAAAAGATTTAATCCTTGCTTAGAGGTTGTATAGATATTTCTATTCCCCATGCAGACTCCAAAGAATTTTTCCTCAGGTAGATTGCACATGTTGGAGGTGTGATTGGGAGAAAGAGGTAATTGGGAACATAATTTTGGGAGTCTAATGAGTTGGCATTCTTTAAAAAATCCCTGCAGAATACTGTCAGAAATATGGGGTAAGCAAATTGGTGTTACTAAGGAAATTATTTTTTGAGCTGTGATACAGAAACAGAATTGCCTAGACATAGCAAGGCATTGATGATTCATTCTGGTGGCTACCAAAAAGCAATTACTAGAAAATGGAAATCAAAGTCTAAACCAAGTGTATTAGAAGTAGTAATGTAGTAACAGATAAAATAAATGAATGCAGGATCTTTAGAAATGGGTAGGAGCAAATTCCATAAAAAAATGGGAATTGTGGGAAGAATACATGCAGAATAATGTCTTGCAGGAGGAATGAGAATTAATGGAAGGCAAGAGTTGAATGAGCTATCTAACAATTGACTGGCAATGACTGGGATAGAAGATTATATGTAATGTATAATGTTTGCAACTGAAATATGTTAACATGGCTTCCTTTCATTCATCTAAATAAATAAATGATTGCCTATGTTATAAGTGATAATTCAATAAAGATGTATCTAGTTTAAAAATAATGTTCAGAGATACAGCTGGTGTTTTTAAGCATACTTAAGTGGCTAATACCAGGTCCGCATCCTAGGGAGAGGAACGTGGTAAGACCCACCACTTTAGAGACACCTACCAGTAGGTAGATGATCCCTCACGGAAGAGGTCAAGTGGTGTGTGAATTGCTGAGTTGAGATTTATGGAGGCATACATGCTTGCTTTTACCAAGCCAGTCAGTAGTCATGTAGTCTGCAATCTGTCTTGAAGGATGTGTTTTAGGCTAGGGTCACTACAAGACCATCATTTGTCACATTCCCTCATGTTCAACTCTCTCCTGCCTGGAAAAGAAATGAGCTGGTAAGTTTCATTGAATGGCACTAAAAGGATGCTAAGGGTCACTCTAAGTCCAGGAAAGTCCGTCTCTTGCCTCTGAAAGGCAAAATGATGGGAATTAGCAAGGGGAGCCATTGGGCTATTCCTATGGTGATGAGAAAGTGAAAGAAAAGAAGAAATATGATTTTATTTACCTACTTATCTAGTTTATCTGTCTCTGTCTTTTGTTATTTACTTGTAAATGTCAAACACTGTGTGATATATGTTTTATTGTTGACCAACTCATCAAAGCCTGTTTGATCCAGACTTATACAGCAAATGGGGATTCCAGCAGAACTGCAGGGTGAAGAGGGAAAGCCTCCCATACCCCACTGGTAGAGTATTCTCTGTGCACATCCCTGATTAATATGACTACCTTCATTGCTTAATGGATGCTCATTTGGCATGTCTGTGTTAACCAAAGGGTCTCTGATAATCTTGTCAGTGGACCCCATGGGGCTTCACTTGGGAAAGATACATTTTGTAACCTCATGTACAGTTGATTAAGTCTTGGTTAGACCCCTGCTACATACCATCCATTAGCAACAAAATCTGTTCTTTGGATGTTCATTTTATTTGGCTGACCAGACTAGTATTACTGGCCCCTTGGCCTCTTTTTAGGGGAGACCCTAGGTGGCATTTATACAGACAAGGGAAACTTTGGCCAGGATACTTGGAAAATTCCCATATTTTCTTCAGTAAATGCCATTTTAGCATTTATCTGAGTTAACACCAATTTAGTAAGATGGGACCTTGAATTTAATGATTTATCCAGAAGATGGGTATGCTTCTGACTGCTATTCATTTACCTCACAATTATATACCATGCTTGAAATTGTTATAAATTAAGTGCAATCTCTTGTAAAATTGTAAAAATCCATTGAAAAGAACAGGTCCCTCTTTAAATCCTCTATGAGCATCTACTGTAATTGCTAAGGGTCTATTATAACAGACCAATCCAAACTTTGGCAAACCACATTGTGTTAAAAAATTCTCCCCAGAACCTCAAACCAAATATAAAACATTTCCAAGCAGTGCTTTTTTAGACACAAAACCTGTCTTTCCCTTACTTGGTAAAGTTACCTTTTGTCATGTAGCATTTCATTGAGTCTAAAAATGTCTCCATGTAAAAATTGTTGGTTTAGTCAACATCCCAGTATGTCATAACTGGCTGTGCAACATAAGTTTTGCTTTCAGTTTAAATTAAGTAAGACTCAGAAAAGTAGGAACACCTGAGGTATTCTTCTCCTGATCTCTTTTCCCACAGTGCAACAAATAAAAACAAAAGACAGCATTGAGCTACTACTGTAATTTTTGTGAGAAAAATCTCAGTGGTTTGTGAGTACAGTGGTATTCTTGGTTCTTACTATTTATTCTGCTTTCTAGCACCTTTTTTAGATTCAACGTCTAATTTATATTATTCCCTTCTGGATTATTTTTGTAGTTTTGTTTCCCTTCTAGCTCCCCTCATTAGGCCATTGCCATTTTTCATCTCCCATGTACAGCAGCTGCTGTTTCTTTGACTTTACAGTTCTATATTCCAGCATCGCTGTTTTGCCTAATTTTATTTCTTTTTTCTTTTTTTAACTGGGTGCAAGATTCCTCCTTTTCTGAGGGAACAGCATAAAATTCACAAATGTGAAATTTGTCTGACCTTCAACCCTGGTACCATGAGATGCCATAAAAATTTATCAAGGATACTTCAGAGCCGAAACCGTCAACCTCAAAGCCAGTAATCACAGAATCCACTTTAGACTCACCCATGTCTCAAAAGAGAAGTTTAAAGCAACGCCTGACAGAGATATTCCACTCTAGATCAACAGCTTAAAACTGAAGAACTGAGGAAGTGGTTCGTACAGTGGCTTTAGGAGTTGTGACTAAGTCTCTTAGTTTAACTTCTTTAGCTGACAAAAAAGTATCACAGATAGATATCTCTAAACTGGCTTCTGCAAGACTTTCTCCACTGCCTCCACCTTAACTTGAGTATGACATGTTTGTAGGAGCTATTCTATGAGTTTAACAAAAGATATGTGAGGTGTCAGCCACATCAGCTTCCACATAAGATAGAGGCCTCTTCTCCATTTTTCCATCTTCCTATAGGTTTCCTTGAAATGCCCATGATATCAGCAGTAATAACAAGGATGCCAATATCAGTCCATTCAGTTTTGATGTTGACTTGATTGTTCAATGCCAAGTATGATCCCAATTTCAAGATTGCAGACTTCAGCATCAGTAACTTAACTGTTAACTAATCAACTGTTATTGATGCCACTGGTGTCAACTCTATCTGTGTCAGGGAGCCTGTTGGGCCTGACACTGAAGGCTGGCTCAAGGCCGATCTCAGTAAAGGTACGGTTCTCTAAATAATTTGCTTTTGGTGATCAGTTGCAGTACTATTGGTTTTGAAAACAATGTCAGAACTGAAAATGATATTCACACTGCTGTATTTCAGATGTCAGTTCCTGGTCAAACATCGGATTACCTTCTGGGTGAACTAGTGACCCTCCTTCTAGTCCAGGGTCTGTACACTACTTCATCATGACATCAGAACAGATTTGTGCATTGTCTTCTTCCTCAGACTCAGAAAAGTCAGAAAACACACATGCATGAAAAGAACACAGACTTGCCCATCAAGTCCCCGGTGCCTAATGCTGAAGACTTGACCAATCCTGATTCCCCATTATCCCCACCACCACTAATAACCCCAAATTTAAGAGATTTTTATGTATGATCGGGCAAAGGGGAAAATAGTCCACAGGCCCAGTATCTTCCCACAGATGAGATTGCTGGAAAGCGTACGGTCTTTGGTTATGCCAGCATCACTGAAGATGTTGAAGTTATCCACCAATACGTCTTGCGACAACCCTAAAACTATGCTTTGTGTGCTATGAAAAATGAGAGGATTTGTTTCTCACTAAGGATTGGAACTGCTGATCATAGACTATAAAGCCTGATTCATTAGTTGCAGCAATATTCCTAAAAAAAGCTCCAGCTCTACAGATCTCTGCAGGTCATCCAATTAGCAACAAGCCTAGGCCTATGGATCATTTTGGGAAGTGTGTTTGTAAACGCTCCACATTTTCCTTAGGTTCCATAAACTCTATATCACATAAGCTTCAGTTCTAACAAACGATAATTAACAAAATGCACCAGTCACTAGTTGTCTCCTCAGACAAGACTAGTGATGGTTCAGACCGATCTGTAGGCACTGGTATTGCCATGTGCCAGCATGCCTGTCTCAGCTTACTGGTTTTGCCAGATATTAAGGTGATTTTATTGAATTCACCCTTTCAGGGTAGCACATACAGGGAATCACCTGGATGCATAAATTAGCATGGCCTGCCATGAAAATTAACACAACCAAAATGCTGAGGTCACCCATTCTAGTCAATGGAAGAATCAGTGTTACTGCTAAGTTTAGCGAAGTTCAGAAAAGAGGTGGTAGAGGTGGAGGTTGTGTATGTGTGCGTGTGTGTGTATAGCATTGTGTCCATGTCTGCAGGGTTATGAATGGACTAGGATGACTGTGTGCTTGTGTGTGTGTGTGTGTGTGTGTGTGTGTGTGTGTGTGTGTGTGTGTGTGTGTGTGTGTGTGTGTTTGTGTGTGTGTGTGTGTGTGTGTGTGTGTGTGTGTGTGTGTGTGTGTGTGTGTGTGTGTGTGTGTGTGTGTGTGTCTGTGTATGCATCTGCCTAGCTAGTTACTACAGGGGTTCGGTGGGGGATGGACAGAGTGGATGTCTGTGGAGGATTGAATAGGTGTGTGTGTCCATGAGTCCATTTGAATGTTGTAGGCAGATGTCTGTGTGTGTGTGTGTGTGTGTGTGTGTGTGTGTGTGTGTGTGTGTGTGTGTGTGTGTGTGTGTGTGTGTGTGTGTGTGTGTGTGTGTGTGTGTGTGTGTGTGTGTGTGTGTGTGTGTGTGTGTGTGTGTGTGTGTGTGTGTGTGTAGCATTGTGTCCATGTCTACAGGGTTATGAATGGACTAGGATGACTGTGTGCGTGTCTGTGTGTGTGTGTGTGTGTGTGTGTGTGTGTGTGTGTGTGTGTGTGTGTGTGCGCACGCGCGTGTGTAGCATTGTCCTTGTCTGCAGGGTTATGAATGGACAAGCATGACTGTGAGCATGTGTGTGTGTGTGTGTGTGTGTGTGTGTGTGTGTGTGTGTGTGTGTGTGTGTGTGTGTGTGTGTGTGTGTCGAGCCCAGTAAGGTGCAATGAGGATGACCTTGCTCTTCAGCTGGGCAGCTTTCTGCAAAAATTGCGGGATCAAGTGAGTCAGGGAATAAGCATAGAGGAGATTGGGGGAGGGGGCAATCATGTAATACAGCATCCCTCTGTGATTCCCCCACAGGGGGGATCATTTGTCTGCTGTCATGGTGGACTTTTCCAGAATGTGCATTGCTATTAGAAAGTAGTTGGATGAGACTGCCCATTGCCACACTCTGAGTGCTACTCAACACAAGGAGTAAGACCTTTTTCCTCCTTGTTTGTTGATGTACCAGACTACTGACATGTTGTCTGTCTGAACTGCAGTTGTCCCTAAAGGGAGAGCATTCTGAAAGGCCTACAATGCTAAGAGCACCGCTCTCATCTCTAGGAAATTGCAAATTGGCCTCTTTGGGGGACCCAGGTGCCTTGGACTGTTTTCCTGAAGAAGTGCCCTCCCCACCCGATCAGGGATGTGTCCACAGTCGCTACGGCCGAGGGTGGAGGGAGAATGAGGTATCTCTTGCATGCTTGAGTGATCATTACTTGAGCTGACATTCATTGATAAAGAACTGACCATTGTGTTGCTAGCATCTGCTGAAGAATTCTCATATGAAATCTTGCCGGGGGGGGGGCTAAAGTTTTGGCAGCTGACATTGACCCGAAGGCTTGAAGAATCGACCGGGCTGAAATTTTTGTACTGTGAAGAATTTTCTTGACCTGAAATCTTATTGTTTGTACTCTTGCTAGAGGAAGCAAAGCTGTTACAGATACTGTGTTGAAAACTGTTCTTATAATCTCCAGTATTTGAGATTGTTCTAATTGGGATTGGTTGTAGTTTATTGTGATTCCTAGAAGGGAGCATGTTTGGAGTACCTGATCTCTCACTCTTATCAGTAGATGCCTGATTGGGGCAGTGATGAGCCACTTGTCTAGATATGTAAACACTCAGAATCCCTGCAGTATCAAGTGAGCTGCTTCCACTGCCATGCATTTGGTGAACACTGTGGGGGCTGTGGTTCGACCAAAGGACAGGGCCCTGAACTGGTAATGACTGGCTCCCAGCCAGAAGCCTAAATATCTTCTGGACTGTCTGTTCATTTTTATGTGATAGTATGCATCTTTAAGGTCTGTCAAACACATCCAGCTATCCTTGCCCAAAAAGGGAACAATGGACTGAACTGTGACCATCCAAAACTTTGTGTCAAACTGACTTGTTCAAGTTGCTAAGATCCAAAATTGGTCACCAGTCCTCTGTTTTCTTTGGCACTAAAAGGAATCTCGAGTAAATTCCAGATTCTATCTGGTCTGGTGAAGCCTCTTGGATGACTCTTTTTTTCGAGCAGCTTTTGTATTTCTAGTGCTGCTGCTTTCCTCAGATTGGGTGGAACATCAGAAAATTTTCTTAAGGATGGAGGTAGAAGGAAAAAGGGAATTATATAACCTCTGGAAAGGATCTTCTTCACCCAGGTGTCTTTTGTGATATCTAACCAGCTTCTTTGGTACAGGGATAAATGATTCCCAATTTCCTCCAGAGGGGGGCAATTGGGTCTCCATTCAGGAGCACTGGTAGGGTTTGTCAGAGAAGGAATCTCTAGACCCTTGGTTTTGTGGACCACCTCTGCTGTGAGGGCAGCATCTTCCATTAGAGTTCCCCCTTCTGCCTCTGGGAGAACTGTTTCCATGTGGTTCCTAGAGAAGGCCCTTTGAGAAGTCAAAAATGAATTCCTACAGCAGAGAGGGTCTTTACATCTATCTCGCAGATAGAGAGTATGTCCTTCACTTTGGGTCCAAGTAAAGAAGTTCTGTCAAAGGGGGCATTAATGAAAGAAGATTTGAAGGGCTGCACAAAATCGCACAAAAGCATCCAGGCATGTATCCTAATGGAAATGCCTGAGCCCACTCTTGAGGTACCCTCAGCTGCATAAGAGATAAGCCTCAGAGATGACTTTGAAATGGATTGTAAGGTCACCAGCTGTGAGGCCACAGAAGCCTGAGTCTCAGCAGTAGTGGTCCCTGAAAGAGATTTTGAGGGTTCCTTTATCAGATCTCTTTGTAGTGTAGTAAAATGTGTCAGGTAGTTCAGTGACCTGAGAGCGAAGGTCGCTGAAGCATAGACATGCTTCCCAAACCTGTACAAACCCTTAGACTCCTTGTTAGGGAGATGGACAGTGGAACTCCTTTCCACAATTTCCTTCTTGGTGGCCAACACCATGACCATAGCATCCACAGATACTCGCTTACTCCAAAACTCCCTTCATCAGGTGGTGCCAGAATCCTATCTAGTCTCTTGGGGATAGATGCAACCATGTCAGGCTTCTTCCACCCCCACTTAATGATCAGGTCAATGAGCTCATCAGCAGGTGAAGTTACCCAAGAGGTAAATTGGCCAGACCCAACACCTGCAGGAATACAGATTCCTCTGGAGAAGGCTTGTGGGAGGACCATCCACCTCTTTGTTTACAGATCTCTAGGATGTCTCCAAAAGATATGTTTTTAGGTAGTGATCTTGGATATCCTTCCCCCCTTCTTCCAAGTCGGTATCATCAGTTACAGATCCCAGCAAGGAATCCAAGTGCCTCCATTCTCACTTTCTCTTCTGAGTAATGTTTTGGTGGGATGCTCTGGAGAAGTATAGGAAGAAATGATGGTACCCAGATTAGTAGCCAGGATGGTTTGGGTTGGCTGAACCTGTGGATTTGAATGTTGAGGGTCAAGGTGCAAAGACAAATGAGATCCTGAGGGTTGATCAAGGGAGGGAGAGACTGTTTGTCCTGCCAAATCAGAGAAAACTCTCTCCCCTACCTCAAAGGCACAATGTCCTGGGAAGACATGCTTCTGCCCCATCAGCTCCATCTGCACCAAAGGTATTCTAGTTGAGGTGGAGGTTGGAGCTGAGCTGTCCATTGCCAAAGTTGCGAAAGACTGAGACAGCTATGACAACTTCAGAGTCAACTCCAACACCTCGGATCCAGCAGGGACACTACAGCTCCAAGAGTCATCCGGCTACAAACTCATCAGAGCCAGAGCACCCATAGAAACCCTCACAGACAAAGATAAAAATATCCTCGAATCCATTGTAGATGGTCTGAGCAAACTCAGGTCTAAAACCTCTGAAACATTCAGCCAGATCATAGAAGGAGCTGGTAGTGGATGGGTAGAATGGGCCAAGGCTTCCTGACCCAAAGGGGTAGAAGCCAGAAGAACACCCATCTGTGTTTGTGCTGAGAGAAATTTCCTCATCATCCAATCCACATCTGCTTCAGTGAGAGTCCTGGAAAATGAGAGGAGGCTACCAAAGGAGATTTGGAATGTCTTCTTTCCATAAATGGAGATGGAACCCTGGATGACACCAGGTCAATAGTAGGAGAATATGGGTCCTTGGAGGAGGCGTTGGGAGGTCTTTGGTGATTCTGACATCGCTTTGAAGTAGAAGCCTCCTGATCCGACCTAAACTTCTTTTTTGGAGGTTCCATCGAGGACAGCATAGAGGATCTGGACAGTCTAGGGGACTTCTTTAAGTCTTCTTATGCTTTGATTTGGGGTATTGATCCTTAGTAATTGCTTCAGAAAAGGCAGATGGTACTAAGCCTTTTAAAATCAACTTGTTTTTTTTTTTTTATCAGCTACTGCTCGTGGATTAAAGTTTCTGCATATAGAAAGTCTACACTAATTTTTCTGGGTCTAGACAATACACATCAATTATATGCATCTGACAGGGGGAGCTTATGACCACCTTTCAGTCATTTCTTAAATCCTGAGGGGCCTTTCTCTGACATTGTAATAAGAAGAAAAACACTATCAAAAGATACAAAAAACATTTTTTTAATAGTTAAAGGGAGGTGAAAAAAAGAAGTACTAACAATGGTATGAGAGATTACTTAGAGAGTTGTAAAAAGTTTTATAAGAAATAAAGGATATAATAGTACCAAATACCAACAATGGTAAGAAAATGAAACATTTGTAGGTTTTTGATAAAGCAAAGGCATCTTTCACATAAAAGCTTTGATAACCACATCTACTTCACGAAAGCAGCAAACAAGATCCAAGGTATGTTGGGATTGGTGCATTGTGGGTAGGGAGGAACTCAAGAGCTTTTAGGCTACCACAAGCTTTAGTAGTGGCCAGGTTGGGTCCGAGGATCGAACCCGAACCCATTAGTTGAGGATCAAATGAAAATTAACATCAGATCTGTATTTAACGCAATATTGACAAACTGCATTTTGTTTATCTATTGCCTAGCCATATCAAGAGCTATATCGCATGGTAGAATTGTATTAAAGATCTTTGATGTTTAATGTAGCCAGCCAACAGCTATAATCAAACTGAAACTCCTTCAAAACATTCAATAAGTTCCATGAATTTGTAATGTAATATCTACTGAGCCGTACTATCCTGTTAAGTAACTTGTCAGTTAGGATTGATAATCATTCAGTTTTTGAAACCACTGGCTGACAAAACTGGCCTGAAAGAGGTTTCATGGTAGACTTGTGAGTTTTATGTATAACTGGTTTATTTACTTGCAAAATAATATAGAAATTCAAAGAAATCTGTTACACTGCAAGAATCCAAGCAAAACCTTATCAATATTGTTATAAGCTTTCTTAATATCACACAATGCTGTTTTTTATATTTTTTTCACAGGATGAAATAATTTGGTTTAAGAAATTCATTTTAAATGTGTGTATCTTAGTAATATAAAGGCCAACTGTTTAAGAAGTAGCTCAAGTTCAACTCTCTTATAAATAATTTTAGTTCAATTAAAGTGTTGGCCAACTTGGCTCTTTCCAAGTAAATGAAACAAAACCTTTTTTAAATTCTTCACTTTCAACATCAGTTAAAACATACGCACTTAAATTGAAATTGATCTGGACATAAAGGTCCCAGGCAGAGCTTTGTGGGTAAAGGGGAGGGAATTAGTAGTCTGAGAAAGTTTTAGATGCCTAATGTCCTAATGCTTGATGGCATTAGTCCTGCTGTTAATAAGTATGGACCTGTTCATCCAGATCTGTCACTAAGATAAGTATATCATTTTTATTTATTTGTAATTAAAGAAGGGCCTAGTCTATAAGGATTAACTAACAAAAGTGCAAAATTAAGGCCTTTCTGTATGGTCACTGAAACTTACCAGGCAGGAAAAAAATAATAACCAAAACTGAATAAGAATTCACTTATCAAAGTTTATATGACATCCACAGTTTTGGAAATTAGCTCATCTATAGTCTCTTAATCTAAACAATCTCTCAGTCTTTCCCATTTATGCACCATGTGGTACATCAGGCAATGAGCACCTTTCAGCACTCATTTCTGTAGCAGTTACAGGTTTTACGGGCTCAGGTTCCTAGACTAAGACCCAACCCTCCTTGGGGGGGTACACCACACACATCCGCATGTGCACTCAGGCCTAGTGCCAGTTTAGAGTGTCCAGTCCACCTATTGCATGTCTTTGGAATGTAGGAGGAAACCCACACAAACACAGGGAGGATATGCAGACTCAGCACAGAAGGCACCCCCAGCCAAGAATTGAAACAGAGAACCTCTTGCTGTGAGGTGGCAACACTAACTGCAACACCACTGTGCCACCCAGTCTAAACAATGACAACTGCTTAATGCTATAAAAGGTAATAATTAGATTCTTTGCATTGCAAGGATAACAACCGCATAAAATTAGTGTTGCTGAACATTAAAATACAAAATAATGAAGTTTATGAAAGGAATTCATAATGTTTTAATTCACTCTTAAGAAATACGTTACCTTTTAAACTATGCTAGTGCTGAAGGCATGTCAGTCGCAAAAACAAAAAAAAAAAAGTGATAGAGCAGATATTTATTCAATTTATTTATTTAACATTTGTTTACAGGGAAAGTCCGAGTTTGAACAAAGCCAATTTTCAACGGAGGCCCGGGGAGAAATGCTCTAGATGCATGTCTTTATAATTTGGGAGGAAACCGGAGTATCCAGAGGAAACCCACATGAACGCAGGGAGGGTATGCAGACTCTGTACAGAAGGCACCCAAGCCAAGAATCAAACCAGAGAACCTCTTGCTGTGAAGCGACAATGCTATCACTACACCACTGCGCCGACATGCAATAGAAATGGTCTTGTTAAGAATGTTCTCCACACCACTTGAAAGAGGAGACTGGTACCTATCAGTGAAGGCAAATTAGATACAGAAACACAGATTTTGTGGACAGATAGGGACTGCTTGGACTACCTGTTGTAGATGTACAGTTTACCCAGAAGATATACCAATGAGCCAAGTAGGTGGGTTAGCATTCTTTATCTGCATTGATATTTTGTATTAAGGGGAACTGCAGTACCAAGTGTGTATAATTAGATGCACTACTAATCCAGAAGATTCTTGAAAACCCACAACTTGAAGTTTCATTCAGGTGATGCATAAAATGAGCAGAGCAATGTTAATCCCATTTAGACCAAGGGAAAAGCAATAATCCACTTTATAAGGAAGACGAGGAGGCACTAAAGAGTAGAAAAGTTATTAATTGTCCTCAGAAACCTCTCAGGCTGGCATAAATATGTTAAGAAAACAGGATTATTATTTTTAAGGAATAATTATTCCTTTTTTAAGTGCCTGTTTAAAAAAAACACACACACACAAAGTAATCTACTTGCCTTACGAAATGGCTTTTTTCTAAGGAGGGCAACTGCCTCAAACAGTTACAGCACACATACCTCTCAACTGTCCAGATTTTCACAGAATGTCCAGATTTTTATCTCATATTTTTGGGCTGTTTCCTATGAAATTATGGTTTGCAAAATCAATGGCAAATCATTGGGGCTGAAGTCAGAAAATAATGGCAGATATTTGAGTTTCAGATTTCATATCCTTCAGAAAATTCATGCTAATGCAAGACCTGTTATTATATCAACTTTCATGGTACAAAGTGTTTTGTTACCTTCATCCCCAGAATTAACATAATCATCCAGGTCAAGAGCAAGGGCAATCTTTACCTCAGGGCAAAGGGCAAACCCTCAACATAACAATCTTATTCAATAAATATCCTTTCCAGCCCAGTGCTCTTGTCCAGGCACTTGGCTGTCACACAAAAGGTAAGATACCCTTCTGGATAAATAAACAGCCAACAACAATTTAGTTAGATCTCAAAAGTATGTTATATTAGTTCTTTGCAGGAACTGTGGTTAAAGGAGACTCTACTGTCTCACTCAGATAGGGAGGAGGATATATTTGCTTAATAATATCATCATTCTTGTTTGTAATGTAATTAAAGCTTGCCACTGCTTCTTTAAACTGGTTTACCACCATTTTAAGAACTAATAAAGGTATTTTGTTGTGCTATACACTGTAAACAATTACTTTGCATGGCAAAATGCCAGTACTGTTCATTCCTCACATTCCAGATTTATTTAGTCACATATCCTATTTTATGTCCTAGGAATTTTATATGGTACAATGACCATGGAACTAGGAGGTTGTGTTACTATCGAATGTCAAAAAACTGGATACAAGGCAGAACTGGAATTTAAACTCAAGGTAATTTTTTTCTTTTTTTACCTGTACTTACTTTATTCTTTTTATGTTGGTACCTCAGATCATAATACAGTATAAACACATGAATCTGCTGTTATCTGTAGCTTACATTCATAAAATCGGAATACAGTCAATAAAGGGATGCAATATAAAAACAACATAAATGATGCTCTCCCACATTCACATCTCCAGCTAAGCATAGACTTTGTCTTTAAAGTACCATTCATGCATGGTTGTAACACAACTGCAACCATTTTTTTTATTTATTTATTTTTTT
Organism: Protopterus annectens; assembly: GCF_019279795.1. Taxonomy (NCBI): domain Eukaryota; kingdom Metazoa; phylum Chordata; order Ceratodontiformes; family Protopteridae; genus Protopterus; species Protopterus annectens. Next base: position 387,742,166 of record NC_056751.1, read on the forward strand.
ATTGTCAGTAATGTGTCCTATCAGGTAGTTTAATAGAAATGATAATTCAAGTGCATTAAAACTGAAACTCATAAAGAAAGTAAAAAAAAAATCAAAGCCCTTTTGAGAAAAAAAAATCATATTAAGACAGACAAACAAATGAATCTGCTTTTGACACAATGGATTTTAGTCATCTTTCTCAGCTTGGATTATTTAGGTAAGAAGAAATCCATAGCAAACTCTTATCATGAGCATGATCAGAAAAGTGAAGACCAATACTAAGAAGGCAGACATTTTTTGTATGAATTCCAAAATGGCAGCATACCATGACTAAGTGTAAAAGTATCCTGTGATATACCAACTTCAACAGTCTCTCTGCAATTTATATATTCTTATTCAGTGATCACACATACTTTATAGGGAAGGTGACATTTTGGATTGTATTATCCAGTCGGTCAATGGCTGGTTCTCATAGTGATAAAATTCCTTATAACCCTTGTGGAAAGAGAACCAGCCAGCCATTGAAGTAAAATGCATATCGACATAAACAAAAAAAAAAAAAAAGGAAATCGTGACTTTCTAAATCAACAAAGACATCTGCCAAAAGTGGCAGTTAGACTTTATTTTAAAGTAACTATGCAAACACAAATCAACATTAGCACTAACAGTTAAGAGAATCGTACATGGTAATACAAATGCACTGAAAGATAGCATGTAAAAAGTTTAAAAACAGGATGTGGACTACAATATAATATATTTAGCAAATAAAAGCATGGCATGAAGGGTCCAGTTGAAAAAACCTAGAAGATGACTCAAACAGGCAAAGATAGGGCAGTCAAATTAGACAGTAGGCTATGTGGAGTATCTGAGGTTCAGAAGCGAGGAGAAGAGAATTAAACTATGGGAAGCAGTTACAAGTTGGGTTAGGGACTTGCCCCTCTAAGGCAATTATTTGGAATCCCAGGTTATTAGGAATAACTAGAACATGGAACCTTTATTAGGCCAGTTATTAACAGTATCCATGGAGCAGTCCTGTAGAAGCCAGTGTCCAAGGGTTTAAAGGAGTCTGGTTGGTTTTACCTGTAAAGCAAGATGCACCAAGGCTGGAACTGTTTGCGCTGTGATGGAAGCTCTTATCTGGAGTTAGAGACTCGTTAGTGGAAACCTTGGCAGTTGAGATCCAGAACCACTTGTTGTTTTAAAGGACTGGTGAGACAGAGACACTTGGTTTATTCATTCACACGGAACAATTTGACAGAGTTTTTGTTTCTTTGTTGGATACTTTCTATTTGTTTGACAGAAACCTAAGCTAAGTGTCACAGTCTTTTTACTAGTGTGCCAGATATTGTGAGACCTTTTATTTGTTGTTCAGAAGGCACTACTTAAAAAGAACTGTCACCATTCACAAATGTGAGATCTGGCAAACAGAGAGAGTTCAATTGTCCTATTTTTGTTTTAGGACTATTGCCACTCGACTATGCAAGACTTGGTAAGAAGGATTTGTTAATCTGTATGCTTCTCAAAGACAGTAACTGAGCATTATTTGTAAAGGTGCTTTTGGGACTCGGCTGTTTTTCAGATAGTACCTTTTAATTTAGTGATGCAGAAGCGGTGTTGTAAACTGAAGTATCATTTCCATAACAGACGTTATTCTATTAGACATTTTTTTTCCCATCTGTTGTAGTGTTTTCAGTTCACAACCTGCAAAAGACCAGCATTTAATAAAACTATCTTTATAAAGAAACTTCAAGTATGTTATTGCTTGTATTCATTACTTCAGGTGTGTTTGTTGCCTGCGTTCATCACAATAGCTTGTTCAGGTGGTTATTGTTGCCTGTATTCATCACAATAGCTTTCCCGTATCATCAGACTGACCGTCACAACAGAAACTGCAGCAAATCATTGCTCCTCCCCTTTCAAATATTTTTCAGTTTGTCAGGTTTGATAAAACAGCACGTGGTTTTATGACTTAAAATCCATATATACCACAGCAATCATGACATTGTCTCCAAAGTGAAAACCAAACAACCACAGAGAATTACAATATAGTGATGAAATATGGAAGGGCTTAAGCAGAAGCAGGATTTTTTAGCCAAACAATCAGTGTTTGCTGCTTTTTCCTTCAGTCATCCTAAAGTATTAGTGTGTTTCTGAATGCACAGTTCCATAATGGCTGCTTGTAACCTGTCATACTGTTACCATAACAACAATATTGCAAGCTATTATTAAGTGACCCAGTTTAGAACCCAACCAAACAGTATTCTGAAGCTTCAGCAAAGGTGAGAAACCATAAGGAGTGTCAGTCTTGGTAGGCAGTACAGATATTACTGAAAAGACATAATACACTGAATGTAGGGAAGTATATTAAAGAAAAGGCATAAACTTAACCGATGTTTGGGTGCCGCACATGAAGCAATTAAGACATTGTACATGTCAAGACTGCAAAAGCTGCAAACTTAAAAATCACTTTAGATGCATATTCCTTATTTAATTGTTATTTCCAAACATATGAAACTGTCTTAAATGAAGGGTAAATAAACTAGACCTAAGACTACACAGGAATAAGTATGAAAAAATACATTCAGAGGAGAACTGCTGCTATTTTCCGTCCTCTCATTAACAACTACTTAATGGCAATACAAAACAATGCAAAAAAAGTGTAAACAAATCTGATGTTCTGGTGGGTTTTTTTCACTAGTATTTTTTGGTATAAAACATACCACAACAACATAAGCAGTATTGATCTCAACAGCTGAGCAGAAGCACTTCTATAAACCATGCATTTTAATGTTTGTGTGTCTCAATCCCATTTGACATAACCCATTTAGTGACTCACTCACTATTTCCTTTCTGAGCAACAATTCCATACAGCAAAATTTGAGCAGTGCTTTAATAGAAAATGCAACTGTTCTGCACTTATTTTCTGAAAACATAGATACATATCAATTATTGCAATACTTTCCTACTATTTACATAGGAATAATACTAGGCAAATGATCACAGGAATCAGATGGTACCTAGCACATACAGGTTCATAGGGTAAGTACTAAGCTAGCTGCTCTTCCGAGCCATTTTAATCTAGGACAATTTTTCTTTCGGTGCGTGAATTAACCTATCCCATTTGATGTTAGATTGGCCTTACCCCATCCCTTGGTCAATAATTTTATATTACCCTTAATGATAATAACTAGGATCATACCACAGATAAAATATACACTGGAACTGATGTCGACAGACTATATAGTCATTTAGAAGAAAACTCAATCATGGCAGTAGAACAAAAGGGTAACAAAAGAAAGTCATATGGAACAAAGGATCATTTGTTGTTAAATAAAGTCGTAATGGAGAACTGTAAAAAGGGGAAAAATCTAAGTATGGCATGAATAGACTATTTATTTACTTACATTTGATTACCAGATAATTATCCGGCTGGGCTGAAAGCCCATTTTCAGTGGTGACCCGGAGAGAAAAGCTCCGTACAACATCAAGTTACAGTTATACAAAGAAAAATGCATTAAATAACAAATACAAATTTATACAGAGAATTACAGCAAAAACAGGTAGTACAAGTAAGATGTAGAGCAAAAACATCATTAGGGAGTAGCATGTACCAATAAAAATGTAACGATATTATGGAGTAAATGAAATTAAATGCGGGCCACAAAAAGCATTTGACAGTATCCCACATTCATGGGTAAAAGAGTGCTTAAAAATGTATAAGATAGGTCCTGCACCTATCAATTACATTACAGCAACCATGAAACAGTGGTAAACCACTTTGCAGTTAAGCCATGATAAAGGACAAATTATTATTCCAGGGATAAAAATCCAAAGGGGATATTTCAGGGCAACTCTTTGTCACCGCTGCTTTGTCTTACCCTTAGGCCATTAAGCTGTCTACTCAACTGATTAGGCCATGGCTACAATTTGGCTCCCAGAAAACAACAAAGTGTAAAGACTTAGCTTATTTTTGTGGACAATTTAAAACTGTAAAGTTCATTAGATGAAGAAATGAAAACACAACTGCAAGTTGTCAAAACTTTTTCAGATGATAAAAGAATACCATTTGGTCTTGATAAATGTGTTAAAGCAACCTGTAAAGCAGGAAATCTGCAGCACCAAGACAATATCAGTTTGGGACAAAAATGTGATATAAAAGAACCTGAACAAGAGAGAGTGTATAAATATTTGGTAATTGATGAAGGATCAACAATAAAAGATGAACAAATGCAAATAAAACTTAGTAAGGAATATTTTAGAAGACTTAAATTAATACTGAAAACAACTTGACATCTGGGTACAAAGTCCAAGCTATAAACATACAGTTTTGGAGTGATTGACTGGCCCCAAAAGGTGTTGGATAGGTTGGACAGGAAAACAGTAAGGATGTTTCATGCTCATCAAATGATTTATAAAAATCATTGCATACCAAGACTATATATTCCCCCTGCTGAAGGAGGTATGGGCCTCCTCAAAATTGATTACATGTATAGATATGTAATCATGGGACTGCATCTATATCTGCTAACCTCAAAAGACCCAAATGTAAATTTAAAACATGAGGAGAATAAGGCGAATGTAATTTCCCTGCTTTGTTTAGCAGAATCATATCGGTGTCAAGTGGGAATGGAAATCAAACCAGAAATAGATAAAACTCAGGCAGCAAATGAATGAGCCAAAAAACAAAAGAAAGCAATGAAGGTGAAGGATCACATGAGAAGGCAAGAAATGTGTAAAATGTGTAAATATAGCTGCAAGTATAGAAAACTCTTGGAACAACCTCATGTTGATAATGATTGAAAGCAGGAATGGTTATGCAGAGGTGAATTTAAACCAAAGGATGAAAGGTTAATATTGGCAGCCCAAGATAGTGGACTACATGCATGTTGGTTTACAAAATCCATTGAACATGTGGGAGAAATGGACAAATGTAGGTTTTCTAAAACAGAATTGGAAACAGTCACACATCTTGTTGCTGGTTGTGATTTACTAATGTCAGAAGGACTGTATACCGAAAGGCATAATAATGTGGCAAGACATGCATTGGGGATTGTGCAAACATTATAATATTGAAGTATCTGAAAAACAATGGAAACATGAGCCACAAAGCATTACCGAAAATGATGAAGTTTATATCACATGGGATCACCCATTACCAACAGTTCAAAAAATAGATGCAAGAAAACCAGCTATAGTAGTTTATGAAAAGACGACAAAAGTAGCTAGCCTTGATCATTGAAATTGCTACACTCAGTGACTACAATGTCTTACAGACACAAAGTCATAAAATACCAAGATTTGCATGCAGAAACATGGGCAATATCGAAGAAGGATATCCTTACAGTTATAATTGTAGTAGGAGCAATGGGTCTTATAAAAAATAATTTACAGTTGTACTTAGATATGTTATTGATACATGTAACTTTGTGTAAATTGCAAAAGAAGTCATTGCTGGGCACATTGCGGGTGCTGCAAAGAGCACTTCTGGCTAACATCAAAGACTGAAGCAATACTAATTTCATGAACTTTAATCATACTTTGTCTTAGGAATGGGGTCCACTCCTGTCATGATATTAAAAACCCAAAAGACTTGGAGAAATTAAAAAAAATAAATAATTTGAGGAGACCCATGCATGAGATAAAGCATTTAGGATATGCCTCTCTCCATTAGTAGTACAGGGGGCACATTTAGGGTAAATTTTCTGTTTCCCCATCCATAGACCCAAGCTGTGCTTTAATAGGGACAGGGATGAGCTTTGTTTTATGTGGATGGGGTGTCTGTTCCTGAACAGTGGTATCCTCTGCAAGATAAACTTTTCCTTCCAAACCATTCTGTTGATGTTGCAGAAGTGGTTTAGATCCCTTGACTGAGTATCTCTGATGCCATTTCACTTGATGATGTATAGTAAATTCATCAGTATTGGGTCAGAGGATGCTTTCTATGCCAGATACAGGTCATCTCTTAGCAGTCTGTTGGATATATAGTGATAGGGATTTCAGTAGGTCCATGTAGGACAAATTGTTTAGGTCTTGTATCCTTTTAGTAAGGTATGTCTGTGGTTATTCCAGTTGTTGCATGTGTCTGACAAAGGGAGCATTATGCTCAATGACTAGCCTAATGTGGGGTGAGTAAAGGGGGGCAATTATATCCCTAGATCGAGACGCAGTCCCTTTGTTTATAAGCTGTGCAATATAGAAGGACTTTTTTATGACAATGTGGCACATGTTTGTTGAAAGTTAGGCCATTGGCCGTATAAGCTCCCAAAACCCAAGCAACTGGATCAGCTTTTAGGAGCATGCTGTCACTGTGGAAGTTCCCCAGGATAGCTGACTACCCAAAGGATATGATAATGAATGTTTCAGTCCATGATTTTGGTACCAGTTTATTTATTCGAGGCAAACCTTCCTGCAAGATGGCTAAGTCACTTTGGGATTCAGGGGCTGCTCTGAGCTTGCAGTCATCTGGTAACTTAGTGGCTTTTACTTCAGAGAAGTAGATGTCAAACAGGAGAGGTCGCAGCACTGAACTCTGGGGGACTCCACTGGTGACTGGTCTCTTTGTGGAGGTAACTTCCCCTATTTTAATTTCCTGTATCATATCTGTGAGCCAGCTGGCAAGCCATCAGGTGACATAAAGGTGACATACATTCATACATTCCTAGATATTCCAGCACCACTGCATCTAGGAACATTAACACCCTGTCAGTACCCTCCTTCAAGGAAAACCTCCTATCTGCAGGAGTTCAATACCAGTCAATTCCAGAGTAACTTTCTAGATACTCATTCAGTTATCTATGTTATGTTTAAAGTAAGATAGTAAGTTGTACTGTTTCATATGCAGGATAAATTTATTCCAGAGGTACGGGAGGTGCTGAGTTATAAACCTTTTCCCCTTCTGTGTTTTATTTATCTCTTACTGTAGATTTAGGTCCCTGGTTTTAGTATTGATGGAGATATTGAACTTGGGGAGATACAGGAGGTCCAGGCAATCGGGTCTGTAATGGCATGGTAAGCACAATGCATCTTTAACGGACACAGTTAAAGGCTAATAGTGCTCATGTCAAGCATTGAACAAATCTGCACATGATAACACTGGTGTAAATTTGTGTCTCATGAACAAAACTATACACTTCATTAACACAGCAGCAGCAGCAGTAGTTCTGTTAGCACTTTTTAAGTCCTTCTTACTGTCAGTTTTATTGGCTTTATTAACAGTCTTCCATAATTACAGTATTTGGGAAGGTATGTGGTCTTCACTTCTGATATTGCTGTATTAGGAACTGCTACAGACAAGATCCTGTCAAACAGTCTGTCAGGATGTTCTAGGCTCACATGACAAGAAAGCCCATTCAGTGTTATTACTGGAAATGTCTCACAGAACACCTTCTAGGATATATCTATGGATACTTCTCTGACTACCTGTTGACCAGAGCATCAGTAGTAGCAGATTATAATAGGTGGAACAGATGGCTGTCCTTGACCCACAGCTTCAGTGAGGCCTGCTGCAAGCCAACAAAACAGTTTTAAAATCATTCCATTTTCATCTATAACACAATCAAAAATTCTCTCTCTGTTTCTTCCTCTCTCACTGTCCCTCTTCTGAACGGACTATGAAAGTAAGCAGGTTCCACACCTCTTCACATTACAGACAGTAACAGAAAGCAAAGTAACAGGTTATCTGCTTTGGGTTGCAGAACATACGGTGCAAGAAAAGGACAACATCAGTGAGCTTCTTTGAATTGCTGCTTGTTAATCTAGGCACAATGGAGCATGCAGGAAGCTGGAGAATTATGTTGAAGAATTATAGCTTTGAATCACGCTGCTTGCAGTGCTATGGAGAGGAGTTCCAGGCATGAGAACTTCCTTAATAAGAAAGCAGCAGATGAAATCATGAGTGTGTGTGTGTGTGTGTGTGTGTGTGTGTGTGTGTGTGTGTGTGTGTGTGTGTGTGTGTGTGTGTGTGTGTGTGTGTGTGTGTGTGTGAAATGGTTACGTATGTGTGTGAGATGGTTAAGCAGCAAGCTAGTTAATAAAGTAGAAGAGTATTTGTTAAAATGTATTTTGCATCATCAGAAGCTCTTGTCTGTTTAAGTAATTTGCTCAGAGTCACACAATAGGCAAATGGAGGCAGAAAGAATCAAACCCTGAATCCTAAACTACAGGAAGCAGCTCATTAAGACCTTAGAGCATTAACTCTGTGTACTAACTGCCAGACAGCCACATATCTTCATTTTCTGATGAATGACTGAAGGTTGAAAGTCACTGAAGTTTACAGTCAGTCAATAATGTCAGTCATTAGAGTGTTGTGCATTATTGCTGTACTGTGTTCTGCAGTCAGACGTACAGGGTTTGTGTCCCTTCATCTCCATCTACCTATCGTGTGACTTTGAGCAAGCTGTAATTCATAGTCACATCTGTGTGCATCTGTGTAAATACTTGGTTTCTGCATCCCACTATTCCTCTTGTAATATATGAATTGCTATAGTTGCTTAATGCTGCTGTTTCCTGTTTCAGCTGTATGAGGTGTGAATCGTTTCCATCTCTTTATTTTCTATAGTCTGGCAGTTGTCACAGAAAGTTAAGGCTGTGAGCTGTAGTTCCTGTGAAACATGGCCTGCTTCCTTCTGCCCTCATTTGCCTTCTGTATGACACTGAGCAAGTTGTTAATCCAGACAGTGCTTGGGAGCAACTGTCAGTTTGGGCTAGGCTCCTAAATGATCACCAGGACTGCAAGCCGAGAAACTGCTTATGAACCAGAGCAGTTATGGTGTAATGGAAGAAAAGTAGTAGTAGTAATAGTAGTAGTAAACAGAAGCACTATCATATGAGCCATGTTCTTTGAATGTGATCCTTAGTTTTGTTGTTTTGTTGAATGTTGACTGTGTGTTTATGTGAATAAATTGGACAGCATGAAGTATATGAGTTTTTTAGCTATGAATACATTTTAATTTAGTTTATTTTTTTGCAGTACCCCAAAGCACCATCTGTTTAAGTGATTTACTCAAGGACACACGATAGGTAAATAAAGCTGGAAAGATTCAAACCATGCACCAGGAAGTAGCTTATTAATAAGTGTGAAATGCAGGTGTGAACTGCACTGAGTATGGGGTTACAACAATTTACCTAGCACTTAGTACAGAGAGGTAAGGCTATGAGCTGTTCAGAAGCTCCTTCCTATAGTAAAGGGTTTGATTCCCTCAGGCTTTGTTTGTCTCCTGAGTGGCTCAAACCAAGTTACTTCACCAAACAGTACTCCTGGGCTGAACCTAAAAAGTGACACTTGTTCCCAGTGAGTAGTCCCAGGCTATTAGCAAATGCATTTTACATTTATCTTTTCATTTCCTGCACCCTTCAGATAGCTGCTATGTAGTGCTTTACTATATACTGTTTGGTTATGAAACCCAGCACATCTGTTGCAATGTAATGGGGAGTCAGATGCATTTTCACTATATGTGAGTTTCTAAGGAAGATAAGTTTATTGTTTCTCATGTTATGTCTGTTTTAAATGCAGGAGTGTTTTGTTTGTTTAGAAAATGGCTGTCAGTGTTTTTGCTGTAAAATTTAAAATGTTTTAAATGAAATCTAAATCTCTGTGATAATTGTAAAGTAAAGCATGCACACTGACCGGTATGAACAGTGTTTTGCAGTAATTCGGGAGAGACAACCAAGTAATGGGATATTGGTATGGCTGGCAGGGGCCTGGTTTATTACCTTGCATAGGGCCCCATTTGACCAAGATCAAGTTCAGTTGACTCTGCAGGCATATGCTGTAATAATACAGAATTAACTGCCATTCAGGCAGGTCATACCTGTACTGAGTGATGGCAGAGAGAGTAGCTATTCTTGATGACAGGGAAGATATAGTGAGGTGAAAAATGAGATTTAAGTGTCTTGCAAGCATGTAAGCCCCCCAAAGAGCAGTATGCTGTATGCAGTAATAGTTCTGATTTTTGTATGACTTGTGGGTTGTTGAACAAAAGCAGCTGGAGCATCTATATTAACTGTAATTATTTTGCTTTATTCATTATTTTGAATGAATTAATTCATTAATAGACTTGAATTGTATAATTTAGTTTAAACATGTTGCAACAGGATCATAGGATCATAGGAGGTTACTAGGCTGTGGGGCCCTTACAAGCCTAGCCAAGAGTTTATCCCCAAAAAGAAACCTCAGTCAGCACCTGTCGCCCCTGTCAATGAGGAACAAAGGTGGACCCCTGGGACAAATTTATGGTTTCCCATCCACTCATCAAGGTTACATTTGTAGAGGGTTAGTGAGGTACTCTGACATGTATGGGAAGTCTATTCCAGAGACAAAGCCACCTCTGGGAAACAAACCTGTCTCTCCAGCATATTTTGTTGATGTTGCATATTAGATTTAGGCCTATAGAGCGGAAAATGTGTAATGAGTTAGACTTACGGATATGGAGCATCTCGAGTAGGGCAGAGTCTGATATTGCCTTGTAGGCAAGACACAGATCATCTCTGAACAATCTGTAGGATACCGAGTAGAGTGATAGTTATTTAAGCCTGTCCACATAGGATAGGTGTTGGAGGCCATGGATTCTCTTTGTGAGGTATTCTTGTGGCCTTTCCAGTTGATGCATCAAACGGGACATTACACTCAATTATAGGTCTAATAAGGAAGGAGTGCAGAGAGGCAATAACCTCCTTTTTTCTGGATGCAATCCCTTTACTTATAAGATGAACCAATAAAAGGCTTTTCTGACCACCTCCATCACATGATGGTTGAATGTGAGATTGTTTTCAACCTGAGTACCCAGGTTGTGTCCTTGGGGGGGTGGGGTTGCTGATGATGTGGTAATCAGTAGGGGCCATGTTTTTACCAAATGGTATGATAATACATTTTTTTGCATTTAACTTAAGACCATGGCATTGGCACTAGTTATTTGTAGCTGTGAGACCCTCTTGCAGTATGTTAACATCAACTGGGGAGTCAGTGACAGCACCCAACTTAAAGTCATCTGCAAACTTGGTCAGCCACAGGCCCTTTGTCTTTGTCTGGTCCTCTGAGAAGTATATGCCAAACAGTTGGGGTTCCAGGACAGATCCCTGGGGAACACCACTGGTGACAGGTCTGCTGTAAAAGTTGACAGCACCTATTTTGACCTTGTGGGTCCTATCTGTGAGCCAGTTGGCCACCCATCTGACTAGATAGGGATTAATGTTAGCTATTTGGTGATACCCGAGTGGGGGACTGTGTCAAAGGCCTTGGACAGGTCACAGTAAGCTGTATATACTGACTTTCCCTCACCCAGGGCCTTGGTGACAGTCTCAAAGAAGTCAACTATGTTCACTAGGCAAGATCCGCCCCTGACTAATCCGAATTGGGTGGGGTCAAGTGCTTGGAGATTGCCAATGTCCTTGTTTATGAGATCCATATAATACGCTCCATGAATTTACAGATCAGACTAGTCAAGTTGATGTGGCGATAGTTTCCCGGGTCAGTAGTGGCACCACCTTTGTGCAAAGGGATGACAATGGCAGTTCTCCACTCTGCTGAAATGGAACCTGTAGTTAGGCTGTGGTTGAATAGGGTGCTCAATGTAATTTGGTAATATATTTTTGCATTACCTTCTTTACAGCCACCAGCAACTGTAAAGTAGTTGATATTTGTCAGTTCATAGAGTCAACATTATTTGGAGTGATGATCAGAGCCATCTGATGTTCACCATTAATTGTCCAATCGTTGTTGCATATTACTGTGATAACAGTCTTCTCTATAAAATTTCTGCATTTAGTTAAAATTTTTTACTCTGTTAGCACAGAGGATTAAAACTCTGACTTGTTAATTTGCTGCTTCCTGTGTCAAGGGTATATGGTTTGAATCTTTCTGCCTTCATTTACCTACTGCGTGACCTAGAGTAAGTCTGTTAACCAGATGATCCTTTGGTGCATTTGGGAATTTGGGTTAGGCTCCTTAATGGTCTCCAGGACGGCATGCCTAGTAACAAACTATGAGCCTGTGGTTGCATTTGCAAGCCATTCCCTATTCCATAGCTGATCTAGTTCAGGAAATGTTATGACAATATCATCAGCACACCAATGTAACAAAAAATGATTAAGCACTAATTATTTTATTTGCTTTACACTTTAGACTTTATATACATAGATGATTTCCTCTTTACATGAAAAGTATGATTGAATTTCTTCCATCAGATATCTCTTCTGGTAAACTTTTCATGATCATATCTTGAAGCTTTTTCATCTCTGGATTATTTCTGATTATACTGTAGAAACTATTTCATATTTGTTCTGGTCACAAGCAACTGTAAAATTAACCATTTTAATCTTAGTTCCTCTACAAGGAAATATTCTTCTTGGTCTTCATCATGAATAGTTTCCCTATTTTTCTACGTTATTGGTGTATTGCATCAGCAGTTGGCATCTTCTTGATTTTTGAATGTTGCAGGTCTTTTCTAACATAGTCAACCAACTATTTGTAGAACATCTTCATTTTATCTTGCCTTCTTTCTGGGTCTCCCAAATATTTTCTGGATTTTCTTCTGCTTTCTTGCACATATGTCCAAACTACTGTAGTCTTTTTTCTTTGACCTTCTTTGCAGTTGGAGCTACTTGGGATTTTACTGTAATGTCCTCATGTCTTCATCTGTTTCAGACTGTGCATCCTCCCACCCATTCCCTGCACTATATCTTCAGCACCTCTAGCTTCCTCAACTGCTTTGGCTTCATAGCCTAGATTTTTGTACCATACAGTAGTACTGGTCACATCACTATTTTATGCAGCTTACGTTTCGGCTTCTTTGGAATTCTTCTGTCACACACTACTCTTGACACTCTACGCTACTTGACTTCAACCCCTCCAATTTTAGCTTTGACCTCCTAGTTCAGACTTCTTTTCTCCAACCACCCATCCCAGATACTTGAAGATGTTATCCTATTCTATTATTTCCCTTCTATCTCAATTTTCATCTACTTCTGATTTCTTCCATTCGTGGCTATAACAACCATCTTATCTGTACTCAATTTCATCTCATGTGTCTTCCATTTTGCATTCCATTCCCTTATGATTTGCTGACGTTTTTGTTCAGTTTGTCTTGTATGTATCTATATCTCAGTTTCTCTTCTGTGTGCATTCCTTTTCCTTGTTTACATTTTACAACAAAATCATACCTCTGTAGTTTTTACCATGTTCTCTGCAGTCTTGGTATGGAATTCATAAATGTTGTGTATAATGTTATAGGGATGATGTGCATGCCAATGGCTTTTGTAATTCATAAAGGGCCCCAAACTCCATGGACTATTTATATATGCTGTTGTGTATCTGTACTGCTTAAGGTGCACAGTAGATATGCTAATTACTGCCCAAGCCTTGTGCCACGCTTCACAAAGTATATGAATCACTGTGTATAGAATGATAAAGGTGCCTAAATTTATAAAGGTAAAGTCATGTACCTAAAGCAATTAAAAACAGTGGATGCAAGCTCAATGTGCTGCTCAGCATAACATCACTGGGCAACAACTTATGTGTACAAATGTCAGTAAGATCAGATTATACAATAAAAAGAAAGGGATGTGCAAGTACATCCTTTAACTTGGTTCTTCACAAGTTAAACATGATGGCGCAGCCAGTCAACATCCTGATCCAAGACAATGAGGAAACTGGCATTACCCTAGAAGTGTCACCACCAACAGGCCACAATATATTTTCATGTCATGCAAATGACAAGTATGCCACAAACATAGAATGAAGTGTGCTGAATTGTTTCTGTCTCTTCTTTGCCATGAAAGCAGAGTAGTAGCAGATGATGGGATAACACCAAATATTTTCCTTTCCAGGTAAGAATTACAAAAAAAATTAGGTTATTTTATGAATGTCTTCATTCCCAAAGATATCCCCTTATCTAGTGTTTGAAATGGAAATGGCAGGCGGGAGTGCAGCTCCATTTAAAAAAAATATCAGTATTGTAATCTGCAATTCACATCAGCCACATTTCCCAAGTAGACCCCTTTTTGCATGTCCATGCATCATCTGGTGTAATGTCTCTGAATCACAGGCTTTAGAGTGCAAGCCATGTGTAAGGGACTGCATACTGTGTTCTTGGATATGATGTCCCATGATGCCTTGTACAAGGCCTTCTTAACACAGTGATGTGATGTGATATAATCTGTTCCACCAGCATAGTTTTCCATAAATATCTTTGTGATTTTTTTCATATTCATAAAGTGTAACTAATAGTTCTTTTTCTGACAGATTATTTCACTTCTGCATTGCGTAAGGTTTTGGCTGTGGATGCACGAGCAACTGGTTTACCTTCTTGCAGGATCACTGCACCATTATTTTTGTGACTGGCATCTATCTACTTGTAACTATGGCTGATGTGTTCACATAAAATAGTTCTGTCTGGGCACTTTAGTTCTAGCTTACTCTTTTTTCTTGCTGTGTACTCCATTAACATTCTACATCATGTCCCAACAGTTTCCTTAATGGCAACTTCAGTTCAGACAAGTTATTAATAATAATTTTAAAAGATACTTCATCATTCCAAGAAGCCTTATAAAAGCTTGTTGTCATCAAATGGGTCTTACTTTCCCAGTGTCTTGTTTCAAGCTATCAGATATTAAATCATGAAGTCTATGTCTTAGCTTTGTATTTACATTTTGCATTTATTTGCATCCAACTTGAGGTTATTCTTGTTTATTTATTTTTATTGATTTATTTATTTTTTTATTTTACATTTGTTTACCCGGGATAGTCCGACTGGATACATGTCCATTTTCAGCAGAGGCACAGGGAGAAAAGCTCCAAAAGACATTCAACAAACTGTTAAATTTTTACAGTTTAAAACATAAAATAAAACAAATAAAAGGATTTTTACACAGATGTAAACAAACACAAAAACAGATACACAAACAAATGATTACATTTTTACTCAGATGGAAAATTCTAGACAGTGTTTTTAAGAATGATAGTGTATTGACTGCCTAGTAGAAACTTGCACTGTGGTATTCTGTGGTCTGACCCTTAAATGCTATGTCAGTAGTTTTTATTCAATACTATCAAAATCCTTACTGATCTAAAAATAGCCATCTTAAACACTTCAAGCGCTGCTGAAATACAAAAAAAAATGTTAGTCGTAGAATTTTCTTTCTTCCATAGACAAATTCAAATTACATTAGAACTTTCCTCAGCAAGTAATGTTTGCTAAAATCCCTGATTTGCATTAAGCACATAAAATATTCTGCTACTGGCAGAACAGATGCCACCTTTGTAGATGTACAAAATAGAAAATGCTTTATTTTTTGTAGCTTTATTAAGATCTTATAGATGTATATGGATATTAATTAATCTGGCTTCACTTCAGCAGCCAAGCTGTGATCAATTCTGTAGGTTTTATTTGCCTCAGAATCTCTGCATGTTTCCATGCAGTTCAGCACCTTTTAAATTTCACTACACAAAGCAACTGAATCTTTCCTGGAGCACATCCCACAAACAACACTTCAGGATTTGGCTATATATATATATATATATATATATATATATATATATATATATATATATATTGAAAGTAAATATTTCCTATTCAGTCAGTCATCTAAGTGAACAACTTGCGGTCCAAAATTGTACATTCATTCCATGAATTCCCTTCACCTTAAAGTTTTGAAAGCAAATTGACCAGTATACGTGGTGCATTCATTATATCATGTAGTGGAAAATTAATCTTGTAATTTCATATTCTTTCATTCACGCATGAGCATTTTGTTACCCCTCATGTTTATTGATGACCAGAATAAGTGAATGATTCACATGACTGTTTAAATATGCTCTTTTAGACCTTTGCCTTCAACCTTTTGTGCAGATATTTCATTTCACTCTAAATCGCTGTCTTCACAGATTTCAAATTCATTTTCCAGTTACAGCATTTCTATACTTTTAACTTGCACATATTCAGTTTATTCAAATTATCAGTGCAAATCATACCAACAAATATATAATTTTCATGGCACTGCTCCAGGATGTGTATTTTCTTCAGCAATTTAACTTCTTTCAGTATACACACCTTAGAAAATTATTTTCTTCCCATGGTTTCTACATCCTTGATTAATAGCAAGAGAATTATTTTTATCATGCTGATAGCCTAGATCCTAAAGCTTTCTTTGCCTCACATTTCTCCCACTTTTCATTTCTTCCAGAGATGTTTTGACTCATGTCACCTTAGTTTTGTTCATTTTGATTGTAGTTCTCTCTCAATGCACTCTATAACTCTTCATTGAGATATTTAATTTGTGACAAAGTAATTTTATTTACTGTGCACACATCAATCACTTAATGTTTAGTTTGATTTTCTCTCTGTAACTTATCAGTTTTCTGATAATTTCTTATATCCTCTCATGTTTCTGTTTTGGACCAACGAATCATGTGTATCACTAGACTCACAGTCATTGGTATACGTCTTTAATTCAGTAACATAAGCATCAGTCCTTTTTTATTATTATTTTTTTACTCTCTTCATGTCTGCCAGCCATCAGAATGACCAATTGACCCAACCATTCCTAGACAGGGGCACAAGCCTCAGTCAGATGGAGGAGTAAATGAGCTTTCCCTTGTCACTCTTTTCTGACCTACTCTGCTACACAGTGGCAGCATGTCCCTCTGGCCCAAACTCTGTGGGCTGCACCACCCAGAGTTCCCATTGGCTGTTGCCAAAGAAGCAAGCCAGGCTGTTTCCCCCTTCAGGATGGATGAGCCATGCAATCCCATGCTTCCACCCCTTTCCCTCCAGTGCCCATGCCTGCCAATTGAACACAGGTCATCTGGGCCACAGTAAGGGTTTCATCCCTCTACACCACAGGAGGAGTAAGTACATTTCTTTAACTCATTAACATAGTCATCAATACACAACATAGCATCCTGTGCCCTTGTGAAGAGCAAATGACAAATAAATGGCAGAGTCTTTCTTGGTTCACAGTAATATTTTCTCATTTCTCTCCAATCTCAAATGTATTCTAAACTTCTGTGTGCACTTTTCCTAGAAAATGCATAAATATTACAATGTACCTTATTAGACTTCTTGGGTATTTCAGCCACAGTCAGAAATAAATCAAACCTTTACATCCAGAATTTCCATTTCTCAAATAAATTATCCCAAGGAGAGGTATTAACATTTGTTTGCAAATAAACCATTTTTTAAATGAATGATGAAAAAACATTTTCCACAACTTCTGATATCATGTACTACTTGGTATATCTGGATGGCAAGACAAAGTGTTGGCGGTATCATCTTAAGGGTACGAAAGTCGGGTTAGACATACATTTACAGAGGAAAATAAACACACATGAAGGCAATCAATCCGGTTAAAAATGAAAGAGGGGAACAGCCCTCGCTTCCTCCTTTATTATAAAGCACATGGTCATGTGACCTCTCGACCTCTCCACACCAACGACTTCAGTGTAAGAGCACACATACAATCATTTGCTCTCTTTATTATTATCAGCCAACACCCCCACTTGCTCTTCTGCTGTACACAAAATACATTTTAAGAAAATATTATTGGATAACTTCTTTCACATTCCAATACATGAACTTTTCAATCTTCGATTTTGTAGCAGGTTTAGTAAAGACATCTGCAACCATGTCCATTGTTGGGCAATATTCAATGCTTATTTTGTCATCATTGTGCTGACCTGACAAAATTATACTTAATGTCAACATGTTTACATCTCTGTCGTCTTACTGGATTCTTCGTGAAAGCGATTGCTCCTTGATTGTCTTCAAATATTGTTACTGGCACATACTTCACTGTTCATCCATTCCACTCAACAGCCGCACAAGGTACAAACTCTCCTGTGTTGTTGCTGCTAACGCCATGTACTCTGCTTCACATGTAGATAAAGCCACCGTTTGTTGCTTCTTTGATTTCCACAAAATAATAGGCCTGTCTCTATTGAGGCTAAAGCAATAACCTGTTGTACTATGTCTATCGTTTTGATCTGTTGCCCAATCTGCATCACTGTATGCTATAAACTGAAGTTTCCCTTCACTTTTCTTGTAACACAACTCTCTCTCCAATGTACCTTTCAAATATCTTAACACATGTTTGGCTAGTGTTAAATGAGATTCACTTGGTTGTGACAAATATTGTGAAAGTTTACTTACAATCCAGCTAAGATCAGGTCTCGTGCTTGTTATAACATACATCAAACTACTCACAAGCTCACAATATTTTCTTGGATCTGTAAGTTCCCTGTCACACTCAAAGTTTGGTTTTTGTTTGGAAGGGGTACTTCTTACTTTACAATTAGACATACCAAATTTCTCAAGCATTTTCATAATGTACCTCTATTGGTTCATCTTTACTTCACCTCTATTTTGGGTAAAATCAATGCCTAGAAAATGTCTTAGCTTTCCCAGATCTTTCATTTTAAATTTGGCCTTGAGCATTTCCTTTACATCGTTTAGTGATTCATTGTCACTAGCTGCTATAATGAGGTCGTCACCCATATAATTAGGACTGTTTTCTCATTTTCAGCTTGTCTAGTGTATACACAATGGTCTGCGGGGTTTTGGATAAAACCATTTTCACAGAGATAATCATACAACATTTTGTTCCCGTTACGCCCTGACTGTTTCAATCCGTAGGATGACTTATTCAGTTTACAAACCAATTTTTCATCATTATTTGATTTCTTTTCGAAACCTTCAGGTTGCTCCATATACACCTCATAGTCAATAGGAGCATGTAAATAGGCCGTTTGTACTTCCATCTGGTGCAATTCTAAATCGTACTGAGCTGCCATCTGCGTTAGACTGTGTACAGAGGTCATACTCGCAGTTGGTGCAAATGTTTCATTATAATCTATACCAGCGACTTGACTGTAGCCTTTAGCTACATATCTAGCTTTGTAAGTCTCTGTATTATCTGCATTGTCTTTTACCGTGAAAACCCACCTACCTCCCACTGCATTTTTATCTTCCGGCAGTGTGGTGAGTGTAAATGTGTTGTTTTCCTTTAGAGACTTAAGTTCCTCCTTCATAGTTTTGACCCACTTTTCTGAGTTAGACGAAGACATGGCTTCCTTAAAGCTCTGCGGTGTGTTGCATATTAATCTGTAACAATAGTCAACACTAACTGTCACATAATCGTCATTTTCAACTTTACACTCATAGTCTTTCAAGTATGCAGGTGGTTTTCTCTCTCTTTTAGAGTGATGTGTATCCTGCCTTTCCTCTTCTTGCCTTACTATTGTGTCTTGACTGTCAGCTTTTGACTCTGACTTAACATGCACACTTCTTCTGATATTAAGATCTTCATCTATCACTTCTGGGTCTGTCTGAATTTAGCATTAAGCTACATTCTTAGTAAAGAACTTGACTAACCTGTGTCTAAGGACCCTTCCTGTGTCAGGATATTAAACCAGATATGATGGGCTGTTTTTTATCATATACGACAAAGATCCCTTTATCACATCTTGGGTCTAACTTCTTTTTATCTTGTCTGTATGCATAACACGCTGATCCAAATTCTCTCATCCTTGAAAGATCAGGTTTCTTCCCTGTTAGCATAAAGAATGGGGTCTTCCCCACACGCCTGTTATAGCATCTGTTGCAAATAACATCAGCAGTCATTACTGCATATGTCCACAACACTTTAGGTGAATCACTCTCTATCAACATACACCTTGCCATTTTGAACAATGTTCTCCAATTTCTCTCTACCGTCCCATTCTGATGGGGTGAGTAAGGTGTGGACGTTTCATTTCTTATAACATTTTTACTCAATAGTGACTGAAAGTCTCTCGACATGAACTAGGTGCCATTATGTGATCTGATACATTTTACCTTCCCATAAGTTGCTGAATCTTCAATAAACCTTTCAGTCGCCTTGACTGTATCACGTTTGGCTTTTGTTACACCCGAGTAATCATCAGTAAATGCTAAAGTGAACTTAAAGCCATCTTTTGCTACTGGCTCAATTGGGCCTGCCAAATCAGTATGGACTAGTTCAAATACAACTTTTGCTCTTGCATCTGGTTCTCTGTTTCTGCTCTGTACTAATTTCCCTTGCGTACAGGTTTCGCAATCTAGGTAAGGTCTCTCAACTTTACCTTTAATTTTCATTCCTTTTACCACTTTTTCTAATTTTGACACATCTCCAAAATTACAGTGAACAAGCATTTTATGCCATGCTTGAATGTCATAACAGCTCTGAGATGCATCATAATGTATCTCACTATCGTTTTCTTCATCATATGTGTCTAAATAGAGTCTGTCACACTCAATTATGTCAAACCTGGTGCCATTTTTGTAGATGAGTTGGCCCTGGCCTTGTTTAAAGTTGATCGAGGCCCCCTTGGATATTGCTGCCTTAACAGAAAAAATGCTTTGTGGATACGTGGAAATATACACCGCCCGAGTCATCATCATCTTTACTTTGTGCCCCTCTGTGTCTAGCAGCCATACCTCTGCATTACCTCTCTTTGTGTGGCCCCATAGGTTCTCTTTCTGTCAGCTACTTCCACAATGTGTTCCTCCGGTTGGAAAGTTGCATCAAAGTATTTAAACTTTTTCAGGTCATTAATTATGTGTGACGTGGCACCAGTGTCCACCATTAATCCCTTCTGTTTTAACTCACAGATCTGATGATCATTTATTCTGAAGACAAATGTGTGATCATCCACATAAGTTGCTTGTTTCACATTGTCTTTCTTCTTTCGTCTACAGTTACTGTCCCTGTGGCTAGAGTTTTGACACAATCTACACCACTGTCTCTGGCCTTTATATTCTCTCCGCATTCTCGTGCCTTATGTCCCCTTTGGCCACAACCATAGCATATAATCTCTGCTTATACTCTTTCCCCAAGGCCACTTACTTTCATCACATTATCATCACTTACATTGGCATTAAATTTCTCAGTATGTTCATAGCTTCTCACCTTGTCTTGAACTCACCAAAGCCCAACTTATCATCATCTTCTGTAACGTGTACTGCATATGGTTTAAAAGTTTCAGGCAACCCTTTTAGGATCATCGCAATTAGTAATCCATCACTGAGCTTGTCCCCAGCATTTCTATATGCTGTAATGGCCATCTCAGCCCTAATAATATAGTCTGTGACACTTTCACTGATGGCCTTCTGGAGGCTTTTTAATTCAGTCTATAGGCTAATTACCTGTAGCTTCCCTTTCTCGGCATAATGGTCTCTTAGCATCTGAAGAGCTTCTCTACCATCGTCTGCGGCCTCTCTCATGATGAGGGACAAACTTTTGTCGTCTAAGAACTGTATTAGTTCTGCATATGCCTCCTCGTTTTTCTCAGCATCGTCATCGCCTTCCTCCTCAGTCTCATAGTCTTCTGCATCTTGCTGCACATTTCGCAAAATGGCGTCTTTCAGCCCTAGCAAATGCAGGTGCCCCAGAAACTTTGTCTCCCACAACTCATAATTCTTCTCATCTCCGTCAAAACATAGTCTGTGCCATAGGCTTCCTACTTCCCTCCTGGGCCCATAACCTGTTGGCGGTATCATCTTAAGGGTAAGAAAGTCGGGTTAGACATACATTACAGAGGAAAATAAACACACGTGAAGGCAATCAATCTGGTTAAAAACAGAAGAGGGGAACAACCCTTGCTTCCTCCTTTATTATAAAGCACATGGTCATGTGACCTCTCTTGACCTCTCCACACCAACGACATCAGTGTAAGAGCACACATACGATCATTCACTCTCTTTATTATTATCAGCCAACCCAAAGAGATGGCCACCAGCTGCTTGTAGCCAGTGTAATCAGCATTATTTCACAGACCTCAGTAGTTACATTATACCAGAGTACATGACAATTTTTGAACTACCACAAGCTAAAAGTGACATATTTCTTAAAGCTATATACATATTCTACTTAGGGTACTAGAAGCTACAATTAGAAGGCAAAAAGTAATTGTATTTTGACTGATTTGTCTGGAAGAATGTTTAAATATACCTTGAAAGGCAATTTGGCAGCTTACACTTAACACAAATCAAAAAGAAGTAGTAAATAACTTGTAGAGAAAAGGATCCCTGACATGCTTCTGAAGCATGCATCTTGTCTATGATCTTTGGCTGTGACAAGACACGTGACACCTATGGAAACTTCATCCATGAAAGTGAATAACTTCACAACACTGTGCTTGTTGCAAACTCATCCCTTAGTTGCTTAACAGAGTATATGCAGGGAAAGTGACAGTGCATATCACAGTCATCGTCTGCTGACCAGAGCAATTCCCAAGACTCTGGCAACCTTTTCAATGCCCCCCCCCCCAAAATAAACTTATAAATTCCTCTGTCAGCTGTGAACAAGCACAAATGCATACCATATCAGCATTCATTTAAGAAGCCCAACATGATATCATGCACCTTCTTAAAAAATGCTAGTTCTGCAGTAACATCCCATTGGCAGCTTCCAGCTGCAACCCTAACAGTTTGCACCCTGGACAGCTGTTCCCTTTCCCTCACCCTAGTTACAGCTTTTGTGCTCAATTTAAAACCCCTCCTCAATGACTGTCTAGATCATATCCATATTGCCAGTTGACGTTGGCAGAGGAGCTAGCTGATGGTTAGCAGGCACAGCAAACAAAAAAATGTGAAAACGAAAAGAATAAATAGAGCCATAGAAAAAGGAATGCTGAACCATCACTGTTAGAAGACTGTAATGCATAGCACTATCCATACAAATGAGAGAGGATGCACCTGCAGTGATGCAGTCTGTGCCGTATCACTTAATGGAGATACAGATTGCATTATGAGAGAAAGACTGAAAGAATGAAAAACAAAATCATATTCATATGGAGAATAGTAGCCTGAACTTTGACCACCATGTGTCCATAGTGGTGATGAATTTCTTCTGTGGGACACAGCTTATAAGTAAAGGCATGGCATCTCGATTCAGCGAAGTTATAGTCCCACTGTACTTGGCCTTTTTCAGACCAGTAATCAAGTACAATGTATCTTTTACCATGTACTTGAACAGCCACTTGCAACAACTGGAGCAGCTTCAGCGGTTCTTTACAAAAAAAAAACAAATGCAGGGTATAAACAGCATGTCCTATCCTGAAAGTTGAAAAGCCGAATCCCTTTACTCTTCTTCCTGTTAGCTGTTACAGGGTGATCTATGCCTAACCTATGAGGCATTCACAAATCCAGCCCTGATGGAACTGTTACACATTCACAAGACAAACTGCATAAGTGTCACATGATCTAGGGATCAAAACATGACCAGTGACACCAACAAAACATGCTGCAGAGACAGATATGTGTCTCAGAGATCACCCCTTCTCTGGAACGGGCTTCCTGTTCATGTACAGCAGGGCCCTTTCCTGACTCTCTTCAAATACAATTTGGTTCAACGTTTGGGCAATCATAAATTCACTACTGGGGTGGGTCCCGTGTCCCTTATGGACAGGGCCAGTCTGTAAAATACTCGGAGACACAAATCTAAACCATCTTGTAGCCCTTAAAGATCGCAAATTGGGTAAAATTCGGGTAGTAATGCCCAGGTTTGTAAGGGCTGTTAATCTATTAGCCTTGTAACCTTGCAAATCTCCCTAATGGCGTTAACAAATCATGTTCAGCTCCTCAAAGGGCAGGTTTATCATACAGAATAAGCAATTCTAGCTTCCGTGCATAAATTTGATATCCAGCTTGCATATTTAATAAAAGCAAGCAAATGACACAGATCAGCATGTTTACATTGTGGCATGTGAAGTGCAAATGCTGATATTTGTAGTGGGCATTTTAGAAGAATTATCTAGAGCCATGAGTGTAGGGCAACATAAAAAAAGCCTGAATTCTGTGGCATGTCTGAAGGCATAGAGAGACCTAGTACTAAATAACTTACAAATGTATATATGCAGTTTTGCTGATGGATTTAAATCCTTTGGATAGTGTGGATAAAAAACGCTGCCATATTTCTCTGGGCACCTGGCTAGGCAAAGAGGTGATGGTCCAGGACCATTCCTAATCCATTTAGTATCATCTATTCTCAAAGAATAGGCAGTCCATAATGTGTTGTAATAAAAAATATAGCTGCTGTACAATGTAAGTGACTAATGACATTGCCAAGATGACAGCAGCTGGAAGACAGAGTAGGTCCCAGTTTTTTTAACATTTGAAAGCAAGTGGCAATCATGTTTAGAAACCTGTCCCACACAATGCTAAGAGTGTTTTATTAGAATGGCCCAATAGGCTATGTCTCAGCCTCTGAAACTTCTAACAATATTTATCACTGGATGCAAGTTCCAGCAGCTATAAGGTAAAGCACTCGTATCAATCTACAGCATGGCTAGAAGTGTTCCATGCTCCAAAGAAAAAATTAGTTGAGGTGTTAGTACAAGATATCAGGTAAAAGTTGCCTACATTCTTGTATTGCAATGCTTTTCTGTTGAGAATAACATGGCTGGCAAGACTAGCACTTCTGCATTCTTCTTTGTCAGTGTTGTTGGCATGCATAAAGCACTAATGAGGATACTTAATGTGTGTTCTTATTTTCTATGACAAAATACATTTATGGATGCCAGGGAGGAGTAGCATGGTGGCAGTATGCTAAGTTGAGTTTCAGAAAAGAAAGAAATTAATTTCCATTGCATAGTGTACAGCTTTTGGTTCTGTGAGGTAAAAGGCAAAGTGGTAAGTTGGTGTACTTTAAGCTACCGATTCATTGTAACGTCACGCTATGCTGGATGGGTACCTAAAGGTTCCACCCCATTGCATCAGTGCAGCCTAAGGTTTGTTTCTACCTTAATTGGATGTCTCTGTCCCCTTGGTATGCTCCTGTTAGGATTAGTATTGACTGTATGGTAAAACATTTTGATGGTCGATGTACCTGTATATCTCTATGGAAAGAGTCATATATAATGATTTAATATGTCCCTCACAAACTGCCAACCCATCTTTTGGGATAGAGAAGACCTCCTGGAAAACCAAATGCTCCTCCTAGGTTTGTGTAAGAGTCTTGTTATATTAAAAGGACATTCTTAATATTCAAAAGGAAGCACTACTTGAATATAGTAATCAATGTAGCCATAACAAATCTAACAGCACTCTACAAAAACTAGTTCAGTTACCAGTCCAGCCAACAAAACTGAGTGTTTATCAAAAATAAAAAGCTAATTTGCCATTCTCTACAGACCTATTAACGCATAATTCATCCTACTAATCTTGTTTATCCAGCCCACATAAAACGACAGAGAAAAATATCTGTCAATTTACAGAAAAAAAAACACAAAACATTGCTTACAAAGGATTATTACATGTTTACAGTTACTGCAGAAATTTCTCTGATAATCTCAAACAGTGATACAGATGTTGCCTACCAAATAGTCAACTTTAGCATCGCTACATAATTTTGAAAACACTGCAAATTTCAGTTAAAACTAGATTTCACTGAAATGAAAATGTGATTCTTTATTCTGTATCATTTTAAATTTAAAGTAACTTACTCCACAGATAATTATCATTTACAGCAGACATATACATTACAGAGTAAAGGTAGAATTAACTGCACAAAACTGACATACTGAGTAAGCATTGTCACATAGACCTAGGTACATATGCACTCTGCATTATCCGGCCATACCAAAATGCTTGTATCAGCAGCAGGAGATGTCAGATTAATGGAAGTACTTCTACATAAGTGCATTATTTTAAACAAACAAAAAAGGTACGATGCTTTTTTTTTTGACAGTGCTATTGTATGATCACAATATGTCATGGTAGTCTCATTTAATTCATACTTTGCCACAGCGGGGAAATATATACATGATTACTCTGACTTTGCTGTTATTATCAAGCACTCTGCCACCACCACCACGAGTAAGTTATGAATTGCCCACTCATTGCCATGATATATTACTGAAATAGCTATCATTTTTGAAGAAACATGGCTGTTGTCTGCAGCAAGCTTTGTGTGCGGAGCATTTCTAAACTGATTTCCACAGGGATCTAAAGAGAGCTAGCAAGTGAATCACAATGGAGACAAAGCACTTGCAAAAGAGCGAACAGAATTGGTTGCAATGAAGCTTGATTAGTGAAGTTAAGGTGAGCGAGTGGGATCATTTCAACACTGTGCTGCTGTGATGTATCTGTTAGTGACAAGGATCCATTTTAGGGTACATAGTCTAGAAATCATTGTAGAAAGTGTGCACAAGTACCTGGCAGACAACATCTGAACTGGTAAGAATGAAAAATATCAGACCCTGCTGCAATGTATTGTGAATGCAAGAGGTTGATGGGAAGGAGGCTTTGTTGTAGGTCTTCATTTAGTTAGCTAGTTAGTTATGGAAGGAATCAAAAACAGGAAGAGATGTAGCTTTAGGTACATCAGTGAATAAAGGATGTTGAAATCTAGGGGAACTGCAAAGGGATAGTAGGAAGTACAGTTAAAACACTGGCTAGGTAAACATTTCTTAATAACTCTCACCTCACCCTTCACAAAAGATATTGGAGAAAGAGTGCTACAGTAAAAAAGAGGTTAAGGAATGAGGTGGAATTAACATGTTTCATCCCTAAGGAAGCTGTGGAAAAGAAGTTCAAAGAACTTAAAAGTGGCAAAAGCAGAATGTTCTGATGATATCAGGTGTAGCGTTTGGTAAAAGAATTTGACAAAAGATCAGTGGTATGCAACATTTACCATCAGCGTGTGTATCAGACTATGTCACTGTACAGAAAATTGGACAACACAATACAGATTGTTTTACTGATTCATTAGTCTAAGGCACCTATACCTATCTATCCTATATATTTATATATCAGTCTAGCTATCTATATATCTATATCTATAGCTATCTCTCTCTCTCTCTCTCTCTCTCTTTCTGTGTAGATATATATATGTATATATGTGTGTGTGTGTGTGTGTGTGTGTGTCTTATTGTTATACCTCTCACCAAAATAACAAGAAACAGTAGACCATGGTTGCACTTCCAATACCCACTCAGTGCTGATATGTTAACCCAAAATAAATATAAAGCAGCCCAGTCGGGTGAAATCAAATTGTCCATCAATTGATCTTGCACAATAAGATGCAAAATTCTATAAAACCAAAGCAAATATATAATGAATAACTTCAACAGGAATGAAAAAATATATAAAAAATGTAAATAATCACTGAATAGGAGAAGTATATCCTTTGAGGAAACATCAGTGTTGTTGTTGATCTGAGAACTCCCTCTGCTGGCCAAAATAGAAAATGCCAGTATAAATTATACAAAATTCAATTTCAGGCAAACAAAAAATGCGTAAAATGAAAATATAGTAAAATAATAAGGATAAGAGAAAAATTATGAAACATACAATGCACAAACATTATGTCATTAAGGCCAAGTGGGTAAATAAAAACTACAATTACAATCTGCAACCCTTCATAATAATTTATTTTAGTGATTGTGAATATGTTTATGATTAATAGAATCAAAGCGAATAAAAAGATAGTACTACGGTCAATTTGCAATGGACGTCACTTAAATGTAATGAAATACATTGTTTTAGGTGACTAGAACATTGCCCCATATAAAAGGAACTACACATGTAAGCAGACATTTAAATTACCCACATGGTAATTTTTTTTGTATTTTTTTTTGTATTTATTTATTTATGGGGGGGGTTGGCATTAATAGAAGTAAATGATTGCATTTTGAATATGTTTACAAAATGTACAATTTTCAAATGGTGTCATACCAATACTTTTTGTACCAATTGTGGATTGAATCATATAAGTAAGACCTGTTTCTTAAATGTGAAAAATATTCACCTAGACATTTACCTCACTTGAAATCATAACAAGATCTGTCAGAGACAATCCTATAAAAAGGTATTATTTTAATATATCCCAAAGGTGATGAATGACCTGTTGTTTTTTTAAAGTATTGGTGCCATAAGTAGAAATGAAGAAAGATAGCATGTGTAACTGTTTGCAATCTGACCTAGATATGTATTCCAGCAATTCTGATCTGACAAAATCCTCAGTACACATTAAATATTGTTCAACATTATGTTTGGAATAGCCACATTCCAGAAAATTCTGGACCAAAATATTTGCTTTCCACATCAAAGTCTTAAGAATTACTGCAAATTCTCTTAGTGCTTATAAACTGAGAATAAGGAATATTTTTCTCAACATGCTTAGGGTGACAACTGCTGGCTACCAAAAATGAATTGTTATAGAATATCCCACAAAAGACTATAGTTTGTAAAGTGATATCAATTACTTTAGTAATAGAAACATCTAAAAGGTTGGTAGTAAAATGATTATAAATAGAATTAAATATGACACCAAAGAGATTACTGTTAAGATAAGGAACAAAACTGTGTAATTCAGATACTGAAACCTTGCAAGGCAGCCAGCAGTTAAAGTAACCCATCCACATGAGTATTTCACTTAAGAAGGTGTTATTGCTATTATATATCCACATAAATTACAAGAAACCTATAAAGATATCAGCATATGTTGCTTCAAAGATAGCACCTACTGCAGAACCACATATGTGAAGGCAATGTTCACCAGCATGATAAAAAGTATTCCTGGATAGCACACATTCAAATAAAAATCATTAAATTCCTTATGACGAATCACAGTATTGTTTAAAAAATTTTTAAACAACACAAATAGCAAAAATATTGGTAATACTAGTTTACAAACGTCAAATGTATATAAAAGTACTATGTTGTCAATATATATATTATCAAGCAGTTTCAGAAACTATGTGCAGCAATGTTACAGAAAAAAATGGTTTCAAACATTTGTCTAAATACATGGAAAGAGGCTCCATAATATATCCATGCCCTACTACAAGGGTTTTATGCAATAAATAGAATTCCTAAATTTAGTAATCAGAAGGACTTAACTTGTCGTATAACTTATGAAACAACAGCCTTTTTTCATTATATTCTAAAATTCTGACACTGATCAATTGGTAATGAATGATAACAAGAAATATCAGAAAGTTGTTTTCTCAGTTCACAGTGATAATCTGAGTAGTCTCAAACCACAGCTGCCAACTTCTGTCAGCCTGGGCATTGACAGTTTTTGTATTAAGCTGTAAATTTTTGAGAGCCTGTTTTTTTCAACTATAGTCAAATTGTGAGAAAAGTTATGAAAAATAAGATTTCAGTTGGTGTAAAAGCCTTTCAGCGTCCTATTTTCAAAAATATATATTGAAGGGTAATAAGGGTGCTTAGAATTTAAGGCATTGTATTTAAAAGATCAAGTATTAACAGATCACTTCAGAAATATAGATTTAAGGTAAAATGTATTTAATTCAGTAACAATTCTGTTGTGAGACACAAAGCAAGAAGATGCATAACTCAAGCCTTCATTCAACAATCCAACTGCTTAAGAATTTTAAACATGAGAACAAACATTAACAGAAAAGTTACTAGAATTAGAATGTCAAATTTATTTGCTCTACATCTCCTTGAAGACAAACAGTGTTTTCATCTAAGTTTATATTTTCTTCCATAATGCTTGTACTTAAAGGGGCATGGGTAATGACAGTTGAAAAATTAATATAAGAGCATTTATGGGATGGTGAAGATTCAACCAAGTCAATAATGGTATTAGTTTTAGAAGCATTAGAAGAGATATCCATACCTCAGTTAGTCATTTTCAGTATTGCTTTAATAAGGTCATATTTTTTCTTCCTTTTATTTCTAGATTTCTGTCCAGAATTGTTAAAATTAATATTATTGAAATGCACGGACTGTTTCAGTTTCTGCCGTGTAAAGGAAGTATTATATGGAGTCTTTGACAGATTAATGGGGTTCTAAAACTTTAAAATTCATATGCCAAGACCGTAATATCGCAGTTTTGGAACTTCGAACATTTAAAAAATAAACAAACCTTTTTTTTTTACATTTATGCAGGTGGCAAGCCTTGCTGCACCCCCCAGACCCCCCTGCAAATTAAATATACCAACTCTAAGATTACACTATACTGAAGGAAAGGGCAAATTTCCCATTCAGCGATGTCCATGATCTCCATTCTAATTGTTCAAAGTTTCAAAATTTCGGTCATATGGTCCCGACCATATGAATTTTGAAGTTTTGAAACTTTGATAATCTTGAAACCAAAACAAGCGGCGTTAAAGAACCTGCTGCAAAATGCCAGTGATACGTGAAATGCTGTGGTAGCTTCCTTGGAATCAAGGAATTACGAATCCAGATACTTAAGATAAACGAACATTTTATTATAAAAAACAAGTAGCTAGGTTAAGCGCTTTCACCTACTAACAATGTAGGCTTCATCAGAACTTCATCAGGTTCTGATGAAGCCTACGTTGTTAGTAGGTGAAAGCGCTTAACCTAGCTACTTGTTTTTTATAATAAAAAGTTTGTTTATCTTAAGTATCTGGATTCGTAATTCCTTGATTCCAAGGAAGCTACCACAGCATTTCACGTATCACTGGCGTTTTGCAGCAGGTTCTTTAACGCCGCTTGTTTTGGTTTCAAGGTTTCAGCTGTGTTTGTTCTAAACTTCGATAATCTGATAGAGACCCATTATATGGTAGTCCATAGAATCTATTTTTAATTGTTTTAGTGTCAGGCTTGTACTTCATTATCTAACTGTTTAATAGCATCTGCATATTGTGACAAAAGTTTATTAATAAAGAACATTGTTCCAAATTTTTTTGTACAGATTTTAATTGATTACTCACCAGTGTTTGTAATTCTTGAATATTTATATTCTACCAAGAGGCTAAGGAACTTGGTAAGATGCTTTCTCTTAGTCCATGACAAAACTCTTCATTTGACAATGGAGAGGTTGCAGTAGGCTATAAAGAAGCCATAGTTGTATCAATACAGAATGGGAGTACAAAAACTAACCATAAGCCTCTCACCGTTATTAAAAATACTAAGAAAAAGGCTAGCTGCTTCCTGCAAGTAGAATCCTAAAGGATAAAACCCACAAGAATGGCACTGTAGAGGAACCAGCAACACAACCTTTGTAGTCTTCAAAGACTTTACCAAGCCACAGTAATAAAAAAAAAAAGAAAAAGAAAAACTGTACTCATAAATGCTTTAACTTGCTCACTGCATCTCCATCCATACAAGGACTTCATCTTATCCTAAAGGATAAGTATGGCTTTGTTTCCAACATTTCATGTCAGTCCAGCCTGATTCACCTCTGTGACTGTACTGGAACTTTAAAGATGGAACCTGTTAGTAGTATACCAGCATATAGTAATGCTTACTACTCATCACAAGATACTGACAGTAAAGCAGAAAGGGCTTGGAGTTTGGAAATGTTAAGAGAATATTTGAAAGAGTACCCACGCCATTAAAAAAAGAGTAGTGGTTTGGGTTACCTTGTCAAAACAGATGTTGTGAATATCTAATTTCCTGTTTCATCTAGTGCTTACTATTTAAGCAGTTAGTATAAAAATGATATACAAAGTAATGAAATAAAACAAGAACAGATTTCTAACAATAAAAATCAGCAATAGTAAAAATAGATAAGGCATAATAAACAGGATAAATAAAAAGATAAATCAGAATGTAAATTAGTTGTACAATGCAGTAATACATTACGTTAATTATCTGTAAAGAGAGTGTCCAACATGACAACAGTGGAAGTAATAGAAGCCAGATATTAAGATCATAATCAAGCTGTCAGTTTAGGCTCCATTGCTTTTTGATATGTTTGTGCCCTACAGAGGGCACTGAGGTTATGATCACCTGTTTGCAATGATAACACTGTGTTTTATTAGAGTACAGTAACTTGAAAATCTTTTTCTCACTCTTGTTTTGCCTAAGACCAGCTTAGTCTGTTTGGGTGGTTTGTCCTTTCTCAATGTTGTGTGACCATGGAGTTGATATCTGTTAAGTCTGGAAAGTACAGGGGGGCTTGACTATTCCTCAGAAAAAATATTTTAAGTTATTCCATTACTGTGATGTAACCTGGACATTTCACAGTGTTATAATCAAACTGTGTGATATGAGAAATCAGATGTCAACTTTTCCCTGTAAACCTGTTCGCAGTTGACATTTAGAGATGGGACAGTGGCATCTGGGGAATAAACATAAAATAGGATACTAAGACACCAGCAGATTGGCTATAGAAATTGCAACTTATGTTTAATACAGAAAAATGCAAGGTGTTTCACCTGACTTTCAACAGCCCACATGGTGAAAAAACAGCTAAGTGAAAATACATAGAAAATGCAAAACAAGAAGAGGCCCTTATAGTGATTACAGAAAGGAACCAACTGGCACAAACTGAGAACACTATGTCTGAGGCTATTAATAAGCTAGAAGTAACCTTGGGAAGTAACATGAAAGGTATAGTGGCTATATTAACACTATATAGAGCTTTCCTCCAGGCTACTCCCTACAGTTCTGGTATCCAGACAGACAAATATCAAGCTAGCTGAGAGGGATTTGATAAAAGCGAGCAGGCTAATAATGTTGCTGAAAGATAAGGGACAGAGGAGTGCTATTGAGAAGAACTAGATGATTTAAAGCTTTCTGCAGTAGAGGAATGCAGGGAAAGAAGAGGTATTGGTTCATAAAGTAATGAGAGACGGCTGTGTGTTCCATTTGATATTTCTCAACTGATATATCCAACTGATACTTCTCAAGGTTAAAAAATGATGCGGTCTGTGTAACTGGCTGTAGGTAAAATATTATTTGTGTGCAATATGTCATTGTTGTTTACTCCTTGAATGGCTCACTTCATACATCTCCATCTGCAATAGGAAAACTGTGAACTGTAAGTTTATGGTATGTATTGCTGTTGGGTGCGTTTACATGTGTGCCTCTCTTATTTATCATAGTACTGTTTTTAGCATATCCTTATATTTCTACTGAGTCTGTTCCTGCTATTGTATTTGTGTGTTTCTGATGTAAATAGAGGTTCCAAAATTGTTTTATTTGCCTTTGTATCTTATTTTTTTATTTAATTTAAATTTTTTAATAATTTAATCTATCTTCCTTCTATAAACTGTCATTCATATGGTACGAGCCCGAGTATCGAAATTCCGTGCAGTAATATGCACTTTTTCCTCTGTGTTGATCTGTATGACAATAAAGTTTACTGTGACTTTGACTTTTTAAAATTTACCATTGTTGTTGTAGCATTGTTTTAATTTGCTAAGTTTAGTCTTTTGAATATTGATTAGCATGGGGAATGTATACAGCAGCTAGTTTGAGTAATAATCTTGCCTATTACTTAATCAGACGTTTTAGACTGTCATCTATTAATACTCCTAGTAGTTTTGTTTGGGATACTTGTTCAATGAGAGTATTATTTTTTGATGTGATATTGATTATATCTTTGTTGTTTCTTATTGTATCATGCTCAAAGATTGTCTCTTTTCTCTTATTCACATTAGTATTAGTTACGATTTTCCTAGCCATGTTTCAATATTAATAAAACATGTCTGAGTGTTAATTTGGAGTTCATTTATGTTGTATGTATTACCAATGTCATTGTTTTGATAAAGTTGCCCATATCATTGATGAAAATAATAAACTGAACGTGACCTAAAACTGAGTCTTGAGGATTTCCACTTGGATTCTGTAGAAAGGTAGAGCGTGTGTTTTATAATCTGACAGTCTGGGATAATTCACCTAGTTAGTTTTTGTACCACATTATGGTAGCGTTAGTCATTCTTATTTGAGCTAATTTATTTATTAGTATTTGGTGTGAGACTGTATCAAAGACATTTGATAGATAAAGAAATAAAAATGCATCAGCCTTCCATTTATTTCCTCCATTGGCTTATAGTTAATAAGTGTTAGTAGAACTGAATCCATACTATATCTGGATGTAAATCCATACTGAGTAGGTGTTATCAAGCTATTTCTATTTCTCTGTTCTGTTTTTTGTTGATGTGTAGACTTTTTAATATCTTAGATAGGGGTAATATGACAGTTGAAGGTCTATAGATGAAGTCACCAGGATTTTCGCCTTTGTGGAATAGTATAATGAAAGATTATTTCCATGAAAGAGGTGTGTACATCTCTGTAATAGATATGATTAATAGTATAGGGTCAGGATAGGCAATTTCATTTGCAACTGTTTTAAATATTAAGATAGATAGAAGGTTAACAGGAGCCATGTATTAGACTTTCACATTAGTAGTTTTTCTCAGGTGGGTTATAGCGCAGATGGTTTGAGACTTACTGTAGGGCATTAGCATTATTTTTGTTTTCTTTATTTTGAATTTGTTAACCGGGATAGAGCACTGATCTTATTAGATCTCATTTCAGTCTCAATACTGAGAGAATACAATAGCTAAATGACATTTTATATATATATATATAGAGAGAGAGAGAGATAGAGAGAGAATGACAGAATGCAATATATACACATCTTATATACAAAATGAATATCATACTTGGCTTAAGGGTGTAAAGGCAATAGATAAATGACATTATGTACAGACTGACTGAAAAACACAGTGTATGCATGCATTGAATATAGACTGGCATCATAGCATGCTGAAATAATCAGAATCAAAAACAGAGTAAGAGCAAGGTATGTAAAGAGGAGAAAGGAATTAAGAGATTAAGTTATATGACCAGAGAACTAGCAAGTGCATTTTCCTAGAGACTTGAAATGTGCATTTATATGGAAAATGTGGTAAGATAAGTGATCTTTAAGAAAAGATGGAAGAGAGTCCCACAGTTTGGGACCAGGAACTGAGAAAGCATGGTCTGTGCAGTGAAGCCTAGTCTGGGGGGGGGGGTTGAGAAGATGACATGAGTGGTTAGGATGTTTAAGGTTATATGTTGGTGCATCTCTGAATAGTCTGGAAACTAGTGGAGGGGAGGGTATCATTCCTGATATGTTTAAAACGTTGAGAGGCAAGTTCACAGGTAGCCAGTTAGATTTTTCAAAGGTATTACAGTAGTGTTCTTCTCTTGGGGAGAGAGTGATGAATCTGCAAATGGCATTTGAAATGGTGGAAATATTTATTTTAGAAGCCACAGCAATTAGCAAGAGATAGTATTCTATTGTAGCTAGTAAGATACCTTTACATGTATCATTTCTACAGGGTCTGTTTAGAAGAATGGGGATCCTATTAGCCCAAAATAGGAGAGACATGATTTTTTTGTAAGTGTAGTCCAGATAAGTTGGAAATTTTGGAGGGGGTCATGACAATCCCCTAGGTTTCTGAATGAACTGACATTTACAGTTGTGTTATTAAGATGGTCAAGAGTTTTTAGAGGCCTAGCGATAAAAGTGAGATTTTTGTCTAGTGTCAAAAAGCATTGTTTTATTTTAGATGGGTCTATTTGTAATTGCTTATCATTGACCCATTGAATAAGGCCATGAAAATCAGCTTGAAGTTCGAGTTTGAGAGGCAGAATGGGTGGAGAGGAATACGACCATGTCATCAGCATAAAGCAGGAGAGGAAGATGGGGTAAGTAAAAAAAGTTTGTTAATGTAGACAGAAAAGAGGAGGAGTGTCAAAATAGATCCTTGAGGGACACCTTTCTGCAGAGGTTGAAGAATTGAAATTAACTGAGAAGTAGCAGTTAGAGAGAGAGTTTTTGAACCAGGGCAGTATGCCGTCACTAATGCCTATTTCATTTAGATAGTCTAGGAGAATTGAGCAATCAACATGATAAAACCCCCTGGTGAAATCAATAAAAATTTTTCCAGTAATTAGCCTTTTGTCCATTCCAAGAAGAATGATGTCACTGAATGTCCAGATAGCTGTAGATTTACTGTTCCCAGACCAAAAGCCATGCTGCTTTTAAGAGAGAAGGTGGCATTGGTTGATGTACTGAGTGAGTTGCAAATAAAGTAATTTTTTTCTGAGTCTTTCCTAAGGTAGAGATAAAAAAGGGCCAAAGGTCTGATGGATTGGGCAGACTAGAGTTCTTAGGCAGAGGTTTTAGGATGCCATTATTCTAGATATTAATCGTAATGTTAAGTGCAATACAGAGGTTGTAGATGGGTTTCATTAGGGATATGATGATGTCTCTACAGTAATAAATAAACCATGGGTGAAAGTTGTCAGCGCCAGGGGAGCTATCAAGTTTAATCTGTTCAAGCAGAGGGTAGATGTCCTTGTATGTGATAGTTCAGTTGTAGAATGAAGAGTCGTATGGAGAGGAGGTGGGAGTGTCAGATGAAGTTTGGGATTGGATGAAGAAAGGACTGGGAAGGTTGTTGAAATGAAAAAGGAAATCAGAGGCAGAAAGTTGAGAGGATATGAAATTCAAAGAAGAAAGGCTGTTCCATACTGTAAGATGGCTGCCCTGAGAACTTTTTTTTTTTGAGGGGGGGGTTATTAGTGAGGTTTGGTATTATAAGTTGCAGACTGAATGCCCCATTTATCATGTCACAGGTTAAGGGCCCCATCCTAGTAATGTTTAACATGTTCACTGCATCCTCAGGACACCTTCTGTCTGTATATAATCCCTCTGCAGATTCTGTGACATTTTTATTGGGCTGCAGGAATGCAGTGACCCATATATAAATCTAGGGATCTAAACTTCATCTGCAATATCAGCAGAACAGTTTGCAGGGACATGTATACCTCATAGAGGATACCACTGCTCTGGAACAGACTCCTCCCCGTCCACATAAACACACTTATCCCTGTCCATGTTCAAACACAGCTGTGATTATGAATGGGACACAGAAAACTTACCCAAGGACTGCACTTGCACTACTAATGGGCAGCGGCAGCTTCTAAATACCTTATCCTGTGAAAGGGTCTCTGCAAATAACCTATGGTATGAACCCAGTTATTCTCATTAGGGGTAATATATCATCATCTGCCTTGGGGTAGTTAAAGCCAATGTCTAACCAAATGGGATAGGGCAGTTAGAACATAAAAAGGGAAATTGGCTAGGCTTAAAATGGCCCACAACGACAACTAGCGTAGTACTTACCTGTGAGCTTATCAATATAAGCACTGGGCAAGCACAGTCTGCTTTGTCTCAAAATATGCTTGAATGTGACTATATGTAAGTGAAATGTGTGAAGTTATTCTAATAATTTTAATCATACGGTATTACCATATATTGAACATGTAATTGTGAATACTGGATATATAATTCCTTTAGAAAAAGAGACAGCGAAAAACAGAGGAAATGTAAGATTGTCCAAAAGTGTATCAACTAAACAAGTCTTTGGTACTAAATATAAAATGTGAATTTAACCCTTTGAG
This sequence comes from Protopterus annectens, assembly GCF_019279795.1. NCBI lineage: Eukaryota > Metazoa > Chordata > Ceratodontiformes > Protopteridae > Protopterus > Protopterus annectens. The sequence continues at coordinate 387,779,278 of NC_056751.1, forward strand.
ATTTTTGTATTTTTCACATGGATTCTGAGAAGTAACCTTTATGTTTATTGAATCTTTGTTGCATTTCCTATCAAGGTCTGAATGTACATTCAGTCTTGCCTACTGAGACAGATTCTTCAGCCATGAAAATAAATCAGCTGTGCTAAAGCAGAAAATAATCCACACAATTAGATATTTAACTAAATATATACCAAAAGGTATGAAAAACCTACAGAACTGGAACAAAAGCACAACATTGCATGTTGACAATAACAGAAAAACACATTCAGACATAGCTAGCAGTACATACTTCACTATGCATTGCAGCATGGTACAAGGGGCTTGTTCCTTTAATACACTCTTGCTCTTCTGCTGTTAACTGTTGTATAAGTAATGAAACTTGCAGAAATGAATTACGCTAATGCTTCAAGTTCTGAGTGTAAAATTCCTGTTTGATAACTATGCAAAAATAGTCTTTTATGTAAAACACCGTCATTGGTTATTAGTGACCATTGCCCACTATGTTATCTTATGATTCTGTGTGACAGGAAAAAACATCTACATTAAAATGCATTTGTAAATTAAACTGTCATACTTGACCTGGGGTAAAATGGTTTATCCTTTGGTATTATGTATCCACAGCCCTTCCTTGGAAGCAATGCGAGTGTAAATATGGTTTCTGGGAAGATAAAACGAGGTGAAGAGGTTCAAGCCACTCTCGATGGACACTGGGTAAGGAAAAGGCTTCCTAATTTCACACACACACACACACACACACACACACACACACACACACACACACACACACACACGCACACACACACAAACACACACACACACACACACACATATATATATATATATAATATATATATATATATATATATATATATATATATCTGTGTGTGTGTGTGTGTGCTGGAAACACCTACATCAAGATTTAGCAGTGCAAGAAATTGCTACTGAAAGCTTATGTTTTAGTTTATTTATTTATGTGGTTATTGTGCATTAAACTTTGGTAACTGAGCTAGCCACTGAGCTAGGGTCTTTTTTCATGGTTGACACTGATATTAAACACCAACTAAACAGAGCAAGTCATGCCGGGATGTCACATAGCAAATTTTACAACACAGACATTATTTTAGGTAGCTTTTCACTTTTTCTGAGAATAAAGTGAGCCTTGCAGATGGGCGCAGAGGTCTTGCTCCATTATCAGGGAAGTAAGATGTAATCATGTCATGACAGTGGCAAGGGGGTAGAAAAGAGGAGGGACTTCAGAGGGAACTGGCTGCTCTTAGGGAGGATGAAGCATAAAGACCAAATGAAATGCCTCTCTTAGACCTCAGAAAACTGTCCAATCTTTAAGAAGATTCTCTGATGGAAATCTTCAGCAAGTTACAGTGTAGCTTAGACATAGCAAGGGAATGAAAGACAGCAGTTGTGGTACCCTTCTAATGGGGAGAGAAAATCCAGGGAACTGCAAGCCTGTTAGGTCATGGTCAGTGGCAGGAAAAGTTATGGAGAAAATCCTTTCTGGAGGACTGGCAGCATTTCTAGAGGACAGCAATCCCCAGAATGGCAATCAATATGGCTTCATGGTCAGAAGAAGCTGTCAGTCAAACCTGTGTGGGTTTTGTCTTTTACACAGTTTGCTATCTATCCTGCTACATAAGGATTTATATTTAAAGCTTTTAGCTGACATAGAATGCCTGTAAGGGATATGGTGTCAAATGCTGCAGGCTAGCCAGGATAAGCTGTGTGAACAGAAATACCACTGTTAATAGTCTGTGTGGTCCTATCGAAGAAGTCAACTAGATTTAATTGGCAGAATCGCCCTTTGATGAAGCTGAACTATCAAGTGTCTCACCTAATGAGATTTTTGATAAGATTTTTGAGACCATAATTTATGAGATCAGTTATGATATGCTCTATAGTTTTGAAGATCGCACTCGTAAGACTGATGAGGCTTTTTTATAGCAAGGGAGTAAACTGGGGTCCATAACATGGCCACCATTGGGGAGGGGTGTCACCACAGTGGAATGCAATAATTTAGGAATGAAATCTTAAGGTTAAGCTTAGATTAAACAGTTTGAGGAGACAGTGGATGAGTTTGTGTTTTGTACTATTTATTAAACCTCCAGGTGTGCTGTCTGGTCCATGGAGGAGAAATGTTTAGTCTTTGGTAGCACCTTCACAACGTGTTCTTTGGTGATAAAAGGGGGCATTGTAAGACATCCTGGGATACTTGGAGTTTGGATAGTTATTTCAGGGATGAATTTACTCTAAAGTTTTTTGCTACTATATTGGCAATTTCTAATGGATTGGAGTGGGTGGTCCCACTTTAAGATACGTTGTGAGCATTGTTGAGTATTGTTCGATAAGTTGTGAACATTGTTGAGTATTGTTCCCTAGCTTCCTAATGTAGCCAAAGAAGGACTTTTTCGTTATCCTTGACTTCAGAAGCTAGACTAAATTCATCAGGAGTTATTGATTTGCTATGCAACTTGGATGATTTTCTTTTCACTTCTTATAAAGTTTATTTATGTTGGCAGAAGACTATAGTGATTTGCTTGTAAATTTCCCATTGAATTTTTCTCTAGTTTGGATTACTAGCGGTATGCATTTGTCTAATAAGCTATATAATTCCTTTCTGACACTGAATACTCTTCCACCATCCATGTTGTTGATGTCATATGTGAATTTTGAGATTCTGTCATATAATTATTTGCGGCTTGCCTTTCTGAAATCGTTAAATCAAAAATGTTCTTTTGAAAGGGCTTTGAAGATTTTTAAGGCACATTTCACAAATTTATGGTTTAACTTAACACATTACATCCAAGTGACGCCTCCAGGTGCATTTGTAGTTAACGCCTACTGATGCCGCTAGGCATCAAATATTGGTTGTTCATATTTGCATCGATAATTCCAAAACCATGCTATGTACAAAGTTTTAAAAGCTTTCATCTTAAAGCTTACACAATGGCAAACTCAACTGCATTAATGTTTGACCTCTGTCTAGTGCAGGTAAAGAGATATTAACTGTTTTTATGATATTAATTCATATAGATATACTTTTCACATTTTTCTAATTATCTCAACAACCAAGTAACACAGACAGAGATCCTTAGCTTCCTATAAAAGATCTCAGCTAGATGAATAAAATACTGCTGGCAGTATGTGTGTGTAACTTGAGTGGTTGCAGAGATATTGTAAGTTGTTTACAAAATATTACAAATGTAATAGTCACTGTGTTTACTGTGACTTATAAATGTCAGTTTAAGACCTTGAACCTAAAAGAATATTACCATTTTAAAAATAGTTTGTGCTGAATGGTTTGCCATTTAGACCTCTGTAATAACCCCTATGATTCCAGAGATATGATCATTTCTTTGAAATGTGAGGACAATTTGATTCTGTCAAAAGGCTTAGGCTCCACCCATTGGAAGTTACAGTGCAAACTTCCTTAGCTCCATTTTAGTGAATGAGTTAACTGGTTGGTGGAAGAAGAAACCAGGAAAGCTATATTCATGAGTATCAGATCTAAAATATTATTCCCTCTGATGACTTTATTAATTATATGTTTCAGGAATTTTTTGTTAATAGACCAAGAATGTCTGAATATAACCAACATTGGAGATATAGGTGTCTAGTAAATTGCTGAGTTGTTAAGTCTGACAAAATATAGGTGATTATGATTGGGTCTTGTATTTGAGACATAGATGCCAAGAATTCACTCAAGAGGTGAATCTTGACATCCATGTTGAGAACATTTAATAATCCATTGTGATCACAATTTTTGTAGTGCATGGAGATTTATCTGCACCATGTACTAATAGTCTCTGAAAACTAAAGTAAAAAAAAGATGTTTTCTACCAGTATAGCGGTGGGGAAGTGGGTGACATCCTTACGTATTCTCTCTGTAAGTGAACCAGAAAACAGACAGAAACGGGAGTTGTCACAAATTTGTTTCATGTCTTGCTGCTGTTTTCTAGTTGGTGCTGTCTGCTTTTAATGCAGACTCAATGTTAACAGCACATAGAGGCTGCTTAGTAATTGTTAAACATCCTTCTAAACATTTTTAGGATCGGGTCTTGCTCTAGAGTAACACTGAACTCGATGTAATTTAACTGTTTTTAATGTAATCACTGTGCATTACAGTACAGTTCTTGTTAATAGGGAGTTCTTCAAATACTTTCTGGAATTCATCACGATTGTCTGGGGACATGAAAGGTGTCCTGTCACAGGCTAGTATGTCTTATTTAAGGTAATTTGGAGTTGAGCACATCCAGTGGTAAACCTTTTGGTATCTTCAAGAAGAACTGGATAAAGATGTTGTATATTCTCTTCCCATATGAGAGCTGGCTTTCTATAACAAAAAGAGAAACATGCTTCCCCACCCATTAATTTTGCCATCCTAGCCAGATAGTATTTAGCATATGGGTTTTGTACCATTTGGACGGGACCACATAGCATCTGAAGATGGGAAAGAAATATAACCTTGCGTGTTCAGGACCAGGATTGGTGATTGTTCCCAGTAGCTGACCACTTCCTCAGCACTACTACTGGAGTCCTCTTCATCAAGAGATATTAAGCCCTCGCTGAACACAAACAGAACTTTTGGAAAAGTTACCCTGAATCTCATTCTACCTAAAGAAAAATAGCATCTCAAAGATGAGTCTTAAGATCACCTTGCCTACAGAACAAAGTCAGTCTAAAAGATAAGATTTAAGGTTCATTGCATCTCCCACAATGAATCTCCTTTGTGAATATAAATAGAACTTCAAGACAGAAAAAAAAATGCATCTTGCTATACCTAGAGGACATAACACCATGACATAGAGGAATAAAGCCCTGTGGCTCAGGTAACCTGGGTAATATTAGCAGCCTAGGTATCAGGCACTGGTAGTGGAGGGTGGTCATGCCGATAGTCAGGGAGGATGGTAGGAGTGTGTGTCCAGGAGCGGTACATTTTCCCTTGCAGTTGTCAGAGAAACACCACAGAGTGCTTCCATGAATGGTCTGGTTGGCTTGTTGACATAAGCACTATGCAGATGTGAGGGGTGGCTAAGCATAAATCACACCTTGTATGTCCCATTGAGGAGTACTGCTAGACACATGCACGGGACAAGTTTAAAAATAGAAAACCCTACAACAGCAATATGATGCTCTCCTGGAATGCATAAGTCTTCTTACTGGTCCCAACCTGTATTGAAGAATGTCTGGGATTGTTAGTAGAGGTAGATAGACCCAGTAGATAAAGAGAGGCACTGGGGGTCAAAAAATAAGGCCAGAAAAATATTACCATACCTAAAGGAAATTGTCAGCATGAAAGATGAAATTTGAGCTCGCTTTTGTTCCCTATAAACTTAGTTCCTTTCTGAATGTTAACAGTACTTTAGGACAGTAAACCCTGCATCTCAATGTAAAAGTAATTAACAGCCAAAAGTCAAGATTCAAGCGTATGGGACATTCACCAGTGGACCAGACCTTACCCATACTCTTTTCCTAGAATTCTACATCCGCAAAGAATAAACATGCAACGGCCATCTTCTTTTCAGTAAGAGTTACCTCAATGTGTACTTTTTTCACTGCTTGTTCTTACCTTGCTTTTACAGAATTCTAGGTTTGTGATAATATTACTATTAAACCTAGGTAAGAAGTCAGGAGGGCATAAACATATAAGAGTTTTTAGTCTATTTTAATAGTAATTTGTTCATATGCTGTAAAGTAGGCAAAGAAAATAACACAGAACTAGCTGCTCTGCAAAACGAAAAAAGTAGGTGATGTCCCATTTCAAAACAAAATTGCGCACCTTTTTACATTTCCAGCAAGTTTTCACATACTTAGCTTTTACATGTCCCACTTCTTTGCAATTATTATATATTTTTAGGGCAGTTTATTATTTTCACCACAGAAACTATCATTTGATTGATCTAAGTAATGTAAACATTTGTGGTTTATAACAAATAATGTATCTAGTAGATTTTCAATATGATCTTCTGTGTACTTCAGGTCAGCAATGACATTTCAACTTTCAATCCACCCCCCCCCCCCTTGTATGTCAAAAGCTTTTTTCAAAACAAAGCTATCAGTCCAATGTTTTAAATCGGTCTTAACATCCTCAGCAGTTACAGTATGTGTTCTAAAATGCATATTGATTATAATGCCTTCAAACAGTTCTCTAGAAAGTCGGCCAAATTTACATTTCATCTTTTAGCAAAATAAGTCTCTGCATCTATTTCAACCATATTATGAGTTTAAACATTGATATCAAATAAGTCTTCTTTACCTAGTTGTATAATTGCATGTAGATCTTCTACATGAACCTTAAGTGAACTCAGAATCAAAGACATTGTCTGAGGGCTCCAGTTTCTTCTACTAAAATCTCAAAAGATTCCTTCTTGTCAAAGTCCTCCAAAACATCATTAAGTGCTGCAGTCAAGATGAGGATCAAGAAGCACATAACAATGGCAGAGGGCCCTGAGATGGTCGAGAAACTTCAGATCAGAAGGGTGAAACTTTACCCCTCTCTCACCCTCAACCTTCCCTCAGGAAATATCATCAAATATAACTCCCCCTACTATCACTTAGGAAACAGGTCCTTAATGTTCTCTCTAAGACCAAGAACACTGCATCACTGGGCCCAGACAGTATACCAGGATGCCTTCTAAATAGCATGAAACATGACCTATCTGGGCCTCTGGAATTACTATTTAACTGTAGCCTCCAAACAGGTTTCATGCCTCATGAATGGAGAAAGGCAACAGTCATCCCTCTGCACAAAGGTGGGCCATCTACAGACCCTGGAAACTACAGACCCATACGTCTCACTAGTCTTATATGTAAAGCCATGGAAAGAATTATCATGGAGATGATTAATAGAAATATAGTAAACCTCCAGACACTGGACCCAACTCAGTTTGTTTTCGTCAAGGGCAGATCATGCCTTCTCAACCTGGTGGACTTTCTTGAGAAGGTCACCAAAGCAGTGGATAAGGGCAAAATCATTCACACTGCCTACCTTGACCTTGCCAAGGCATTTTTCACAATACCCCACTCGAGCATTGTTAACAAACCTAAGAGGTTAGATACAAACCCATATGTCACCCAGTAGATAACTAACTGGTTCACAGACAGGACCCAGGAAGTTAGAACTGGGGAGTCCACCTCTACAAAGAGGCCAGTCACGAGCGGAGTCCTTCAGAGATCAGTCCTTGGACCGCTTCTTTTTGGCATTTACTTCTCAGAAGTCAAGGCCAATGTCAGTAGTCTCTGGCTGACTAAATCTGCAGATGATTGCACATTAGGAGCCATCATTGAATCTCACACTAACACAAATGTTCTCCAGGAGGGGCTGACACAGACAAACAACTGGTGTCAGAGCCATGGACTAAAACTAAATTCCAAGCAATGCATAATAGTATCCTTTGGGAATTCATCCATTTCTGGTAACTATCATGCTGACAACACACACCTTAGAGTTAACCCAGTAGTCGGGGACTTAGGGACATACATAGATAGTAATCTAGCCTTTGATCATCACGTGTCTACAATGGTGGGGAAATCATTCTATGTTGCACAACTTATAAACAAAGGTATGGCATCTTAGTCAAAGGAATTCATTGTTCCACTGTATTTGGCATTCATCAGACCTATCATTGAGTACAATGCCTCCTTTGGTATGTACCTAACCAGGCATATCCAACAATTGGAATGTCCACAGAGGTTCCTTACTAAAAGAGCACAGTGCATAAGTAATACATTCTATGCAGACCTCCTCAATCCCTATCCCTGTATTCTGTCTCCTACAGGCTTTTGAGAGGAGATCTATCCCTGACATACAGTGCATTGTCAGACCCCACTCTGATGGACATCCTGCATAGCCACAAAACAAACAGCACCAGAATTACCCATTCCAAAGGCTTAAACCTTGCCTGTGATATAAATAGAACCTGCTGGAGAGATAGGTATGTATCCCAGAGACTACCCCATCTATGGAACAGGCTCCCCATCCATGTGAAGCAGAGTTCCTCTCTAACCCAATTCAAGTACAACTTGGAGAATTGGATGGGAAACCAGAAATTCATCCCTGGCTTGGCACCTATGTCTCTAATGGACACAGGTAACCTGTAAATGGTTCATCTCTCAGGCCCATGCTTACATTGGTTCCTATTGTATTGTTGACAGCTTAGTTTCTCGAATGCTTAAGCATCAACACCTAAGCGTTGAAAGCTTACAATAGGAAACAGCCACCTAATCAAATTCTTTCCTCTGGAAAGAATTCGCATGGCCATTATCGGGATTTGTCCTTTCCCCAATGTAGAGTGATCCCGGAGTTGGTATATTTAGTTAGAAGGGGGGGTGCAGCCCCCCACATTGGGGGGTGAAGCCCCCCACTATGTCTGGGTGTGTTTGTTTATTTTGTTTACAGATGGCCACTCGAATTCTTTCCCAAGGAAAGAATTTGATTATGCGGCCATTCTCTATTGTAAGCTTTCAATGCTTAGGTGTCGATGTATTTGGATTCAACAACCTAAGCTGTCGATGTTGTGATATAGACATGCTTACACTTATCTGGGGAATCAGAACTTGTCAGAGATGTGGGATGCATGGCTAGGTTTTGAAAGGCCCTTGTGGTCATTAACCTAGTAAACACCTATGCACTTATGAACCTATGAAACAGTGAAGGAAAAAGAGTAGTTATAGCATCAGACAGATCTGCAGATGGAGTACATGAAAACTCGCATTAATGCTACCACTAGAAGTGTGAACAGTAATGCACATGAGCAAAGGGCAGGTAAATCAACATACAGGATCTTTGTGATCAAACAAACTGGGTCATCAGCTAATCATAACTGCTGAAGATTAGCAAACACTTGTAATCTATATATTCTATAATTTAGTGAGAAGTCAAAGAGTTGAAATGACAGCTATAAACAAGCTTGAGGGATGAGCCTAGTAACCTAATACAGCAATAACTAGAGATAAGGGTGAGAACAAACACATATTAATATCATCATCATCAACTCCCTCTTACCCATTTTTTCTACAGGGAGTTGGAATGTCATACCTTTTCTTGTGCAATCCATCCATCTCTTGGCTGGATGTCTTAATTTCTTCTTGCTCTGTTCCTCTCTCTCCAAAATCTTCTTCAGAAATTTAACATTTGCTCTCATCCACATGTGACCTAGCCACCATAATCTATACTAATTAAGCTTCTGTATAACTGGGGCTACTTTAGCTTCTGCTCAGATGTCCTCATTTCTTCATCTGCCCCGCAGTGTGTGTTCTATCATGCATCTTAGCTGCTTCATCTCCATCTCTTCATGTTTCCTCAGTGGTTCTGCCTTCACTCCAAAGGTTTCTATGCCATGCAGAGCCACTGGTCACACCACTGTTTTGTGCACCTTACTTTTCAGCTGCTTTGACATTCTTTCTTTTGTCACACACTAGCCATGACACTCTGTGTCATTTGGCTGCACACCCTCTGATTCTAGTTTTGGCCTCCCCATTCAGACTTTCCTTTCTCCTTAACCACCTCTCCAATTATTAAAGCCATTAACCCATTCCACTATATTCCTTTACATCTTCTTCTGATTTCCCCCATTTACTGATATGACAACCATCCTCTCTGTTCTCAGGTTCATGTCATCTGCTTTCAATTTTGTATTCCTGTCACCTCTTATTTGCTGGAGTTCCTGTTCTGCATCAACTTGTAGCACCACACTGTCTGCATACAGCAGCTTTGTAGACCTGTCCCTTCTAACATATTTGCTAATGTAGTCCATCACCAGTATCAACAGTAGTGGGCTTAAAGCTTTGTCCTGATGCACTCCCACTCCCACTGGAAACCCCTCTGAGAGACCAAATACTGTCTATACTTGTGTCACTGGTTCCTTATCCATAGCCTGTACTAATTCTACTGATATTTCCTGGACTTCAGAACATTGGAGACTGCCCAAGTCAGCCTTCTTGAGACCTTGAGTTTAATTTTCTGCAAGTCTAGGAATGTCATTCCTCATCTCCAGCTTCTTCTCCGCTATTGGTCTCACTGCAAACATCAGGTAGATAGTGCTGCATCCTGATCTGAATATCAAATTCTTATTTCCATTACTATGTTATTAATGTAGTGATCACCCTCTTCAGCACTTTCATGCAGTGTGACAGGAGTTTGATACCTCTGTACTGGCCAGAGGATCCCCAAACAGACATGGAAAGACCATACCCCTTTCTTCTTGTACACTGACACTAGAATGCTTATTTTCCGTCTGTATCACTATTGTAGTATTCTTCACCTTAGGGATCTCCTGCCAAGGAAAACCCAACATCCAGCCAGTATACCATAGCCTTTAGATCCTTTAGTCAAAAAAAGTCAAAAGTCCAAAGTGAACTTCATTGTTATTCAGACCACACAACAGTGCAACTGAACAGAATTGTGTTACTTTGAGCTCAGTGTGCATACAACATATACTGATAATATTAATACAACAGTAACACATATACTAATGCTAATCCAACAATAACAACAGTAAGACATTTATGCAGTGCAGTAACAAGTACAATGACATGCACCAAGATTATTCCATTTACATGTCTTCTTCAGTACCCAAAATATTGCACAGATAATATAAGATTCAGACAGATTTCAAATTGCACGGAATGCTAACTTGGCATCGTTAATATTACACATAAGGTATAATATTCTGCTTTCATGGAGTTATTGCATATGTCTGTGAATTACTTCAGCATTGTAACTCCAGACCTCGATGACCAGCATGGTGTATGTTGTTACTGGAGTTCAGAAGTCTAATGGCTTCTGGAAAAGGCCTATTAAATCTGGTGGTTTTGCAACACAAGCTACTGAATCTCCTGCCTGAAGGAAAAATGTGAGAACAGACCATGGGCAGGGTGAGTGTAGTCTATTCATGGCTCTGCTGAGGCAGCGAGCAGAGTACAAGTCCTGGATACATGGGATTGTGGACCTGATAATTATCTCCGCCACTTGCACCACCCTCTGGAAAGATTTGCAATCTAAAACCATGTAGTTTCTGTACCACACTGAGAAATTAGTAGTCAGGATGCTTTCAGTAGTACCCCTGTAGAGGGTTATGAGAACTGAAGGTGGTAAGTTTGCTGTCCTCAAACTTCTTAGAAAGTGTAGATGCTTTTGCGCCTTCTTGACAATGTGATTAATGTTTATTGACCAAGACAAGTCTTCAGCGATATGCACCCCCAGGAACTTGGTGCGTTTCACCCTTTCCACTGTTTCTTCTGTCATTGTGAGTGGAGAATGAGCCTTGCATCTCTTCCTGAAGTCTACTATTATCTCCTTTGTTTTAGTCACATTGAGAGCCAGGTTGTTGTCTCACCAGACAATCAGTCGGTTCACTTTCTCTCTGTGGGCTATTTCGTTTCCTTTGCTGATGAGACCCACCACTGTAGTATCATCTACAAATTTAATAATGTGGTTTGTGTTGTACCTAATGATGCAGTCATGTGTCAGCATGATGAACACCAGAGGACTCAGAACACATCCTTGAGGCACTGCAGTGTTCAGTGTGATCCTCATTGGGGTGTTGCTGTCTACACATATCTTTTGTGGTCTGTCAATAAGAAAGTCCAGAATCCAGTTGCATAAAGTAGTGCTAACACCCAGATGGACCAGTTTCTCAATCAGATGTTGGGGGATGACTATGATGAAGACTGAGCTGAAGTCAAGTAAATAACATGTGAACATAGCAGTTTTTGTTTTCCAGGTGTGTCAAAGATAAGTGAAGTGCCAGTGAGATGGCATCTGCTGTGGAGCAATTGGATCTGTAAGTGAATTGGAGTGGGTCCAGTGTTTCAGAAAGACTTGATGTTAAGTAGTCTTTGACCAATCTGTCAATGCACTTCATTACAGTGGAAGTGAGAGCTACTAGGTGGCAGTCATTCAGGCTTGAGGCTGGAGACTTCTTGGGCTGTGATATATCGGTTGTATTCTTGAAGCACTTGGGTACTGTGGCTTGATGCAGAGAGTTGTTGAATATGTTGGTGAGAACAGTAGTTAATTGGTCAGCACAATCCCTGAGCACCTAACCCAGAATATTGTCAGGACCAGCTGCCTTTCTTGGGTTTACCCGTAGCAGCACCCTTTGAACATCTGCTGGGTGAAGGCAAAGCACTTCATCTTCTTGGTTGGTGGGCAGTTTCATTGCTGTTGTATTGTTTCCCTTCTCAAACCTGCTGAAGTAGGTGTTGAGCTCATTGAGAAACGCTGTGTTATCATCACATTGAGAAGGTAGGGGCCTGTAGTCTGATATAGATTCTGTACCTTGCCACAGATGCCTGGAGTCTCTCAGGTTCCAGAAGTGATTCTGAATTTTCTGTCCATAGGCCCGCTTAGCCTCTCTTATTCCTCTACTTAGTTTCATTTTGGCTTCTCTAAGGGGATCTCTGTCTTTGGACTTAAAGCACTGAGTGCCCTCAAGAGCATGCACACTCCACTTGTGAGCCAGGGTTTCGGATTTGCTCATTTGATGATGCTCTTGTTGACTGTCACATCATCTACACACTTTGATATATAGGCCATCACGGGCTCTGCGTACTCATCCAGGTTAATATTCTGGTCAGTAGTAGCTGCCTCTTTGAATATATTCCAGTCTGTGCTTTTGAAGCAGTCGTGGAGTGCTGAGACTGCTCCCTCTCACCATACCCTTATTTGTTTCCTGGATTCCAGTCCATGCTTTCAAAGCAGTCCTGGAGTGCTGAGATTGCTCCCTCTGACCATACCCTTATTTGTTTCCTGGATGGCTTTCCTCTGATTAGCAATGGCCTATATGCTGGTTGTAACATAATGGAGAGATGATCTGAGTTACCTGGATGTGGATGAGGTACTGCCTTATATGTTAGCTTGACATTGGTGTAGACCTTATCCAGAATGTTCTCTCCCCTCATTGCAAAGACCAAATGTTAGAAGTGATGAGGTAAAACTGTTTTCAGATTTGCTTGATTAAATTCACTTCCTATTATGTGAGCAAACTCTGGATTCTGGTTTTGCAGCTCACTGATTGGCTGGTAAAGTGTATTCAGTGCCTCGTTGGTATTGGCACTGGGGGAATCTACACCACTGTGATGCTCACATCATTGAACTCCTTTGGCAGGTAGAAAGGTCTGCATTTCAATGATATAAACTAGATATTTTCAGAACAGTGTTTAGTAACCATTTCACAGTTGATGCACCAGTTATTGTTGACATAGAGACAGACACCCCCTCCCCCTGATTTTCCACAGAGTGCCTGGTTTCTGTCTACTATAAATAATGTAAGCCCTTCTACATAGACTGCACTATCATTTATATTACTGTTTAACCATGTCTCAGTAAATATAAGTACACAGCTATTTCTCACCTTGCTATGAGTGGTTAACTCCAGTCCTTTGTAGTCCATTTTGCTATCCAAGGAATGAACATTAACCAGTAGCAAAGATGAGAGTACAGGCCTGTATGGATTAGATTTTAATCTGGCAGATAGTCCAGCATGAGATCTGTGCTTCTTTGTTCTTTCACATCTTTTCCTTCATTTCCACTTCTTGTATGAGGTAGCAGACAGTTTTGCTTGAACAAGGCAATTTGGACCATGTTTAAGTATAATTCTTAGTTCCTGCATGTGCTGTATATCACACGTATGCTCCCCGTACAGGATGTAGGGCGTAAAGTTGATGTACGAATGCAGTTACCCAGAATTTATTTGCAGACAGTCTAAATGCCATCATTGTCCATCTGTCTGAATGCCCTTTGCTGTGCTGAATACCTAGCCATCAGATAAATTCCCCATTAGAGTGTTTTTTTCTTTTTATTTTTGGTCTTGTTTTCTTTTGATTGTCTGGTGTTCGTGCCATCCAAGAAGGGAAAATGTCAGTGAGGGAGGCAGATTCCTTATGAGAATCATGGTGCTTCCCACAACCATATGTCCTGTAGTATTTGTAAGGCATTTGTGCCTAAGACTCTTAACAGCCAGTTGTCTTCCCTGGCCATCTATCTCAAGAAGTAAAGGATTAAACAGTTAGCCCAGGGTAACATGGTGGAATCAGTTAATCCAGTTCTACTTCCGTTAAGCAAGAAGAAAGCCAAGAAATCTCAGCCATATTCTTTGGCTGTCCAGCCTCCATCTCTCTAGTAGTGTGTGATAGCTCTGTAGGCTGTCCTGTGTTGATTTCAGTTTCCTCTGCTGTGACCCCATTGGAGGCCAGCATGGATCCTTCTTTTCACATGTCCTATCAGGCTTTCCAGGCATCTTGTCCAGATGTTGAAAGGAAACCTTGGTTGATTTTCTCAGAGGACCCTAGAGAGATTCCACTGAGGTTCTGGATACTCTTAATGAATCCCATCAGGGTTCAGAACCCCCAGTGTTTCTTATGGCTGACATCTCTACCAAGAAAAAACAGGGTCTGTTTAATGCCATAATTCCCAAAGTGGTTTCTGCCCCTGCTCCCCCTTGGGCTTCAACTCCTTCCACAAGGCCAAGAGAATCTGATTCCTTGGATGAGGATTTGGAGTCTGATGAAGGATCCTGGTCTTACCCTCCCAGGTGCCTTCTCCATTGGCTTATGGCTCTGATGAATAGGTTCATAGGTAGGTACTAGGCTATCTGCCCAAGGGCATTTATAAGCCTAGCCAGAATGTGTTGGTTTTCGCCTCCCTTTTAGATTAGTTTCCTGAGCCTCTGTCCAGCAGGGCCATTGAAGTGATCCCAGGGGTAAATTTACAATTTCCCATCCACTCGTCAAGATTTTTCTTGTAGAGAGTCAGTAAGGGGCTTTGCCTAACATAGATTGGGATTCTATTCCAGAGCGAGGGAAGTCTCTGGGACAGGAATCTATCCCTCCAGCATGTCCTATTTATTGTTGTGCTGAGGTTTAAATCCCTGGTGTGTGTGGCTCTAAGAGATTTGGTTTTCTTGAGGTGGAGTATGTCCATTAATTCCGGGTTAGACATGGCCTTGTAAGTCAGGCAGAGATCACTTCTGAGTAGGCAGTAAGCAACCGAGTAGAGCTGGAGTTTCTTTAGTCAAGCTGCGTAAGGCATCTGTTTGAGGCCCACGATCCTCTTGGTGAGGTACTTCTGTGGTCTTTCCAGCTGTTACAGG
This sequence comes from Protopterus annectens, assembly GCF_019279795.1. Taxonomy (NCBI): domain Eukaryota; kingdom Metazoa; phylum Chordata; order Ceratodontiformes; family Protopteridae; genus Protopterus; species Protopterus annectens. The sequence goes on from NC_056751.1 coordinate 387,794,382, forward strand.
TGTCGAGTAAGGTACATCCCAAATGGGGCATTGTACTCTGTTATGGGCCTGATGAGCGATGAGTAGAGGGGCACAATGACCTCTCTTGATCTATAATGAACCCTTTTGTGATTAGGTGGGCTACATAGAAGGATTTTCTAACCACTTTGGCAATGTGATTATCAAAGGATAGGTTGCTGTCTACTTGGGTTCCCAGATCCCTAATTACATCTTCTGTACTTAGTGGATTACCACCTATGTGGTAGTTCGTGGGCACTTTGTTTTTCCCAAAGGGGATGACTATGCACTTTTTGGCATTTAGCTTGAGGCCATGGTTCTGACACCAGGTATTCGTCTCCATGAGACCCTTCCGGAGGATGTCTGTGACAGCCGGAGAGTCAATTATGGCCCCCAGTTTGCAATAATCTGCAAACTTGGTTAGCCATAGTCCTCCAGTGCTTGCCTGTACCTCACAGAAGTATATACCGAACAGGAGGGGTCCCAGGACTGAACCCTGTGAGACGCCACTTGTAACCGGTTTAGAGTCGGACATGTCAGCCGCAACTCTGACCATGTGAGTTCTATCCATAAGCCAGTTGGCAACCCATCTTGTGACATAGGGGTTAATGTTCAAGCTGGTAAGCTTATCTATAATGCCAGAGTGGGGAATGGTGTCAAAGGCCTTTGCAAGGTCCAGGTAGGCTGTGTGGACTACCTTTTCTTCATCTATGGCCTTGTTCTGTTTCAAAGAAGTCAACTAGGTTTAGGAGGCAAGATCTGCCTTTAACAAAGCCAAATTGGGTAGGGTCCAGTGTCTGGAGGTTCCCAATGTCTCTGTTAATGAGTTCCATGATGATGCACTCCATAGCTTTGCAGACCAGGCTAGTCAGGCTTATAGGGTGATAGTTTCCAGGATCCGTTGTGACACCACCTTTGTGGAGCAGGATAACTGTTGCTGTGCGCCATTCTTTGGGTACATAGCCTGTGGTAAGGCTGAGTTTGAACAGTGAATTTAGGTGAGGGTTTAGTTCATTTTGGAGCTCGTGTAAGACGCAGCCTGGGATACCATCCGGTCCCATTGATGCTGTGTTTTTGGCTTTGGAAAGGGCTGTTTTCACCTGTGTGTCTGTGATGTCTGGGGCTCTACATTCTTCTAGGATGTACACGGGCACTTTTTGGGGTGGGGTGGGGTAAAGTTTGCACTGAACCCGTCAGCCAGGATGTTGGCAATGTCAGTTGGTTCAGTGTATTTTTTACCATTTTGCACTAGCTCAGAGCATATCTGAGAGTTGCCACCTAGATTCTTGACATAGCTAAAGAAGGCTTTGTGATTATCTTTAGAGTCTTTGGCAATTTTTCTTTCGAAGCTGGCCTTGGATGATTTTATGAGGGATCATAGTTTCTTGCTAATATTGATCAGGGATACCTTCCCTTTTTGGGGTTTTGCTCTATCATGTAATAGTTTCCTCCTTTTGTTGTATAGCTTATTTATGGCCAGGGTTCACCAGGCTGGTTTCCTCTTTTTGGAGGAGTGAGTTTTGGTTTCACTTGGGATGGCTCGATCCATGCATTCCTGTAAGTGCTCATAGAATGCATTTGTAAAGGATTCTGCAGTTTGGGCAGCTTTATCCTTAAGCAAGGGGGCTTTGAAACTTTCCATCTCGGTCTTGAGAAGTGTGACGTTTGCTTTTGAAAAGTTTTTCACAGTGGTTTCCTTGACTGGGGGTGGGGTCGGGATGTGGATGTCCAGTGTGATTAGATTATGGTCTGATCTTACCAGTGATGGGTTTACCTCTGGTGTGGAACATTGATCCCCCATGTTGGTGATGATCAGGTCCAATATGTTGTCACCTCTTGTGGGATGTGGTGACCAGTTGTTCCAGGGCATTTGAGTTTATAAACTCTAGGAAGCGTTGGGCATAGGAGTTTGTACTTGAGTAGTTCCCAGTCAATGTTTGGGTAGTTGAAATCACCCAATATCATGGTGTTTGGTAGGACCTTCATATTTTCCATTGTTCTCAGGAATGCTGAGTGGGGGTCCTGAGATAAGGTGGGTGATCTGTAGCAAGCTACAGTCTGAAAAGCAGCTTTGCCCACTGTTAGTTGCACATGGATGGTCTCCGAGGCCTCTTGCTGTGCCACTAACCTGGAGATGTGGGTATCCTTGATGAAAATGGATACACCCCTGCCTTTTGTATTTTGGTCTGGTTTTCTATAGATGAAAGGTATGGTATGAATTATAGCCTGGTCATGCTGGGGTGCTCTCTGGCGCCTTGAACCAGGTTTCTGTTACTGCACAGATATCAATTCTCTCCATACTGAGGAGTGCCTCGAGTGCATGCATTTTGAGGTTTAGACTTCTGGCATTGAGTAGCATTACCCTCAGTTTTTGGGTTCTTGTGTTGTTTATAGAGGTGGGTTTGTCCTTTGAGCCTTGCCTAAAAAAAGGCACTATGGGGGTGGCAAGAGCCTTGGCCAGTATTCGAGAGCCTAAGTGCGACAGGTGTAAGCCATCTCTGGTGAAGTAACATGGCTTGTCGAGCATGTCATCCCAGGCTGACAGACACTGGATCCCCTTTGAATGACACCAATAGCTTAGCCAATTGTTAAAATTGATCATTTTATCTTTATACTGTGGCATCATTCTTGGTGAGGCCAGGATGCTACTCAAGGTCAGGGTCATACCGGCCTGGGCTACATGATCAGAGAGCTCCTCTATGTCTTTTTTCATGTAGTCCAGGGAGGTACATCTCAGGTCATTCACACCAACATGGACAATGACAGAGTCATATTTGTACCTGTTTTGGAGTGACCTGAGTGCTTGTGTTATGTGGCAGAGCCTGGCACCCGACAGGCAGCTTACAGTAACCTTCTCCTTGTTCAGTCTAGTGAGTGGGACGTCTGTGTGCCTGACAAAAGAGTCACCTATTCCTAGTGTATTGGGTGTGTTATTTTGCCTTAAGGGCAGTAATTGCGTGGCACACTGACCTTGTGAAGAATGTGATACGTGGTTGCTGTTGGGGGGTGGAGGTTGCTTGGATGTTTGCTTAGGAGGTCTCTGCTGCTTTGGCAGATTTTTATTTAGAGCCTCCGAGTATGATTTTGTGTATTTATGTGTGTTGTTTGCTGGTGCAGTTACGACTGGTCTATGTGAGACTGGTAGTGTGGTGCAAGCATTTCCCTTCTCCTCATGACTGACTGTTCCAGTCTTGGGTTGAGAGAGCTTGGCCTCCAGTTTGGCTGTATAGTTGCATCTCTCACATAAATTTGTGTTTGTTGGAAGGAGGAGAGGGTTGTCTGTGTACATGAGGTAACTGTAACATTGCCTCAAGATGTTCAGATTCACCAGCTGGACTGGAGAGTACACCTGAAACTGCCCTTTGGACATGCTTGAACAGATAAAATGAACTGTTTTACTGATTGTCCGGTAGGGATGAATAGGAAGCCTTGTATTTCTGTATAGTATAGGGGGTGTAGTGCTAGCATTTATTAGTGCTTACTAAGAGATTTGAGCAAGTGCTGGACTGTAAAAGGAAAGGTTTGAGTGCTTAAGTTGAGTATTTGACTAGTTCCAAGGGAAAAATTGAAGAGCAGACTTAGTCGAGCCGTGAATAGTTTAACCCTAGCTAACTGGCACTGTGCGGTGCTGCCCAGTGCGCAAAACCGTGCAAATGCGAGTTTTAAAGTAGGGAGATGAAAGAGATAGAAATTAGCCCAAAATGGCCAATAAACTACTAGTTGCTCGGCTGAGACCACTCCTCCAGGGACAGAAAGGCTGCTCAAAGCTCCCCACTCTCATTGGTGAACAGATAAACTTCCTTCTATCCAAGTAAGGTATGGGCAACACAGGAACTTGTACCACAGCCCTTAATTCAGTAGAACCTGAAAACTGGACTAGACTAGCTTAGAAAAGGCGGGAAACAAGAATTTTTTTTTTCTTCACAAAAATACAGTAACTTGCTCTAAAACACTTTAAATGCACAGAAAAGGCTAGCGCACTTGAGTGTGTAGCCTACAACTGTTAAACAGATGATTAGAACACAAAAATGACTATAAACGACTTATACAAGTGCAATCAGAAAAAAAGTACAATTATGCAGCAAAAATGAGCTTTTAAGAACACAAAAATGCTAGAAAAATGCGTTTTAGGCGAAATTAGCAGTCAGAAAAAATGCAGAGAAATGATACTTAATCAATCCAAAGTCACTCTTTTTTCACTCTGCTGCTTGTAGGACTCTGCAGGACACCACGAGGAGCTTTGCTGAGTTGTATACTACTGCAAAACCGCACAAATGCGGGTTTTAAAGCAGGGAGATGAAAGAGATAGAAATTAGCCCAAAATGACCAATAAACTACTAGTTGCTGGGCTGAGACCACTCCTCCAGGGACAGATAGGCTTCTCAAAGCTCCCCACTCTCATTGGTAAACAGAGAAACTTCCTTCTATCCAAGTAAGGTATGGGCAACACAGGAACTTGTACCACAGCCCTGAATTCAGCAGAACCTGAAAACTGGACTAGACTAGCTTTGAAAAGGCAGGAAATAAGAATATTTTTTTTTTTCTTTTTTTCACAAAAATACAGTAACTTGCTCTAAAACACTTTAAATGCACAGAAAAGGCTAGCACACTTGAGCGTGTAGCCTACAACAGTTAAACAAATGATTAGAACACAAAAACGACTATAAACAACTTATACAAGTGCAATCAGAAAAAAATAAGTACAATTATCTAGCAAAAATGAGCTTATAAGACACAAAAAACGCGTTTTAGGAGAAATTAGCAGTCAACAGAAAAATGCAGAGAAATTATACTTAATCAATCCAAAGTCATTCTTTTGTCACTCTGCTGCTTGTAAAACTCTGCAGGACAACCACGAGGAGCTTTGCTGAGTTGTATACAAGTGCAAAACTGTGCAAATGCTGGTTTTAAAGCAGGGAGATGAAAGAGATAGAAATTAGACCAAAATGGCCAATAAACTACTAGTTGCTCGGCTCAGACCACTCCTCTAGGGACAGATAGGCTGCTCAAAGCTCCCCACTCTCACTGGTAAACAGAGAAACTTCCTTCTATCCAAGTAAGGTATGGGCAACACAGGAACTTGTACCACAGCCCTGAATTCAGCAGAACCTAAAAACTGGACTAGACTAGCTTAGAAAAGGCGAGAAACAAGAATATTTTTTTTTCTTTTTTTTCACTAAAACAACTATAAATCACTTATACAAGTGCAATCAGAAAAAAAATAAGTACAATTATGCAGCAAAAATTAGATTTTAAGAACACAAAAAATGCTAGAAAAACGTGTTTTAGGCAAAATTAGCAGTCAACAGAAAAAATGCAGAGAAATTATACTTAATCAATCCAAAGTCACTCTTCTGTCACTCTGCTGCTTGTAGGACTCTGCAGGACACCACAAGGAGCTTTGCTGAGTTGTATACAAGTGCAAAACCGTGCAAATGCAGGTTTTAAAGCAGGGAGATGAAAGAGATAGAAATTAGTCCAAAATGGCCAATAAATTACTAGTTGCTGGGTTGAGACCACTCCTTCAGGGACAGATAGGTTGGTCAAAGTTCCCCACTCTCACTGGTGAACAGAGAAACTTCCTTCTATCCAAGTAAGGTATGGGCAACACAGGAACTTGTACCACAGCCCTGAATTAGGCAGAACCTGAAAACTGGACTAGACTTGCTTAGAAAAGGTGGGAAACAAAAGAAACTGTTGAAATAGAACGAAACTGTCAAAAACAAAAACAGGAGGTGAAGCAGTCGAGAATAGCACCAAAACACCTAGTCCAATAATTTGTTGAACGCAGCTTTATTAAAATCCAGTAGCATTTTCGCTGCTAAAAAATGATTGCAGCTTTTTCAGAACAAACAAGAAAGTGAATGTTAGCGCCAAATATTTAAAAGGAAATCAGAGGTGTGGCTATGACATCACTTCCTCTAATGCGCTAGTTCACTTTAAATTCACAATCAACGAGATAAAATCTGGCGTTTACATCAACCTAAAAATAAAGAACATCAAGTTATAAACAAAATATTACAACCCTCATGTTAAAATAAAATCTACTTTAGATTCAAATAAATTGTCAAGTAGTATGAATATAAATATATTGTAACTTGCAACTAATATAGAAAAATTACTTTTATAACTTAAAATTCTTTCACTAGATCACATTAAAGGGTAATAGACTTGACTAGTGACATATACATATTAAATAAAATAAAATGAAATTTGTGGCCAGGATTTCTAGAAATGTGTTTTGATAAAGCACTGTCTGTTCTGTTAGTTGTGGCTCATGCAACTGGTGTGGTCTAGTAAAACCAGGTGAAACATTTACCATCAGAAATAAAAGATACACAATTCACCACAAAATCAATTGTGAGACCAGATCAGTGGTGTATGCAGCTTTTTGTGACTATTGTTCCGGATTCTATATAGGTAAAACCGACCGGAAATTCCGGGAGCGGATTTACCAGCATGACTACGCAATCAGAACCGGAAAAATGGACAGTGCTTTATCAAAACACATTTCTAGAAATCCTGGCCACAAATTTCATTTTATGGCCATTGATCATATACCACCTAGCATCAGAGGTGGTCCATTTACACTGATGCTAGAATTTAGAGAACTGGAATGGCAAATCAGACTCGATGCATTCAGTGACCCAGGTCTAAATGAGAATTGCAATATTGCAGCAATTCTAAAGTTAAAAAGCTATATGAGATAGTAATTTTAGAATACCTTGGTTTACACTTTTATAACTTTTATTACACTTATTTAATATGTATATGTCACTAGTCAAGTCTATTACCCTTTAATGTGATCTAGTGAAAGAATTTTAAGTTATAAAAGTAATTTTTCTATATTAGTTGCAAGTTACAATATATTTATATTCATACTACTTGACAATTTATTTGAATCTAAAGTAGATTTTATTTTAACATGAGGGTTGTAATATTTTGTTTATAACTTGATGTTCTTTATTTTTAGGTTGATGTAAACGCCAGATTTTATCTCGTTGATTGTGAATTTAAAGTGAACTAGCGCATTAGAGGAAGTGACGTCATAGCCACACCTCTGATTTCCTTTTAAATATTTGGCGCTAACATTCACTTTCTTGTTTGTTCTGAAGAAGCTGCAATCGTTTTTTAGCAGCGAAAACGCTACTGGATTTTAATAAAGCTGCGTTCAACAAATTATTGGACTAGGTGTTTTGGTGCTATTCTCGACTGCTTCACCTCCTGTTTTTGTTTTTGAAAGGTGGGAAACAAGAATATATATATTTTTCTTTTTTTCACAGAAATACAATAACTTGCTCTCAAACACTTTAAATGCACAGAAAAGGCTAGCACACTTGAGTGTGTAGCCTACAACAGTTATACAGATGGTTAGAACACAAAAACGACTATAAACAACTTATACAAGTGCAATCAGAAAAATTAAGTACAATTATCTAGCAAAAATGAGCTTATAAGAACACAAAAAATGCTAGAAAAACGCGTTTTAGGCAAAATTCGCATTCAACAGAAAAAATGCAGAGAAATGATAATGAAGAGGAGTCCATTAGCCCTGAGTCTCCTTTGGAGGAGGGTTTTTTTTTCTGTTGACACAGTAGCCAGAATGATGGAACATTTTATGTGGGATTCTTCTCAGGTGTCTGATATCCAGAAGAGATATTATGAGTTGCTTCAGATGGGCACACCTAAACCTTCTGCAGTATCTCCTGTGCTGGCTACTTTTTTAGAAATCTTTATAGCTACCTCTAAGACTCCTGATTTTCATTCCCCTACTCCAAAGAAACCTGACAAGTTCTGTAAGGTTTCTGCGGATTGTCAATTCCTATTTAAGTGTCCTTCTGCTGACCCTGCTGTGGTGTCAGTCTCCTCTGACAAGCCTTCTAAGCTTTTACCCTCTACCAAGCTTCTGCCTTCAGATAAAGATAGTAAGGCAATAGAGAGAACTGGAAAGAAGGTCAACATTGCTTCTACTCTGGCCTTTAGGGCCATCAATTACCAGACCCACATGCTGTGGCCTTAATTGCCCAGGCTTGTCAGGCTATTTCTGACCTCCCTGATTCTGAAGGAAAGTCTTCTGCATTATCTGTTTTGCGGGTCTGCCCCTTGGGTGGCTCGCCACTCTATCAAGTGCAGCTATGCTGCTACTGATGCCTCTTCCAGAGCTGTAGCCTTTGGGTCTGTCATGAGGCATTACTATTGGCTTATCTGCAGTATTACCTAAAGACATTAAGACCAATTTGTTGGATGCTCCTTTGATAATAAGACTCTCTTTTTGGGACTGCTGCTGCTGATATGTTTAAGTCTCTTCAAGGAAAAAGGTAAAGCTTTGCATGACTTTAAATATATTTTTGTGTTCCCCATCCCTAAGTTCTAGAGGAACTATCCTACTTGGTCTGCTTTTGTGTGCAGGCAGCCTTGTGAGGCCACTAAAGGCAGGAAGGGTGGTATGTGAGCTCCTCCTGCAAAGTAATCTCAGGCTCTTGCAGCTCAGAAGTCTTCTTTTTCCTGACAAGCCTGCATCTCTTTGACATTTTGCCCTCCTTAATAATCAGCCAGGTTCCCTCGTCCCTTTGTCTTCCAAACTGGCAACTCATCACCTCAGATTCTTGGCTTTTTTCCATAATCCGTCAGGGTTATTTCATGATGTGGAAGTTTCTCCCTCCTTTTTCAGTGATTCCTCAACCTCTTCTAGAGCAGCCTCTTCATCTCTCACAGGTTCGTAGGTCCCTGGTGGATCAAAGAGCTATTCAGCCTGTCCTTCTTTCGAAGTGGGGAAGGAATTTTACTCCAGAATGTCCCTGGTTCCTCAACAGGAGGGCACTTGGAGACCTATTCTGGATCTCTCCTTGCTTAAGGTTCCTTCATTTTGGATGCTTTCTCTTCAAACTCTGTTTCCTCTGTTGCTTCCACAGGCTTTTATGGTGTACTTGGATATGAAGCATGCTTACCTTCATATACCTATTCACCATCTTTTCCTGAAGTTTTATGCTTTTCTGTTTCTTTCTCTAATTTTCATTTCTCTGTCTTGCCTTTGGCCTCTCTATTGCCCCAAGGGTATCTCAAAATGCCTAGTTCCTGTGATTGCCTTTTGCAGGCTCCAACCTGTTGATTCAAGCACCTTCTACCAGTTGCCTGTTACAGGCTCTGGAGTTCACCACATATCTCCTTCAAAGTCTGGGGTTCATGATCACCTTCCAAAAGTCTGTCCTGACTCCCTCTTAGGATCATGTGTATCTGGGCTGCAGGATTCAGACATGCCAGTGCTGGCCTGTCTTCCACCTCCAATGGTTTTGCCCTTGACAGCTTTCTTTCAGTCCCTTCTTCCTCTGCCTGTCATTCCAGCCAGAGAGTTTCTTCTGGCCCCAAGATTCATGGCTTGTTCTATTCCAATGCTTTCTCTTGCTAAACTGCATATGATATCTCAAGTCAGTTTGACTTCAGCATTGCCACCCTCTGGATTTTGGATTTTAGAGTATCTCACCGTACTTGTCTCAAGTGGGAATTAAAGTTATGGATTCAGAAATTTACCCTCAACCCAGGCCTGCCCTTTTAGTGTACAGTTCCTTCTCAAGAACTGTTGACTGACACCTCAGACATGGGTTTTAGGGCTTCCTTTGGTCACCTGGAAGTTTAAGGTCCCTGGCGACCCCATCAGAAGTTAGACCATATCAACATGAAAGAGATGGGAGCTCTAATTCTGGCCCTTCAGGCTTTTCATCCATGTTCTCTCCATGAATCATGAAGGTTTACACAGACAACACCACAGTGATGTAGTTTGTCAACAAGTAGGGGGGGGGGGTCATAAAGTCTTACCTTTTTTGAGGCTGGCTCTTCAGTCCTGAGATCTAACTGTCAGTTATTAGCTAACTCATCAGACAGTGTATATTCCTTCAGAGTACAATCTAGTGGTAGACTCTTTGAGCAAGTCCAAAACCCAAGTTCACAAATGGATGCTTCACAGAGATGTGTTTCTGGACATAGTCCATCGGTGGGGTATTCCTCTGGTAGACATTTTGCATCCCATCTGAACAGACAGCCCCCTCTCTTCTGTTCTGCAGTGCCATGCCATATGGCATGAAAGACTGGTGCTCTTTCTTTTCTTTATAAGGGGATGTTTCCGAATGCCTTCCCTCCCCTTCTTCTACTTCCAGGAGTCCTGCAGAAGATTCAGCTGGACTCCCCAAAAATCTTGTTAGTGACTCCATTTTGGCCAAGAGAGCACTGTTTTCCCTTGTCAATGCATCTGGCTGAGAGGCAGTCACCTCAAGTTACCTCACCAGTTCAACCTCCTCACACTGACCAAAGAGTCACTCATCCATTCTCACTTATCCACATTTCAGTTGACATTGTGGTTGGTAGGATTTTGATCCCTTTTGGGCACCTTTTTTTCTGAGGATGTTCTCAGGGTTTTATAGGAGGCAAGAAAACCTGCAACCAGAAAGGCTTATATATCCAAATGGAAAAGTTTTTTTGTGTGATGCCATACTCATAGCTAGGGCCCTTTTTCAGCAGGGGACCCTCTAGTTCTCTTCTTTTTGTGTGGGTTGCTCTAGTCTGGCTTGGCTTATTCTGCTGTAAAAGCCCATTTGTCAGCTGTTTCTTCCTGACTGCATTTAAATCCTCCTTTGGCATCTCATTTTGAGGTCAAACAGTTCTTTAAATGTGTCCTGTATCTTAGACCCACAAGGAAGCCTGTTCCTCCTCCTTGGGACCTTAATTTTGTTTAAAGTTGATCCACTCTCCTTTTGAGCCTGCAGTTTCAGCTTCTCTGCAACACTGTTCTTGGAAAACTGTCTTATTGCTTGCCCTTACATCTGCTCAAAGAGTTTCTGAGCTTCAGACCCTTATGGCCATTCCTCCTTTTTAGGTTTTTCACAGGGACAGGGTGCCCCTTCATACTAATCTTTCTTTTATGCCCAAAGCTGTTAATGAGCTGTCCTTGAATCATGCAGTACAACTGCCTTTCTTTTTTTCTTCTCCTCAGTCTGCTAGTGAGAGGGCCCTGCATACCTTGGATTTGCACAAACAACCCAGGCATTGTTTAGATAAAACTAAGGCCATTCATAAGTCTGACCAGGTTTTAGTTTCTTTTCATCCCAGGATATTGAGTTTGGCTGTTTCTAAGCAAACCATCTCCTCCTGGATATCTAAAGCCATTTCATTTTGTTATTCTTTCCATGACAATTGTCTGTCTACTTCCATTAGAGCTCATTCCACTAGAGCTTTTGCCTCTCTGTTGCTTTCTTCAAGGGATTGGTTTTAACACCAGTTCCATCCTTGAAGCTGCTACTTTGTCCTTAGTGCATACCTTTACTAAGCATTATGAACTGGATATTGTTTCTAGGGCCAGAGCAGGTTTTGCTAGGGTCATCCTACATGGGTTTGTTGAGGGCTTTTCCCAGTCTTCCACCCCACTCCTTTTCATGAGCTTTTGTACTCTCCCTACAGTGAAGAATATTGCAACAGTGATATAGAAGGATATAGTACAGTTGGGTAAAATCTTACTGTAACAGTAGATGTCCTTCTGTTCATTGTTGCAGTATTCAGTCCCTGCCTCCATCCCTCTTTTCTTTTGTGCTTTGATTTGGTTACCCTTCAGGCTGAGGGTTCCCCTTTTATGTCTGATTTATTTTCTTCTGGAATAGCCTTCTTTGCCCTGTGGAGACTTTTCTCTTCTGGGGCAATTCATTTCTGGGTACCTGCATCTGTATGCCATCTTTATGTCCTACATCCAGTATGGGGAGCATACGCATTACATATGGCACATACAAGATCTAAAAGCTTTAGTATACTGGCCAGACATTGGGCTATCCTTGGCAGGAAATCCCTAAGGTGAAGAATACAACTGTGAAGAGAACAACATCTACTGTTATGGTAAGATTTTACACAACTGTACTTTCTCCAGTTATCTAGGATATGCATTTCTCTCCATACTGTGATGAATACCTTAGGAACTATTCCTCCCTTAATTCACCCAACCCCTTCTTCATGTCTGCCATGACTTCTTCTGAGCATTTTGTTTTCTTGGACTTCATTTTCCTTAGTATTTTACTTACTTTTTCTAGACTGGCTTCTGCCTCTTTTTTTCATCATAGGGTGTAAATGGAGCAATACAGCTCACTGGGGCATTATTCATTTAGAAAATGCTGTAAGTACTCATTCCCTCTGTTTCTGATGTCCTCATAACTGATGAGCAAGTTGTTGCTGGCATTCCTTATGAATGGTGTCTGATAATTGTATTTTTATTATTATATTTTTGCCTTGCAACTGATGGTTTCTTTGTACCATCTGCTGAGTTATTTTTCAGAAGCTAGTAGAGATTCTCTAATGCCTTATTCTTTGCTTTTAGGGCTGTTGTCTTTACCTGGTCCATCTTTTATATCTCCCACATGTTCTTCGTGTTTCACTGTTGCAGTCATCACACTTGGGTTATCTGCCTGCAGGTAGCCCTCAGTCGGCCCGAATACCAGAGTCTTGGGATTTCTGCTCCAGATGCTGTCGCCTCTTCCATGACATCAGGTTGTCAGGGGAATAAAACATGCAGCCGATGCCATTACATCAGCTTTTCTTGCCGCGCAGGAGCCTGAAGCAGAAGCAGTTCGCAAGTGCCGGTCGGCCGCTACCTGCAATTTTAGTTTTTCGAGTTTCAAACCTGAAGTCTTCTGAAAGCTAAGTACCCCATTGGGGATCCTTTTTTCTTGTTCTAACCAATGTCAGAAAAAGTTAACAATTGTCTTGCCTGTGGAAAGCAAATACCTTACAGAGATTTTCATTCTTACTGTGTCATCTGTTTGACCCGCGGTGGTGGTGCTGTGGCAGCGTTGTCGCCTCACGCTAAGACACTGTCCGGTTCGATTCTCAGCTAAAGCGTCTTCTGTATAGAGGCATGCATGAATGGGAGTACCTTCATTGAAGGTTGTGCATCAGGGCTGGTAACTCGGCATGTAAAAATCAACTACCAATCATTAGCGGACTGGAGTTCCGCTGTGGCGACCCCTAACCGGGAAAAGCCAAAAGACACAACAACAACAACTGTGTCATCTGTTTAGGCCCAGACCACAACGTTCCTCACTGTCAGTTTTGTGCATTGTTCAACACCCGAACTATTTGTCGTCGGGCTATCTTTGTCACTAAATTCTTTTGCTCTCATTCCCTGTATTCCAAAATGGCTTTGTTAAGCCACCCAATTACCGATCTTCTGAAAAAACATAAAGATAAAGACAGAGACAGACCGCTTATATCCAAAACTGCCGACGACGCTTCCATTACGCTAGTCACCAGTCCACTGGTACTCAGTGAGGTGCTTTCGCAGCCCCTGATACCCACTTCTACAAATTCTCAGGCCTCAACTGAGACCCATTTGGAGTCCCTTATGCCGCAAGATGCTTCTTCGACTATGGAACCTGTGGATGTCTCTACTTTGGATGGGTCCGGAGCCGCTGTGCAGGCACCGGCTTCTGAGGGTGTTTTCAGGCCTTATGTTTGTATTAAACCGACTACTTCATTCTTAACAAAAACTACCGCATTTCAAAGGCCCAGAGTTCACACTATGCCTAGGAAACCGATGACCAAAACGCATTCTCAACCTCACATGCCTCAGAAATAAATGCTTAGAATGGCTGAAGATCTTATTACTTTAATTAGGGGAAGCCAGCCTCCCCCCTCTAAAAGGCAAATAATTGATTTTCCTTCTGATTCTACAGACCATTAGTTCAATGACTCTGACCCCTCTGATTACCAGGACTTACCCTTATTCACCTATGAGGATTCAGATGCAGAGGATTCCATTCCCTCTGCCTCCCCTCCAAAGGACTTTTCTTTCGGTGAAACCTTGCATACCCTAAGAGAGCATTTCCACTGGAAATGCTGGGACTACCCTCAGTCAAAAAAGAGACTCAGGGAATTTTTAGACTTGCCTCAGCACAGGCCTCTAGCTATACCCCCTGTCCTGGATATTGTAGATGATGTCTTCATTGAATCAAGTTTTACCCCTGATACTTTACCTCCAGCTCCTAGCAAGCCTGACAGGTACTACAGAGTACCTCACTCTCACAAATTTCTCTTTAGAAATCCTACTGCGGATCCAGAGACCATTTCCCAGGGACCTAAAGGTATTAAGGCTACTACAGCCAAAAACCCTACCCCTTCAGACAGGGATTCTAGGGCTTTAGACAGATGGGGTAAGAAGGTATATACCTCTGCAACTCTTGCCATCAGGGCTTTAAATTGCCAGTTTCACATGTTGAAGTACCAGCAGCATATTATGGAACTAATTAAACTAAAAATGTTGTTGATTCCTGATTGTGCAGAAAATAAAGATTTACAAGAGTTAATGAATTCTGCAAACCAAGTTAATAAACATACTTTTTAGTGTGGTTTTGATGATTTAGAAGCATCTTGCAGGGCTGCTGTCACTGGGTCTGTTCTGAAAAGGCATGCTTGGCTGAAGGAACAAATCTTGCCAGACCATGTCAAAGCAAAGTTACTAGATACTCCATTAAATCAAGAATGTTTGTTTGGCACAAAAGCAGAAGAAGTTCTTAAAAAGATGGAGGAAAAAGCTAAATCTATGCAAATTGTTAAAGATTTCTTAAAGGTACAGCCACCTAGATTCAGTAGGCATTGGCCTTTGAAGAACTGGTCCTTTCCAGTCCCGCACAGGCCTTCTCAGTCCAAACCCAGGGGCAACAGACCACAAAGACTACAGTCTCAGGGTATACACAGATCTAAACTATGGAGTGCTCCCACCCCAAAAACAGGGTGTGGTACGCCACCCTCTTATGGAAAAATTCACAGTGACTTCTCCTGCATCCTTCCCAGCCATGCCCAAGTACTTGCACCCCTAGCAGGAAAATTCACCCTGCATGCAAAAAAACTGGGAATACATTACCCAGAACTGTTGAGTCCCAGGGATACAGATTCTACTTCCATTCAATGCCATCCCCAAGCGGATTGCCAGACCTTCCCCCAAACCAGTGGGCAGAGGCCCAAAAGCAAGTACTTTCTCTTCTCAGTATCAAGGCTGTTCAACCTGTTCCAAAAGAGCAAAGGGGACAGGGATTCTACTCCAGACTGTTTCTAGTGCCCAGAAAAGAAAACTCTTGGTGCCCTATCCTGGATCTGTCAATTCTCAACACCTTCCAGGTGGTACCAAAGTTCAAAATGCTTACACTCCAACAGCTGCTGCCTATGCTAGCCAATGGCTCCTGGCTGGTCACTCTAGACTTAAAAGAAAATTACCTGCATATCCCCATAAGGGAATCTTGCAGAAAATATCTACGTTTCAGGGCAGGTTCTATGCACTATCAGTTCTCTGCACTTCCCTTTGGCTTATCTACTGCACCCAGGGTATTCACAAAGTGCCTGGCTCCAGCCATTGCATACTGCAGGCAGAGAAACATTCAAATTTACCCATACATGGACGATTGCCTGATTCAGGCAGACAGGAATTGCTACTTCAACACCTGACATTTGTAAAGAGACTCCTAACTTCTCTGGGGTATACCATCAATGAAAAGAAATCACAGCTGGTACCCAGCCAAGAAATTGTATTCCTGGGAGCAAGCTTGAACACAGCTACCCAGATGACATTCCTCACTCCAGAAAAGCAGGTTTATTTGACAAATTACTTCAAACTGCTGGCCACCCAAACCCAGCTATCTGCAAGAAAAATATTGCAAGCCCTAGAGTTCATGGCCACATGCATTCTCCTAATTCCATTTGCAAGACTGCATATGAGGAAACATCAATGGTACTTAAAAAGTCTCTGATGTCAACATTCTCAGGACCTGGAAACAGTGATTCCGATCATTCCTTGCCTAAGGACAGAGTTCTTTTGGTGGGCAGAGGCCTGCAACCACAACAAAGGACTCCCTTTCACTCAAGCCCCTGCCACCCAAACACTGACAACAGACACATCAGACTATGCATGGGGGGGGGGGCTCACATGGCAGGCAAATGCATTCAAGGCAAATGGAGCCCAGGACAAATGCACCTGCATATCAAACAGAAATAAATGTTAGCTGTACAGAATGCTCTGACAGCCTTCAAATACCTAATCCTTCCAGGACAACTATTGATAAATATAGATGACACCAAAGTCATTTGGTACATAAACAAACAAGGGGGAACTCATTCCTACCCAATCTGCAGGTTAGCCATGGCTCTGTGGAACACAGCCTTGAGCAATCAAGTGCACCTGCAAGCTCAATTCCTGCCAGGCAAACAAAATTCACTGGCAGATGACTTAAGCAGACATCTTATGGACTCACATGAGTGGAAAATGGAATTCAACTCAAAGTTCTAATCCACAGGTGGGGGACACCAGAGGTGGACCTCTTTGCTTCCCCACAAAACCATCAATTGAGCATATTTTTCACCAGAACTCCCCACAACCAAGCATGGAAAGTGGATGCCCTATCATTTACATGGGAAAACCTCTTAATGTATGCCTTTCCCCCGCTGCCCCTCCTCTCAAAAGTACTACTCAAGATCAAACAGTACAGGCCAAAGACAATCCTTATTGCACCAGACTGGCCACACCAGTACTGGTATTCACTCGTACGCATTCTGACAGCATTGCCACCATGGCACCTACATCAGACCCCCTCTCTGCTGTCCCAGTAAGAGGGACAGATTTTGCAACCCCAGCTGCATACCCTGAACCTGGCAGCCTGGCTTATTCCCTGAATACATCACCAGCAACCCTCAGCAAACAGGTGCTGGATGTCATCCTTGAGGCCAGGAGGCCTAGTACTAGGAAATCTTATTCAGAAAAGTGGAAAAGATACTGTTCTTGGAGCCAGTCTCAGGGAAAGGACACAGCTTCGCCTACCTTACCTCAAATCCTAGATTATCTAGCAGAGCTGCTCCACAAAGGCCTGTCCTTCTCATCGATTAAGATTCATGCCTCTGCCATCTCAGCTCACTACAATACTGAGTCACCCCTCCTCTCTCACCCTCTGAACAAACAGTTCCTGAGTGGAGCTAACAATCTGACACCCCCAAGGAGAGCTCCCACTCCTGCCTGGGACCTTAACTTTGTACTAGAGAAGCTCACGCTTCCCCCTTTTGAGCCTGCTGCTACAGCAGAGTTAAAATTCCTCTCTTGGAAAACAGCCTTACTTCTAGCCATCACTTCAGCAAGAAGAGTGTCTGAGTTACAGGCCCTTATGGTGGTGGAATCCTTCATTATCTTCCATGCGGACAAAGTTTCCCTCAGGACTAACGCATCATTTATGCCCAAGGTGGTATCCAGTGTGGCTTTAAACCAATCCATCCATTTACCAATCTTTTTTCTTAAGCCTCAGAATAAAGGGGAAAGGATCCTGTACTCCTTGGATGCGCACAGACAGCTCAGGTTCTACCTTGACAGGACTAAACCTTCAGAAATTCTGACCAGCTGCTAGTCAGCTTTGCGATAGGGGTAGAGGGAAAAGCCATATCAAAGCAAACCATTTCCAAATGGATAACACACTGCATCCATTTCTGCTACAAACACCATGGAAAACCTACCCCGCAAGGAATCAGAACTCATTCCACTAGGGCTACTTCAACCTCTACAGCATTTCACAGGGGAGTCCCTACCAGGGATATCCTGGAAGCTGCAACCTGGAGTTCTGTACACACCTTCACCAAGCATTACCACTTACTTATTTTTTCTAAATCCAAAGCTGGATTTGCAACTGCAGTCTTACAAGGCCTGCTAGCCAACCCTAATGCTTCTTGACTGCCTCCACCCTTTCTCAGCTTTGGGAATCAACCCAAGTATGATGACTACAACAGTGAAACATGAAGAACATAGTACAGTTGTGTACACTTACCATAAATGTAGATGTTCGAGTGTATTCACTGTTGCAGTCCTGGATGTTCATCGTGTTACACTGCTGCAGTCATTACACTTGGGTTATCCTGCCATCAGGCGGTCCCATAGTCGGCCAGAGATCCAAAGTCTTGGTCTGGCATCGGTTGCTGTCACTTCTTCCCTGACGTCAGTGCGCCAGGGGTATATAAGATGCATCCAATGCCATTTTCTTCAGTCTTTCTTGCCGCGCGGTGCCCGAAGCAGAAGCAGTTCGCAAGTGCCGGTCGGCCGACTCCTGAGATTTTCGAAGTCGAATTTCAGATCTGAAGTCTTCATTAAAGCTAAGTACCATGTTGGGGAAACTTTTGTCTTGCCTCAGACCGATGTCAGAAAAAGTTAATAATTGTATTTCTTGTGGGAAGCAAATACCTCATAAGGACTTCCACTCTTACTGTATCCCATGCCTAGGCCCTGATCACAACATCACTAATTGTCGGTTTTGTGCTAGATTTAACAAACGCACTATAAAAAGACGTTTTGATTTTGCTTTGCACTACTTTGGCCGAAGATTCAATTATACTATGCTGTCGGATCAACCGATGACCGCAATACCGAAAAAAACACAAGGACAAGGATAAAGACAGGCATCCGAGGTCCAAAACCGATGACAAAACTTCTTCTAGGCCAGTCGCCGGTTCGCTGGTTCTCAGTGAAGCGCTTTTGCAGCCCCTGACACCCGCTACCTCAGAGCCACAGGCCGCCTCCGACTCCCACGTGGAGACAACTAGGCTTCTGGAAACTCAAGGTATTGGGCCTACGGAAACTAATCCCTCAATGGGTCCGGAGCCACTGAGCAGGCATCAGCTTCTGAGGGTGTTTTCAGACCTTCACAACTTACCATTAAAACAACAGCCCAGACAAAAGTACTATTAAAGACAAAGAAACAAGTACAGCATTCTCCTGGACAGACCTCCATGCCTAAGAAACAGATGCTTAAAATGGCCGAAGACCTCATTACTCTAATCAGGGGTTCCCCATCCCCCTCCTGAGAAAAGGCCTAGGCAGAATACAGATTATGATTCCTCTGATCAGTTTTCCATTTCCTCTGATTCCTCTTCAGACCAGGGATATTCTCTACCCCCCTACGAGAACTCTGATGCTGAAGAATCTATCCCTTCAGCCTCTCCTCCTGAGGATTATTCTTTTGGGTAAACTTTACATATCATGAGGGAACATTTCCATTGGGAAAGTCAGGATTACTCAGAATCCAAGAAAAGGCTCAGGGATTTCCTTTTATTGCCTCAGCACAGGCCCTTGGCTATTCTACCTGTGCTAGATATTGTGGATGATGTGTTCTCTGAATCCAGCTTATCTCCTGATTCTTTGTCCCCTGCACCAGCCAAGCCAGATAGATATTATAGAGTCCCAGACTCTCACAAGTTTCTTTATAAAAACCCTTCGGCTGATCCAGAAACTATTTCCCAGGGTCCAAAAGGGGTTAAGGCTTCCACTGCAAAAAATCCAGTACCCTCTGACAGAGATTCCAGAGCTTTGGATAGATGGGGGAAGAAAGTATACACTTCTGCAACTTTAGCAGTAAGAGCTTTAAATTGCCAGTTTCACATGCTTAAGTACCAATAATATTTAATGGCTGAGTTAAAACAGAAAATGCTTGCAAGCTCAGAAGCTCCTGATTGTAAAGAAATGCAGGATTTATTGCATGCAGTTGAACAGGTGGGAAAACATACTCTACAATGTGGTTTTGATTCTTTAGAGGCCTGTTGTAGAGCCGCAGTTACAGGTTCTGTGATTCGAAGACATGCTTGGTTAAAAGAACAGAGTTTACCTGATCATGTTAAGGCAAAATTATTGGATGCTCCTTTACAGCATGATACCTTGTTTGGTGTTAAGGCAGAAGAGGTGTTAAAGAAAATGGAGGATAAAGCTAAATCTATGCAAACAGTCAAGGATTTTTTGCAGGTACAGCCACCTTGATTTAGGAGAAATTGGCCAACAAAGAATTGGTCCTTTCCAGTGTCAGGCAGGCCACAGAGAGGCAGATACAGACGCCCAAGAGGCAGATCTCAACCCCAAGGCTCAAACAGACAACAACAGTGGGGCACTTCAACCCCAAAAGGAGGTAAGGACAAGTGTCAACCTTACAGGAAACAGTCACAATGACTTTCCCCTTCGTACGCCAAGCACTTCCCTTTTGGAAGCCCCCTTAGGGGGAAAACTAGCACTTTTTTCTCAAAACTGGCAAACAATCACCCAAGACAAATGTGTTCTGAATATTGTGTCTCAAGGTTACAGGTTCCACTTTCATACTTTACCAAGGCTAAAAGGAATGCCAGACCTGCCACAAAATCAGTGGGCAGAGGCACAGAAACAAATTTCAGCCCTCATGGACATGAGAGCTATTCAAAAAGTACCACAATAGGAACAAGGACAAGGATTTTACTCAAGCCTCTTCCTGGTCCCCAGAAAGGACAAGGCCTGGAGGCCCATACTAGACCTTTCAATTCTAAATACTTACCTGGGTATTCCGAAATGCAAACTGTTGACATTACAGCAGCTTCTACCGATGCTGGGCAAGAAGGCTTGGCTTGTTACTCTGGACCTCAAAGAGGCATACCTGCATGTCCCTATCAGACAAAATTGCAGAAGATACCTCAGATTCAAAGCTGGTACAATGCACTACCAATTCTCTGCACTGCCCTTTGGCTTATCTACTGCACCCAGGGTCTTCACAAAGTGCCTGACACCAGTAATTGCATTTTGCAGACAAAAAGGAATTCAAATATATCCATACCTGGACGACTGCCTCATTCAAGCAGAGACAAAGGACATTCTTCTACAGCATCTGGCATTTGTAAAAAGGTTGCTAATTTCTCTAGGGTACACAGTAAATGAAAAGAAGTCAAAACTAGTGCCCTCACAACAGATTATATTCCTGGGTGCCAGCTTAAATACAGTGGCCCAGATGGCTTACCACACGCCAGACAAACAAGTTCAACTAACTCAATATTTTCAACTACTGGCAAAAAAGTCCCATCTCCCTGCAAGAAAAATTCTGCAGGCCCTGGGATTCATGGAATCCTGCATACTACTAATACCATATGCCAGACTGCATATGAGGAAATTACAATGGTACCTAAAAAGTGTTTGGACTCAACATTCTCACAGCTTAGAAGCAGTAATACCAATGATTCCCTGCCTACAACAGGAGTTTCGATGGTTGGCACAGGCATGTCACCTAAACAAGGGTCAGCCTTTTACCCTACCCACAGCCAGGCAGACTCTAACAACAGATGCTTCGGATTACGCCTGGGGAGCACACAGGGCAGGAAAATGCATTCAGGGCAAGTGGACCACAGACCAGATGCATCTTCACATCAATCAAAAAGAGATGTTGGCTGTTCAAAATGCCCTAACAGCTTTCAAGGACCTTCTGCAACCAGGACAATTATTATTAAAGACAGACAACACCACAGTAATGTGGTACAGAAACAAGCAAGGGGGCACTCATTCTTATCCCCTATGCAGGCAAGCCATGACCTTGTGGAACACAGCTCTAGTGTATCAAGTTCACCTGCAAGCACAATTCCTGCCAGGAAACAAAAATACTCTGGCAGACGATCTAAGCAGAAATAATATGGACCCTCACAAATGGAAATTGAATCCACAAATCTTCAGCATGGTAACAAAAAAATGGGGATGCCCAGACATAGATCTTTTTGCCTCCCCACTGAATTGCCAACTACAAAAATTCTGCACAAGAACTTATCACAAACAAGCATGGAAAGTGGATGCTCTTTTGTTCAGCTGGAAAAACCTAAAAGTTTATGCCTTCCCACCACTGCCTCTCCTTTCAAAGGTACTCCTAAAAGCCAGACAAGAAAAACCACAGATGATCCTGATTGCTCCAGACTGGCCATGCCAGCACTGGTACCCTACCTTAAGGAACTTAGCTCAAGGCCCACCATGGATTTTACCTCAATTTCCACTCCTTCTGACTCAACAAAACAACCAGATCCTGCATGGTCAGCTCAAAACCCTAAACCTGGCTGCATGGCAGATTCATTAGTCAAACAGGCAACACGTCTCTCTAAAGCTGCTATGGATGTCATTTTGGAGGCCAGGAGGCCTAGCACCAGGAAAGCTTACTCAGAAAAATGGAAGAGATTCTGCACCTGGAACCAGGCTCAAAACCTTGACCCTCTAGTTCCAAACATTCCTCAAATTTTACAATACTTAACTGAGATGCTGGACAGAGGCCTATCCCTCTCGTCAATTAAGATCCACGCCTCTGCCATTTCAGCACAATACAACACGGATCCTCCTTTATTCTCTCATCCCTTGCTAAAACAGTACCTCAGAGGGGCTAAAAACATAAGACCGCACCAACACCAACTTGGGACCTCAATTTCGTTTTGGAAAAACTAACCCTGCCAGCTTTTGAGCCAGCCAATACAGCTAAAATTTTTATCATGGAAAAACAGCTTTGCTTCTGGCAGTAACTTCAGCATGGAGAGTCTCAGAGCTACAGGCATTAATGGCAGTGGAATCTTTTATAATTTTTCATCAGGACAGGGTTTCTTTAAGGACAAATCTACCTTTATGCCAAAGGTGGTATCTAGTGTGGCTCTTAACCAAACCATCCATTTGCCAACTTTTTATCCAAACCCTCAGAATAAAGGGGAGAAACTTCTGCATTCTTTGGACATACACAGGAAGCTACACTTTTACTTGGACAAAACAAAAGCTTTCAGGAAAACTGAGCAATTGTTTGTAGCATATGCTGCAGTCACAGGGCAAGGCTATCTCAAAGCAGACCATATCCAAATGGATAGGGCACTGTATACGTTACTGCTACACACAGCATGGAAAATCAGTCCCAAATAACATTAGGCAACATTCCACCAGGGCAACAGCCACTTCAACAGCCTTTCTCAGAGGAGTACCTACCAAGGAAATTTTGGAGGCTGCAACTTGGAGTTCAGTGCATACATTTACCAAGCATTACCACCTGCCTCTTTACTCTAAATCCAGAGCAGGATTTGCCACTGCAGTTCTGCAGGGCCTCATAGCCAATGCTAACTCTTTATAGACCAGCCACCCAACCTTAACTTTGGGATTCTACCCAAGTGTAATGACTGCAGCAGTGTAACACGATGAACATAGTACAGTTTTGTACCTACCATAAATGTAGATGTTCGAGTGTTCACACTGCTGCAGTCCAGGTTACCCTCCCTTCATCCCCTCTGAACTAGCTGGACCTATCTATACCTTTCTATCCTATACAACTTTTGTGGTGTATTCGCTTGTAACTGAAGGTATTGTTTTTATTTTTATATGTATATCTTTTATTAGCAATATGTATTGCCTACCTACTTGGGGGCACCTGACATCTGGGGCAAGAAAAACTGAAGAAAATGGCATCAGATGCATCTTATATACCCCTGGTGCACTAACGTCAGGGAAGAAGCGACAGCAACAGAAGTCGGACCAAGACTTTGGAACTCTGGGCGACTACGGGACCGCCTGACGGCAGGATAACTCAAGTGTAATGACTGCAGCAGTGTGAACACTCGAACATCTACATTTATGGTAGATATAAAACTGTACTTTACCCTCCCTCCAGCCTCCTGATGTTTCTATACTTTCTACCTAGCCTCTTTTTTGGCTACATCTTATGGCAATGGTATTTACTTTTTACTGGAGGTGTTCCACACCATGTAATTGCTTCCTATTTTGGGGACTCCTGACTTCTTGGGCAAGAAAAACTGATGTAATGGCATTGGCTACATGTTTTATACCCCTGATGACCTGACGTCATGGAAGAGGCGACAGAATCCAATGCAGAAATCACAAGATTCTGGTATTCGGGCCGACTGAGGGCTACATGCAGGCAGATAACTTAAGTGTGATGACTGCAACAGTGAATACACTCGAACATCTACATTTATGGTAAGTGCACACAACTGTACTTTCTTCCTGCACTCTTCTTTCTTTTGATAACTTCCTTGACTTCTGCATACCACCACCAGCTTTCCTTATGTACATCGGTTCAGTATATGCCTGTTCTGTGGTCTTGACATATGCTATTTTTAGACTCTGATTTTCTTCTTCATTCTCCACCTATTTCCTCTTTTTCTTGAATATCTAGATTATTGAGTATTTCCCTGAATTCCTGTGTTTTCTGTCCAGTCATCTTCCATGTCTTCAGCTTAGCCTCTGTTGACCTTATTGTCTTTTCTGACTGACTGCAGATGATTCTGGCCACCAGCTGTAGTCTGACATTTCCCACAGGGGTTGACTTTGCAATGTCTGATTCTACTCCAGTACTTAGTAGAAAGTCTGCCAGAGCTGCATGTTGACAAGTGTTGGTCACAATCAAGCCATTTGCCAGACAGGAATATAGAATGACCTGTTTTCTTTATTTTAATTGCCCCACTTTGTGGACCCAGTGAGTCTTCAAATCCTCTTCTACCAGGAGGTGGATTTGGAATAATGGTTAAGGTCTTTTCTTCATAGACACAAGTTACAGGGTTTGTTCTAACCTCAGGTTATGGGATAGGCTTAAAATGGCCCTTCAGGGCAGTTAGCCTAGTATTCACCTATGAATCTGCCTCCATGCCAATGTGAGGTCATGGCATTTAGGGTGTCCATTTTCAATTCCAACTAATGTTGCCCCATTTTATCTAGTAGTTTCTGCAACTGCTTTCTGAAAGCACTCCTTTCATTGCCATCACAACTCTCAGCATAGGCTGGGATTATGAACACTGACTCTTTACAATGGAGCCTAATTGCCATGAATCTGTCATTAAGTCTGATGATATTCCTTACTGTCTTTAGAAGACTATCACAATTTCTAATCTGTTCTCCGCTGAGTAGTAGGTGTTGCATCCCAAGTGACTTTACTGCACTTCTCTTCTACCTCAGTTGCTGGATACATGGGGTGTTACTCCTTCTTAGAATTATCTCATCCATTTCCAGACTGCGTCCTCTCAGTGAAGTGCTGCAATCTTTAGTTCATTTTTGGCATGTCGATAGGGTTTATGTCCAGCTTTTGCACATCTAACCCAAGCTGGACAACTGGAAAACCAGCTGAACATTAGCTTATTGACCCAGGGCCACTGGCTTCTATGGCTAGCACACATTAGCTAGTAGGAGTTCCCACTGCTAGACGTGACATGATTGTAGTTCAGGTCTTCTGCCCATTTAGCACCAACAAATGTCCGTGACCATTTTTGGTGATAATAGTCAACATGAACAAATCACCTAGAGCTATTTTTTTGGCTGCTGAGTGGCCAGCCCTGACATGGCAGAAGTATGTGATCCAGGTGTTATTGTGGATAATAATAATAAGAAGAAGAAGATGCATTAGTCATGCAGGTCAATGCCAACAATTAGTTAATTCTAAACAAATTCCAGGGGTAGTGACAAGGCCTGGATATTTTTGGGGTAGGGTTTTTAACCATGATAAATTATGTTAGTACCACTGTTGAAGATTCCAGCTTTGCATTGATCATTCAGCAGTATGCACCCCATGTAATTGTCCAGAGAAGGCCAAGTTCTACAACATATAGACCTCCTGCAGCTCAAAATAGTCATGGGGGTCAACTAAGCAATTTTTTTAAATGAATCAGAATGTTTGTTGTATAATGTCAAGAAATTATTGAAGAAATGTATTTATTTTATTTAAATTTATATAGGTTTATAGATAAGTACAAGGCTAACTGCCCTTGTGGGCCATTTTAAGCCTAGCCAATTACCCTATGTTTGAATCAAACCCTGCACTTTGTGTTTGTAAGGTAAACACATTAACCATTATAAAAACAAAAAGGAAGGCAACGTATCAGCTAATTCCACAGGGACGAACCACCACTTCGAAATATAAGATAATCACAAACTTTATTCCAAAGATAAAACTATATTAAAAGGTTAGTACTTTCGTTTAAATAAATGTTAAACTTCTTCAGACACTATTTTTAAGTTTTTCCCATTTTAAATACAAGTCCTTATAATGACATCATTTCCTCTCAATCAAGTAACATTCAGTTTAAAGCAATATTCAGTTTAAATCAATGCTTCCCATTCATGCATAAAAGGTCCGCATTCAGCTCTGAATCCATTATAAATTATCTGTATATTTCCTTTATAAATCACATTTATTTTATTTTACTTCTTTTTAATGTGTTAAGCTTCAAAATTAGGGCTATGGAGCTCCATTCATTAATTCCTGGCCAGCTGTCTGCTTGTAGCCTTACTTGCCATTTGAGCTCTCTCAGTTCTAATAGCAAGCCCCACACTTTTTTGTCATCTATTTCTACAATATTAATAATGATGTAAATAAACTGGTGCCCCGGATGATCTTTTACATGCTTGGCTAAGGCATTAGATAAGTTGATTTTTCTAATAGCGTATTCATGCTCATATACGCGTTGAGAGAATTTTTTCACCGTTTTTCCTATATAAAAGGCTAAACATGATTTGCACTTACTTAAATATACTACTGCCTTAGGTTCACAATTGTATTTTCCTTTTATCATATATTTCTTATCTCTTATGATAAATTCATTATTTATTTCTATTTCAGGGCACCATTTGCATGCACCACACCTTCTCATGCCTTGCAAGGTGCTTTCACTATGATTTTCTTTATATTTAAGTAATTCTTTTAAATTTTCCCTCTCCTATTCACAATACATGGTACCCTAATATATTTCTAAGCTCTTCTTCACTTAATATGACCCAGTTTTTTTCGGAAATCCATTTAAGTAATCTGAAGTCTTCACTGTATGTTATAATCAGTGCCTCTGAAAACTTCCTTTGACTACATCCTGTATTCTATATGAATCATGATTATCTATTGTTATTTCCTCTATTTCATATGTACCCATTTCACCCAAGATGTTTTCCCTATGTAAAATAGGTTTAAAATAATCTCTATCTCTTTTGATTCTAACTTCTTCTATAATTTCATCGAAAAGTTCGCCAGGATATGCCCTAGCACAAAACATAGACCGTAAATTAATACATTCTTCTATGAAATCTTGTTCTTTTGTTATCATCTGGGCAGTTCTAACTACCTGCCCTTTTATAATCGATCTTTTTTGATGTGCCGGATGTGAACTGTTATAGTGCAATAAGCTGTTTGAAAGAGTTTCCTTCCTATATATCTAAGCTATGTATCTTTCCTCTATATTATCTTTTATGAGTTTAATATCTACATATTCCATAAAGTTGAGACTAACTTTCCATGTGAATTTTAAAAAAGTTGTTCCATTGATATAATTAAAGAATTCTTCCAGGATATTCCTAGACCCTTTCCAAATTCCAAATGTCGTCTTGAAATCTGAAATAAGATTTAAGATACTTATGGTATTAAACACATATTTCCTTTCCCAATATGCCATGATGGTATTCGCATATGCTCCCCCACATGGTGATCCCATCGTGATGTCTCTGTTTGCAAATAGTAGTTGCCATTAAACACAACATAGTTATTATTCAAAACTAATTCCAGCATCTCTACCAGCACGTTAGCTTTATCCTGAGGTATATTATTAATATGTAACATCTCATTAGTCCAGTCAACTTCTATATCTTGCGGATTGACTGTATATAAGTCACATACATCAATAGTGACTAATATGTCTTCCCTGTTGTATTCTATACTATTCATATGTTGTAAAAAGGACCAAGAGTTCTTGCATATTTGCTCCTCATTTCTCAGAATGTGTTTAAATTCAAAATCAATATATTTTTCACATGCTGATATGATGGAATCTCTTCCATCAACTAGGGGTCGCATAGGTGGATTATTAATAGATTTATGAATTTTTGGTCTCCCAAAGAATACTGGGACTCTAGGAGGTGAAACATTTAAATAATTATACAAATCTATATCAGTCCTTCTATCTATACACATGTCATTTAATTGCATGTAAACTTTTTTGTATGCTTCATTCAATTCACTTAAGGAAACTTTTTGATACGTATCCCTATCCAAAATATCTTGCATTCTGTTGTTATAGTCATATAGATCCATAATGACTGCTCCTCCTCCCTTATCCGGTTTCATTATTCATATTTTTCTTTTTGTAAATATGATAATGCGAACTGTTCATGTTCACTTAAATTATTCACAATTTCTTACCATATGTATACTTACTCAAATTCTTAACGTCTATTTCACATATCTTTTCATAAACTGACAATCGGGATGGAGGGGTAGAATATGAACTACTAATACTATACATACTACTATGTCTCAGTATTCTGCTTTGATACAACAATTTCAAATTCATTTTCCTTAAGTATAGTTTTAAATCTAAAATAGTGTTCGTAAAATTGCTTTGTACCGCAGGGACAAAAGTCATCCTTTTGGCAAGCAAATCTGCTACTTCACCGTCAACATGCACATTTGAAAAATTATACACTTTGAAATCTTCATTTTCATTATGCACTATAACGTATTAATTTCCACTTCTAATATTAGAATCAGCATCAACAGTGCTAATTATATCATTTTGTCCATGTTCATAAGTATTCAAGTCCTCCATTGTTTGTTTTTGGGCCTCGCCCCTTGAAACCCCACTTGTTGCTGATATCCATATTGTTGAGGATTATTTTTATTTTTAATCCTCTCTGATCTCCTCAAGGCCGGGTAATTCTGATCACATAAGTTCTGATTATCGCTATTATGCCTCTGCATTTCATCAGCATCTGTTGCACTTTCATGTGCTACTACTTTTTTATTTTTATTTTTATTTCGATTCTAAGAAATTGAGGGTCTTGGATATGCTATGCCATTTGCATACTCATGTATGTCTCTCTCAAGTTTACCAATTTTTCCACTCTTAAGTCTATCAGTGTGTTGGTCTATACTGTTATAGATTCGGAGATGTTCATATCTACATTGCTCATATTAATTATCTTCTCTAATGGCATTATCCAAGACTGCCACTGCTTTGCTCAGTTCATCTATTTCTTTCTTATTGTATTTTATGAGCAATTCCAACAGTTCATAGCCGAATCTATCAAATAACTTAAGTAAATCAATGTGTAATGCAGAATTTTCTATCAACCCTGTGGGGAAGCGCCACATACGCAACCCCTTATGGATAACTCTTACTCTCATGCATTCGGCTAGGTAAGCATTCTCCAATTGAAGCTTTTTACCTTTTATAAGCTTATTATCAAAATCAGAGAGCGTACCGTTTATTGTCCCTTCTCCTTGAATTCCTTTAAAGGAGAACGCTGATGTTAACCAGTCATTTAATATCAGCACTTCTCTCCTCATGCCATTATTGTTGAGATTCGGTCGATTATCTACCATTGTGCATGCTCCATTTCCTTGATTTGCACCATAGTTGATTTGCAACTCCTCATTGGTATTCATGCTGCTGGACCCAAAAATAGCTTGCTGTGACCTCAGACATTGCTGTGTAAAGTCAAATGTGACTTCTGAGTTGATATTATTATTTTTATTAATGTTCTGAGCAGACTGCATGCCAGTATTACCAGTACTTCCGCTCATGCCCATCCGTTCATAGATATTATCGATACCTTGTGTCAACTGCATGATTAGGGCTGTTAAATGTCCTATAGACCCTTCGGTTCCTCCACTTACTGGTCGGACTTTAGATTAATTGTTCTCATGGGAATCGTTCGACCTGTTGCCACTTTCCATGACAAACTAAGTAAATCCACAAACCACACTGATAAACTTGTAAAAACAAAAAAGGAAGGCAACATCTCAGCTAATTCCACAGTGACGAACCACCACTTCGAAATATAAGATAATCACAAGCTTTATTCCAAAGATAAAACTGTATTAAAAGGTTAGCACTTTTGTTTCAATAAATGTTAAACTTCTTCAGACACCATTTTTAAGTTTTTCCCATTTTAAATACAAATCCTTATAATGACATCATTTCCTCTCAATCAAGTAACATTCAAATTAAAGCAATATTCAGTTTAAAACAATGCTGCCCCATTCATGCATAAAAGGTCCTTATTCAGCTCTGAATCCATTATTAATTATCTGTACATTTCCTTTTTTTTTTTTTTTTTTTTTTTTTTTTGTTTTTACAAGTTTATCAGTGTGGTTTGTGGTTTTACATTAAATAATTCTTTCACGATTGCTAATGTAAGCTTCTATACAGTTGAAACAAGAATTCATTACACTGGACTAATCACAGTAGGTTATGTAATACCAACAGTATCCCTGTTTTATTATTGTGGGAATTAGTTTATGCTGTGTAAAAGTTTTTTGTCAACTTTGGTTTTTTGTTTACCCTTTCAACAATCTGAAGGGTACATGCAATGTTATTTCATTTTATGGTATCTTATCGTAGTATAGGTTTAAAAGTTTTTGTAATGTGATTATTTTAACTTAATTGACTTTTAAATTAATTGACTATAATTGAAGTTGGTTGAAGGTATATAATGTGAGTTAATTGATTTTCAAAAATGTCTGATGAAGGAAAGGTACTAGCTTTTCCGAAAGCGCTTATTAAACTGTTTATGTTCGTTTTTACTTGCTTGCTCAGTTTTCACCAGCTATTTGTGGTTTTACATTAACCATTATGCCAAACTCCCAGAGCAATGATCCAACTGAACCTTTTTCAGGACAGCTCAGTGGATACAAAATCTGCAATATTTATTTATTTATTTACATTTGTTGACCGGGAGTGTCCGACTGGATGTAGGTCCATTTTCAGTGGAGGCCCAGGAAGAAAAGCTCCACAGTTAAAATAAACACAGTTTTGTTTTGTTTGTTTTGTTTATTTATTTTAGTATGTTTGCTAACCAGGATGGCCTGACTAGTATATATGGGGTTTGTGGTGCACAGGATAGGGGGCCAGTCAATGAGGCCAGTTCTGCTATTAGTGCTACTACGTTAGGCCATATTTTGACCCAAAGATGAAAAGTATAAGCAAGGATTTGGAAGTTGCCTGGACTATTAAGTCTGTTTGTAATGAGTTTTTGCAAAGCAATAGAATATGCCACAACCTGTGTTATCAGGTCAGGCCTTAAACACATCTTAAATACTTAAAGCTTCTTTTATCCAGGATCCTGTGATTGCTAGGATATCTGAGCAGTGAGTGTTGAGGATGGAGAATGCTTGTGCTACCTTGTTTTTATGCTTCATGCACTTAGGAGGGCAAACCTGAGTGTTTGTACTAGCGTTTTGTTTGAAGATGTGTTATTTTTAGTGAGCTCTAGCTAGTGGAAGAAGTTGCCCAGGTTAAGGTTTGGTGCTGTTTTTTATACTAGTAGAATATGGGTTATAGAATGTTGGTTTATCAAGAATTTGAAGGAATATTATTCTGAAGGGCATGTTATGTTAATGTTGTTTACATGATGGCTGTTTATTAATGACTGGGGACAGCTGTATCCAGAAAGACTGATTTATTTTCTTTGGTAAGAATAAAAGGTTTTAGGAGTGGATGTTTTATAATGAAATGGGTGAAAGTGGTTGAGGTACAGTATGCATATGAGCAGAAGGGTAATATTGGGAAACAGGCAGGTTTCCAGGATTTGAGTGCTTTTGGATAAAAATAGACGATTGCTATTAAACATTAACTTGGCATGGCATTTTATTTTTCTGTTTTACTTCCAAATTAATAAGGAAGAAGGATTTATAACCCTAAGGTTTATTTTGCTTAAACAGAAGTATGATTTAAAAGTGGGATGAGTAAGAAATTTGTACTGGGAAGTTGAGAAGTCTGAGTGACTTATTTTGCTTAAAGGTAATGTTGCAAGGGTGGATGGGAGCAAAGTAGAGACTGAAGCAGGGACAAGAGTGCAGTGAGGCAGAATGGAATGGGTCAGACCCATGCAAGCCTCTAAAAAATCACAGTCAGTGCAGATCTCCGCAAATGATTTATCTGGGAAAAGTAAGGTCCAAGATACTAATAGGAGGAAAGGCAGAACTCAAGGCCATAACCTAGGTATGACACCAAAAAGCATGGCCATCAGTAATGCCTTGATCCAATAAACTCCACAGATTAAGTACAATTCTCTGCTGAGCCCTCTAAGTGTACGGCAACTGATCAAATGCAGCTCAGCACAGATATTTAGGTGAACAAGAGTCAACTCAGGAAGTTTGTAGGAAAAAAGAGCAGATAACAGCCTGCTTTCAACATGTAGGTTTTTTTATGTCATCACCATTCTATCTCCTACAAACAGGCCTGGCCACCACTAACAAAGTATGATATACATATATATGGCATTATGTTTAATATATAAAATGAACACTGTGCAACCTTAGTCATACATTTAAAAATGGATAACAGACATGGTCAGAATATCCAAGTCAGCCCGTGTCAGCAGATTTTTCTTTATTCCCTATTCCTTTGTTAAGTGAGACTTTATTTGCAATACCATTTGTATCTGTTTACATTACAATACTATATTTTGACATTAACCTAATCATTTCCTTAAATATATCTACAAACAAAAACAGACAAAAACATTCCTATTTATTTACATATAGTTTCTTGACCAAAGCATGTCATATTTTAAGACTTTATTTATTTTAAACGAGTAAGGCTTTTATTCCAGTTTTTTAAAATATGTATATTAAAACATTTCTAAAGTTACCATTAATAAAAATATGCAGTAAAATTTATTATATGTTTTTATATCACTTTTATTTGATTTAGACAATAACTAAATCCATCTTGCAGGCTAGATTAGAAAAACAAAACTAGTTCTTCAAGACTGAGCAGGTATGAAAACATTTTTTTCTGGCAGGTTAAAATGAAAAAGCAAAGGAGCTATGCTATTGACGCAAGTCTTTGTATTTCTGAAGCAAAAAGGGAGTGAATGGAAATTATTGTGACACAGTTTCTATTTTTTATAGCATTTGAAATATATTTGAATGTAGATTCAGCTTAACAGTTAAAAAAAAAAACTGCCACCCATCGAGCTGTAACAGTTTTTTTTTCTTATTGCATACTTATGAATCCCCCAATGTATTATGTATTCATATCTGTGCCTTGTTTACATATGGGTCAGCTCAACTCATTATGGAACTCATGTTAAAATTTCTGCTTTTTTCTGTCTCACTTTATTTGTGTGTGTGTGTGTGTGTGTGTGTGTGTGTGTGTGTGTGTGTGTGTGTGTGTGTGTGTGTGTGTGTGTGTGTGTATGATGTGTGTCTATATGTCTCTGTGTCTGTGCATGTACTTGGTTTGGGTTAAGGGATAGTGAAAGTGAGTAAATACTGAAATGAAAGTCAATCTAGTTATTATATATGAGATATTAAATTGTCTGAGTATGAGAAGACAAAGGGTCTGTCTGAATGGGGTATATTCTGACTGTGATCAGATATGCAGTGAGTGACACAAAGATCAGATTAAGGTCCCATGTTGTTCAAATAACTAATGTTCTTCGTGTTTCACTGTTGCAGTCATTATATTTGGGTTATCTGCCTGCAGGTAGCCCTCAGCTGGCCTGAATATCAAAGTCTTGGATCCCTGCGTCGGATGCTGTCTCTTCTTCCATGACGTCCGGTCGTCAAGGGTATAAAACATGCAGCCGATGCCATTATACCAGTCTTTCTTGCCGCGCAGTGCCCGAAGCAGAAGCAGTTCACAAGTGCTGGTCGGACGACTCCTGAAATTTTCATTTTCGAGTTTCAGAACCAAAGTCTTCAAAAAAGCTATGTACTCCATTGGGGATCCTTTTTCTTGCCCTTAACCAATATCAGTAAAAGTTAACAATTGCATTACCTGTGGAAAGCAAATACCTCATAAATATTTTCATTCGTGTTGCATTCCTTGCTTAGGCCCAGACTATGCCATCCCTCGCTGTCGGTTTTGTGCCTTATTTAACACCAAGACTATTCGTCGCTGGTTTCTTTTTGTAGCAAATTATTTTGGTACTCGGTTTAACAATCCAGAAATGGCTTCAGTAAGCCATCCGATACTGACATTCCGAAAAAACGTAAAGATAAAGACAGAGACAGACCACATAGGTCCAAAGCTGCCAACTACGCTTCCATTAAGCTAGTCACCAGTTCGCCAGTACTCAGTGAGGTGCTTTCACAGCCCCTGATACCCGCTACTTCAGATTTAGAAGCCTCTACTGAGACCCATTTGGAGTCCGGTATGCCACAAGATGCTTCTTCGACTATGGAAGCTGCGGATGTCTCTACCTTGGATGGGTCTGGAGCCACTGTGCAGGCACCGGCTTCTGTGGGTGCATTCAGGCCTACTGACTTGCATTTCAAACTGATGCCATCTTCTTCTTCAAGGCCTAAAACTCAACCCACGTCTAGAAAACTGACATCCAAACCACATGGTCAGGCCCATATGCCTAAAAAAAAAAAAATGATAAGAATGGCTGAAGACCTTATTACTTTAATTAGGGGAAGCCAGCCTTCTCCCTCTAAGAGACCTAGAACTGATTTTCCTTCTGATTCTTCTGATCAGGATTCTGGAATTTCTGTTTCTTCTGATTACCAAGATTTGCCCTTATCTACCTATGAGGATTCTGATGCAGAGGATTCCATTCCGTGTGCTTACCCTCCAGAAGATTTTTCTTTTGGTGAAACCTTGCACATTCTTAGGGAGCATTTCCATTGGGAAAGCTAGGATTACTCTGACTCCAAAAAGATGCTTAGGGAATTCTTACCCCTCCCTCAACACAGGCCTTTAGCTATCCCTCCTGTCCTGGACATTGTAGATGATGCCTTCTTGGAATCGAGCCTGGCCCCAGACACTTTACCTCCAGCTCCCAGGAAGCCTGACAGGTATTACAGAGTACCTGACTCACAAGTTCCTCTTCAAGAATCCTACTGCGGACCCAGAGACCATTTCCCAAGGACCTAAAGGCATTAAGGCTACTACTGCCAAAAACCCTGCCCCCTCTGATAGAGATTCCAGGGCCTTGGACAGATGGGGTAAGAAGGTATACACTTCTGCTACTTTGGCCATTAGGGCCTTAAACTGCCAGTTTCTTATGTTAAAGTATCAGCAGAATATTATGGGACTACTTAAACAAAAAAAATATGTTGATTCCTGACTGTGCTGAAAATAAAGAATTACAGGATTTAATGCATTCTGCTGAACAAGTTGGTAAACATACTTTGCAATGTGGTTTTTATTCTTTGGAAGCATCCTACAGGGCTGCTGTCACTGGGTCTGTACTTAGAAAGCATGCTTGGCTTAAGGAGCAAAATTTGTCAGATCATGTTAAAGCTAAATTGCTGGATGCTCCCTTAAACCAAGACCACCTGTTTGGCAACAAAGCAGAAGAAGTCCTTAAAAAGATGCAGGAAAAAGCTAAATCTATGCAAACTGTTAAAGATTTCAGGCATTGGCCTTCTAAGAATTGGTCCTTTCCTGTCTCTCTCAGGCCCTCTCACTCCAAACCCAGGAACAGCAGACCACCTAGGCTACAGTCTCAAGGTACTCACAGGCCTAAGCAGTGGGGGGCTCACACTTCCAAAGCTGGAAGTAGTAAGACACCCCCTATGGAAAAATGTCACAGTGACTTCACCTTAAACTTTCCAAGCCCTGCTCAACTGCCTGCTCCCTTAGGGGGAAAGATTGCCCTGCATGCAAAAAAATGGGAACTCATTATCCAGGACAAATGGATTTTAAGTTTTCCAAGGATACAGATTCCACTTCCACATCTTACCAACCCAAACGGTTGGCCAGACCTACCCCCAAATCAGTGGGTAGAGGCTCAACAGCAGGTTCCCTCTCTTCTAAGTATCAGGGCTATTCAACCTGTCCCAGCAGAAGAAAGAGGACAAGGTTTTTACTCAAGACTTTTCCTGGTACTCAGAAAAAACAGCTCCTGGTGTCCTATTTTGGATCTCTCTATTCTGAGCACCTTTTTGGTAATTCCAAAATTCAAAATGCTAACACTTCAACAGCTGCTTCCTATGCTAGACAAATTTGCCTGGTAGGCAACCTTAGGCTTAAAGGAAGCTTATCTGCACATTCCAGTAAGGGACTCTTGCAGGAAATACCTACATTTCAGAGCAGGCTCCGTGCACTTCCCTTTGGCTTATCTACTGCGCCTAGGGTATTCACAGTGTCTAGCTCCAGTCATTGCATTTTGCAGGCAAAGAAATATTCAAATATACCAATATTTGGATGATTGTCTAAATCAGGCAGAAAGCCAGGACATGCTACTAAAACATCTGGCATTTGTAAAGAAACTTCTAACATCACTGGGGTACACCATAAACGAAAAGAAATCTCATCTAGTACCCTGCCAACAAGTTGTATTCCTGGGAGCAAGCTTGAACACAACTTCCCCAGATGGCTTACCTCACGCTGGAGAAACAAGTTTATTTGACAGCCTACTTCAAACTACTGGCCCCAAAGACCCAGCTATCTGCAAGAAAAATCCTGCAAGCCCTGAGGTTCATGGCCTTTTGCATTCTACTAATTCCATATGCAAGACTGCATATGAGGAAACTACAATGGTATATAAAAAGCCTATGGTGTCAACATTCTCAGGACCTGGAATCAATGATTCCTATCATTCCTTGTATAAAAACAGAGTTCCTTTGGTGGGCAGAGGCCTGCTACCACAACAAGGGGCTCCCATTCACTCTACCCCCTGCCGCCCAAACCCTAACAACAGACACATCAGACTATGCATGGGGGGCTCAATTGGCAAGGCAGTGCATTCAGGGCAAATAGAACCCAAGTCAGATACACCTGTATATCAATCAAAAAGAAATGTTAGCTGTACAGAATTCCCTGACAGCCTTCAAGGACCACATTCTTCCAGGACAATTATTGGTAAAGACAGACAACACCACTGTTATGTGGTACATAAACAAGCAGGGTTGAACCCACTCGTACCCCCTCTGCAGACTAGCCATGACTCTGTGGAACACAACCTTGAGTTACCAAGTGCACCTACAAGCTCATTTCCTGCCAGGCAAGCTAAATTCACTGGCAGACAACCTAAGCAGAAATCTCATGGACCCACACGAGTGGAAACTGGAGCCAAAGATATTCAACCTTTTGAGAAACAAATGGGGGAATCCAGAGATAGACCTGTTTGCCTCCCCTCTGAACTTCCAATTGGACAAATTCTGCACAAGGACTTCCCACAGTCATGCTTGGAAAGTGGATGATCTGTCCTTCACCTGGGAAAGCCTCTCAGTTTATGCATTTCCCCCTCTGCCTCTCCTCTCGAAAGTTCTGCTAAAGATCAAACAGGACAAACCAAGGACAGTACTGATATCACCAGACTGGCCATGCCAACACTGGTACCCCCTCTTGTGCAGTATGTCACCGCTGGAACCATGTCATCTGCCTCAGACCCCTTCCCTGCTGTCCCAGCAGGAGGGCCAGATTCTGCACCATCAACTTCAAACTCTGAACCTTGCAGCCTGTCTAATTCCTTGAGTTCTCCAATAACATCCCTCAGTAAGCAGGTGCTAGATGTCATTCTGGAGGCAAGGAAGCCTAGTACTAGAAAATCCTATGCTGAAAAGTGGAAAAGATACTGTTCCTGGAGCCAGACCCAGGGGATTGGCACAACGGTGCCCAGCTTACTGCATATTCTTCAGTACTTAACAGAGATGCTCCACAAAGGTCTTTCCTTCTTGTCAATTAAAATTCATGCCTCTGCCATTTCAGCTCATTATAATACTGAACCACCACTCTTCTCTCACCCCCTGCTAAGGCAATTCCTCAGAGGGGCCAAAAATGTAAGTCCACCCAGGAGAGCCCCTACTCAAGCCTGGGACCTTAACTTTGTATTGGAAAAGCTCACTCTACCTCCTTTTGAGCCTGCAGAGTTGAAATTCCTTTCTTGGAAAACAGCCTTCTTTCTAGCCATCACTTCAGCAAGAAGAGTGTCTGAATTACAGGCCCTCATGGCAGTGGAGCCATTCATCATCTTCCATGCAGGCAGGGTGTCCCCATTGCATTAATTTCTGCTATAAGCACCATGGAAAACCTACCCCACAGGAGAGAAGATCACATTCCACCAGGGCTGCATCTACCTCTACAGCCTTTCTCAGAGGTGTCCCTACCAGGGACATCCTAGCAGCTGCCACCTGGAGTTCTGTACATACCTTCACCAAGTATTACCACATGCCTATTTTTTTCTAAATCCAGAGCCGGTTTTGCCACTGCAGTTTTTCAGGGCTTAATAGGTGGTCGCAATACTCTCTAACTTCCTCCTCCTCCCTTCCTTAGCTTTGGGAATCAACTCAAATGTAATGACTGCAACAGTGAAACATGAAGAACATAGTACAGTTGTGTTCACTTAACATAAATGTAGATGTTGGAGTGTATTCACTGTTGCACTCCTGGTTACCCTCCCTCCAGCCCCCTGACTTCTCTTGGCTATGTTTTTTTTCTTGTTTAGTGTATTTCAGCTTTCTGGTGTATTTGCTTTTTGTTGTAGGTGTAACTTAACATATAATTGCTTCCCATTATGGGGGCACCTGACATCTGGGGCAAGAAAAACTGATGTAATGGCGTCGGCTGCATGTTTTATACCCCTAACAACCTGATGTCATGGAAGAAGAAACAGCATCCGACGCAGGGATCCAAGACTTTGATGTTCAGGCTGGCTGAGGGCTACCTGCAGGCAGATAACCCAAATGTAATGACTGCAGCAGTGAGTACACTCGAACATCTACATTTATGGTAAGTGCACACACTGCAACAGTAAATACACTTGAACATTTACATTTATGGTAAGTGCACACACTGCAACAGTAAATACACTCGAACATTTACATTTATGGTAAGTGTACACATTGCAACAGTGAATACACTCGAACATCTACATTTATGGTAAGTGTACACACTGCAACAGTGAATACACTCGAACATCTACATTTATGGTAAGTGTACACACTGCAACAGTGAATACACTCGAACTTCTACATTTATGGTAAGTGTACACACTGCAACAGTGAATACACTCGAACATTTACATTTATGGTAAGTGCACACACTGCAACAGTGAATACACTCGAACATCTACATTTATGGTAAGTGTACACACTGCAACAGTGAATACACTTGAACATTTACATTTATGGTAAGTGCACACACTGCAACAGTGAATACACTCGAACATTTACATTTATGGTAAGTGTACACACTGCAACAGTGAATACACTCGAACATCTACATTTATGGTAAGTGTACACGACTGTACTTTCTCCATTTTCCTTTCTATCTAAGGCATTTGGTTGAATAAGTAACAGTTAAGAAAAACAATTTGGGACAACTTCTGTTATTTTAATTTTCTCTACATGACATTAATGTATGGTGTAACAGTTTGGGTATACAGTATAATATTGAGAACGGTGCTATTTCTTTTGGCCCATTACCTACCATATTCATCTAGATTTTTATTATAACACTTAGTCATCTATTCTTGCTGAAATAAATGAATTTGTGCTTTATTATTCATCAAATTATCATTTAGTGTTTCACTATAGCTCTTAAATTAGCGTATTATTACTCAAATAAACAAATTATATATTTTGTTACTTTAAAATCAATGCTTCCAAAGTCATGTCCTGAAGTCAAAGTCTCTTGGGCTTGTATGCAATTTTACATTTTAGAGCTGTTTTTCATTTGATCTGAATATAGACAAATAGCCTTTTGTAACTCTATTAATACCGAGTATAATTTACTTTATTGATTTCCATTGTTTGAACCTGTGAATATCCAACTGGGCAAATTAACCCCTTTTCAGCAGACACCAGGGCTAAAAGCTCCACAAGAAGTTATACAGTGATGCATATACAACATACAGAATACCTGGGTGACTTTTAGTAGCATTACATACAAAACTTCATGAGAACTATTTACAGTAGCACGTATACAACACATAGAGTACTTGGGTAACATTAGCAACACACCATAGAAAAAGATGAATAAAGCAGATAATTATGAAATAAACAACTATATCTTGCAGCAGGATAATCAGCACTAATGTAGTGGAGGCGATCGGCACTTTTCTGTATGTACAACAAAGCTGACATCAGCTGAGTTAATGCAAAGGTGATGTATCCAATGTGCAGCAGCTGCTTTATAAAGGAGGCTGCTTTCAATACTATATGCAGTAGATCCTACTGTTTAAGGTGAGCATTCTGTTTTGCATATGGAGACTTTGATGATCATCCACAAATGGTACTGTCTGAATGCTTTAACTATATCATGTAGTAAGTAACACAAGAAATGATAGTTATATATTTGTCAACACATGCACTAATACTGCAAAAATTGATACATTTCAGACTCAAGCTATTCCATGACTAGGAAACAGTTTTCTGAATCCTATTCAAACTTGTTCCTCCTTAAATGCCTCCTTAAACTGAATACATGGTTAGGTACTCACAAATACCTATATATCCCTTATTCTCAGAAATCTGATTTGCCCAGAATGAAGATTTTTACCAATCTATAAAGTAGAAGCTGCCGCTGAATGTTACCTAAGTACCTTTTATTAATAGCTATCCATGCAAGACAGATGTCCAAAAGTTTGAAAAGGTTTTTCTTTTCCATGGCATGTAGTGACCTTGAAGATGGAGTTATTATACAGGAGAAATATAATCTTTTACATAAGGCCGTAAAGGATTTGGTCTTCATTTAAAACAGTTTGTGTTTCTGTGAAATATTTCAGTAAAGATTATTTCATGCAGTTTGTGCATCAAAATGGTTTTAACTGAAGAAATAATGAAGTGACCTTGTTCCCATTTACAAACCTATGAATGTACCTACATAGTGAACACTGATGCACAGAGGACAACAACAATGCATTGAAATCCAGTGCATAAAACTGGGCAAAATAACATCAACTTACTGAGTGCATCAGGATTCATTCTACTGGCGATTCACAGCACAAACATGTCTGTAACCTGCTACACCTCACACAGTGATGATAAGTATTTGCTGTATACTACATTAACCATTTTGTCACAAATGTATCAATCAGTGATCTGTTCACTAATGAACATAAACATCATCATCATCATCAACCCCGTCTTTCCCATTTTTCTACATGAAGTCAGGGTTTTATGTCAACTGTTGCCATCCATCTCGATTAAATGCTACTCTCTTAACTTCTTCAATGGTCATGCCAGACTGTCACAGTTTTTCTCTCATACAGTCTATCCATCTCTTTACTGGACATCCTCTTCTTCATGGCTCTCCCAAATCTTCTTCACCAGATTGTCTTCTGTTTCCCACAGATGTGCATGAACAACTGTAATCTGTTTTCTTTGATCTTCTCTGCAGTTAGAGCTACTTTGGCTTCTACTCGGATGTCCAAATTTCATCAACTGTCCCACAATGTGCATCCTGCCATCCATCTCAGACACTTCATCAGCATCACCTCAACTGCTGTGTCTTTACTGCTTAGGTTTCTGTACAATACAGTAGTACTGGTCAACACCAATATTTTGTACACCGTGGTGCTGCAGTAGCGTTGTCACCTCACAGTTAGACATTGCCCGTTCGATTCTCAGTTAGAGCGTCTTCTGTGTGGCGACATGCGTGAATGGGCGTTCCTTCGTTGAAGGTTGTGCGTTAGGCCCAGCAAGCCAGCACGTAAAAATCTACTGCCAATCATTAGCGGACCGGAGTTCCGCTGTGGCGACCCCTAACCGGGAAAAGCTGAAAGACACAACAACAACTTTTCAGCTTCTTTGGCATTCTTCTGTCACACTCTACACCTGATGCTCTCTTCAAGTTGGCTGCAGTGATTTTAGCTTTTACCTCCTCATTCAGACTTCCCTTCTCCTCAACTATCCCTCTCAGATACTTGAACCTGTTAACTTGTTCTGTTATTTTCCCGGTCTCAATTTTCAGCTTCTTATGATTCATTTGATTTGCTTCCATTACAGTTGTCTTATCGATACTCACTTTCATCTCGTGCGCCTTTAGTTTTGTATTCCATTCCCCTAACATGTGCTGAAGTTCTTGTTCAGAACCAGCATGTAATGCCACATTGTCTGTATGAAGCAGCTTTGTTGACCTGTCCCCTCTGACCTGTTTGCTAATGTAGTCCATCATCAGTATGAACAGCACTCAGCTGAGGACTGACTTGTGAATCACACCCACTCCCATTGGGAACTCTCTGCAAGTTCAAACACTATTTGTTTTTGTGTCATTGAACCCTGTATATAGCCTGCAGTAATTCTACCAATGTTTCCCAGACTTTGAACCATTACAGGACTGCCAAAATCAGCTTTCTGGGGACATTGTCATTAGTATTCTCCAAGTATAGGAATGCACAGTTGGACTCTTTCGTCATCTCTAGCTTCTTCTCAGCTGTCTGTCTCACTACAAACATCAGTCTGGTTGTACTGCATCCTGAACTGAATCCAAACTGCTCATCTCTTATCTTACTTTCATTTACCCTGCATATTTGTTTATAAGTCAACCTATATATCACTTTTATGTAGTGTGACAACAGTTTGCTGCCACCATACTGCCCACAGTTGTGAATGTCCCCTTTGTTCTTGTATGCTGGCGCTACAGTGCTTATTGTCCAGTTATCTGGCCATACCTCTTTCCCTTCATACAGCCATGTGTACCCTGAGGTGCCTTTTATCCCTAACTTACCTAACATCTTTATCATATCTGCTGTGACCTCATCCAAGCCTACTGCTTTCCCTGACTTAATTTTCCTTAGTGCTGTTATTACTTCTTCTAGGGTGGTTTCTTCTTCATCTTCCATCATATGCTGTGACCGGGGAAGTACAGTTTCTGTGGGGTTTTCTTCATGTAGAAGCTGCTGGAAGTACTTCTCCCCTCTGTCTTTAATGTCCCGTGGACTGGTGAGCAGGTTGCTGCTAGCATCCCTTATGAAGGATGCCTGATGACTGTCTTCCTTATCGCTCTGCCTTTGCCTTGCAA
Organism: Protopterus annectens; assembly: GCF_019279795.1. NCBI lineage: Eukaryota > Metazoa > Chordata > Ceratodontiformes > Protopteridae > Protopterus > Protopterus annectens. The sequence goes on from NC_056751.1 coordinate 387,837,069, forward strand.
GCTGATAGAGTTTCTTTGTGCCATGTGCTGAGTCACTTTCCAAAAGCTGGTAGAATGCATATGAAGCCTTGTTCTTTACTATTACAACTGCTGTCTTACCATCTTTGTCAGCCAGCCAGTTTTCCTTCTTTGCCTGATCCATCTTTTCTCTCTCTCACTTTTAACTGCACTCAGGTTTATAGTTCATAGGTGTATACTATGCTAACAACTACTGGGACCTTTATAAGCTTAGTTATGCAATACAAATGTATCCCATGAGTTATTAAGTCGTATAGGTTGTTTTAAGATGGTATGTTAGTTAGGGCATGATTTAACGGCTGCTTCAGAAATGTACATGTCAGACCAGGAGGGATGAATTTCTGATTTCCCATCCACTGGTCCAGGTTGCACTTGACTAGGGTTAGGGAAAAGCTCTGTTTCACATGGCTGAGAAGCCAGTTCCAGAGAATGGGGATTCTTTGAGATACATACCTGTTCCTCCATTATATACTATTTGAGTTGCAAGCAAGGTTTAAATCCTTAGACCTAGTAGTTCTGGTTCTGTTTTTTTTTTTTTTTTTGGTTCATGCAAAAGATCCATCAGACTGGGATCCAAGGATAGTTTGCATGCCAGGCATAAATTGTCTGTCAGCAGTCTGTAGGAAGCATAGGGTTAGGGCTTTGAGATGATCTGCATAAGGCATTGTGTTTACTTCCTGTATTCTTTTTATGGGGAAACTCTGTGGACATTCCAGCTGTTTGATGTGGTCAGGTACATACTGAAGGAGGCATTATACTGAATGATGACTCTGATGAGGCTGAATGCAGTGGCAGTTCCTGCACCAAGACACCATGCCCTTACTTGTAAGTTGAGTGACATAGAATGATTTTCTTACAATCTTAAAACACGTGTTGGTTGAAGGACGGGTTACTATCTATAGGAGTCCCCAAATCTCTGACTACTGTGTCAGCTTTTTGGAGTGTTTTATCAATAACGGCTTTTGCACCAGTCATTTGTCCTTTTATTGGTTCATGTTGTTGTGTCTTTTGGCCTTTCCCGGTTAGGGGTCGCCACAGCGGAACTCCGGTCCACTAATGATTGGTAGTTGATTTTTACATGCCGAGTTACCAGCCCTGACGCACAACCTTCAACTAAGGTACGTCCATTCTCGCATGTCTCCACACAGAAGACGCTCTAGCTGAGTATCGAACCGGACAGCGTCTTACTGTGAGGCGACAACGCTACTGCAGCACCACCACTGTGGGTTCATAATGCACTTTAAATTTAGTGATAAATAGTTTGCTCAAAAGAAAGCTACTGTTATGAGTGCCCATTTTGCACTGGCTTATGCAGATATTTTCGCAGCCAGTTTTGAAAAGGAAATTATGATAGGAGATTATTTTTAGTGATTTTGTAGTTGAATATGTTAAGTACATAGATGATGTGTTATTTATGTGCAAGAATGATAGAAAACAAACTGTTGATTTTGTTGTAAGGCTGAATGGTAATAACTGGGACATATGTTTAATTATTAAATCATGAAAGAAGAAGTGAATTTTTTGGACATAACATTAAAAGTGTGCATAGACAAAATATTAAATCTAAATTGTATAGAAAAGTCACTTCCGCTAACATATTTTATATGCTTCTCATGCCCATCCTCCATATTTAATTTGGTCTTTACTGTTGAGTGAATTCATACGACTGAAAAGTAACATGCAGATGGCATGAGTCTGAATGTATTAATGGAAGGTACATGACAACAACTGTTATCTAAATGTTATTCTGCTAAAATGATTCAGGGTAGCATAAATAAAGTTTTTGGAATATGTGCTAATGTAATCTTGAGACCTAGATTGCATGGTGTGGAAGCTGGGGTTGAAAATGATGTCAGTCAAGTGAAGTTGTATTGTGTAACCACATATACAAATTAGACTTCAGTGGTCATTAATGGCACATATTTTTGTGTGATTCCAGGATAAAAAATATTTCCAAGATTCCCCATTTTTTCCTATAGCAGAGGTTTAAATTTGGGTGAATTGTTATCATATGGAACACAGGGGGACAAATCTATACTAAAGAGAATTGGGATGTTTAAATGTGATAATTATAATATATGCAAGCATGTATCGTGCCATCAAGAATTGTTTGTTAATAGAAAGAGACCCTGTTTGAAGGATTTTTTTTCCTGTTGTGTTACCGAAGTGGTATATGCCATTTGTTGTAATTGTGATTTTAGAATATGGTATATTAGGCAAACGAAAGGACAAATAAGAGTGAGGATTCAGGAGTATTCTTCTGATATCAGCAATAAAAATTTCATTAGCTCAGTATTCACATATGCTATAGAATGTCCATACCTCTCAAATGTACAGATTCATGCAAAATGTCCAGATTTTTACCTCATATTTTTGGTCATTTTTTCATAAAATTTTTGTTTACTGGCAAATTAATGGAAAGTCATGTAAGACTGAAGTCAGAAAATAATGACAAACCATTGAGTTTCAGACTTCATACCCTTCAGAAAATTCATGTTAACACAAAACCTGTTATTTTATCAACTTTCTAAGTTTGTAAGAGCAGTATTTAAAAATTGTCCCTATATTTGGGAAATTGTCACCCCATTATTTACAGCTTTGTCCAGATTTCTTATTCTAAGACTTTGAGAGGTATGAGAATATCATAACAGCAAAACATCAGCTTTTAGTTTTCGTGTCCTTGCTAATCTTAAATTATCAAGGGTTGGTGATTATACAAGTGCTTTAAACACTTTACAAGCTGTATTGATTTTGAAATATAGAGCTATGACACCATTGGTTTAAACAATCAAGCAGCTTGCCAGTATCTGAAATAAAAGGTGTTATTTTTATTTGTGTGTGCTTTAAAAGTAAATTGATGTTAATTGATGATGAATGGTATTATATTACAAATGTTTTTTGACTGCTGTTTCTGTTTGGTCCCCCCCAGAAGACTTTAGTTGCAAAGGTGTTAGGGAAATGAAAGGTGTTTTTTCTGCCTTTTTCATTGTGTGTGGATAACATTATTTCCAGGATTGTGCATCATATTTGCCTGTGTTAAACATTCCTGTAAGATGTTAGTATCTTGGTGGGTTTTTATGATTGCTCCTAGCTTGCACTCTACAAACTTGGTAAGCCAGAGGTCCTTGACATTGGCATGGACTTACAAAAAATAGATGACAAAGAGGAACAAAATCAGCACAGAGCTCTGGGGGGGGAGGGGGGTGGTCCACTGGTGACAAACTTATTTGTGGATGTAGTCTCTCCAATCCTAACTTCCTGGGTCCTGTCTGTGAGCCAGTTGGCTATCTAGTGAGTTACACAGAATTTATTCCTAATAATGTGAATTTGTTTACAGTGCCCAAGTGGGGTATTGTATCAAATGCCTTAGCTAGGTCAAGTAAGGCAGTATGCATCATTTTGCCCTAATCCATTCCCATTGTGACCTTCTCAAAGAAGTCCACCATGTTCAGTAGACAAGACTTGCCTTTGACAAAACTAAGCTGGGCTAGGTCCAGTGCCTGAAGCTTTTTTATGTCACTGTTAATCATTTCCATGGTAATTAGTTCCATGGCTTTGCACATGAGACTAGTCAGACAAATGGGTCTGAAATTCTTGGTTGATAATGTGCCCTTGTGCAGAGTGATGACAGCTGCAGCCTTCAATTCTCATGGCATGAAGCCTGTGTGGAGGCTTTGATTCAGTGGAGACACTAGTAACCCTGATAGGTCATATTTCAGGCTATTTAGGAGTCATTTTGGGATATTATCAGAGCCCATCAAAGCTGTATTCTTACCTTAGAGAATACATCTAACAACTGCTCCCTGCAGATAGTTGGAGGGATTATGTTAGATGGTATTTCCTGGGGGCAGCTGGGAATGAGAGGTGGGTAAAGCTACAGCTGAATTTCCCAGAAGCCTTGCTATCTCTCCCAGTTCTATGAATGTGGCTCCATTTACCAACAGTTTGTCACACTGGTGTGTGCTACCTTTCAGGTTTCAAACATAGCAAAGAAGGCCTTATGGTTGTCTTTGGCCTGGAACCCTGTCTTTACCTTAAAATTTGTTTTGTTGGACTTAATTAGTCCTCTTAATTGCCTGTTCAGTTTGAAGAGAGAGTTTTTTTTCTGATGATACACTTCTTAATTTTTCCTTTTGTTGTACAGTCTGTTTAATTTTGGACTCCACCAGGATGGTTTGTTTTTTGAGTTAGTTTTGGTCTTACTTCTGAGAGGCGCAGCAGCCCCTGTGCTGTCATTGACATGGTTGTACAGAGCTGCTATGCATAATTCTGCATAGACTGATGTGTTTTCTGGTTTTGGAGGGGTTTGCAGTTTTGACAGCTTATCCCTTAATAAAAGGTAGTTTGCCTTGAAGTAGTGTCTTACCTGTACAGGTGTGCTGGGGTTACCTAACTGATTCTTATTGTGAGGGAGACTGCTTTGTGGTCTGACATCACCAAAGAGGACATGACACTGGGGGGGGGGGGGTCAGCATTCTCCCATATTTGAGAGCAGCTGATCCATTATGTTTGTACCTCTAGTAGGCGAATGCACTAACTGGTCTAGTAGCAGCTCCAGGTTTCTTTTCTTGCCAGGGGACTATAGAGGTACAGTAGCTAAGTGTGGGGCACATAGGACATGTAAAAATAAAACACCATACAATTAAAGTATAGACTACATGATACATTTACAATTCACCCATAATCCATTGTTAAAAATGAAAGACCATTTCCCTAGGACATAATTAGTGAATACCATAATCTACAAATCCTGACAAAGTTCACAGCACAGAAAAACTACAAATTTGTCATGCTTAAGAATAATGGTTTAGATGAAGTGTTGGTATGTTACAGTGAAGAAAGTTAAAGCTGTAGTTACTAATACAACAGAGGCAGGAAAGTGCCACACAAATAAATGTGTGCCTCAATAGAAAGAGAAAAAATATTAACCCAAATTCAAGAACAGGTAGTTGGACTTATTTTGTTTTGTGCTGTATTGTAAAGAAGCTATTTATAAACAAAAGTTCTCAGCATTTAAGGTAAAACGCATATCTTTCCACTGCAGACATGGTAAAAAGCAAACTAGTTTGAGTATCTATTATTTAAAGTAAAAGCAAGAGTGATCAGTTACCAACTCCTGGATTACAATGATTGTTTTTGCAAGGCTTGTCAGCACTTGGACTAAAAGCTGGAAGCCTTAAAATATAAAGTTTAGCTGTTTTATTTTGTTGAGAATTTATAACTGCTGTTGAATAGGTAAAGCTGCTATGAGAACATACATCAAAGTAATTCAGGCAACAAAGTGAAAATGAGAATATGTTCGACAAACTGTATTACTACTGCCGCTTACGTGGAAGTTTAAAAATGGTTTCTATATACCTACCTTAACTCATAAGGGGGCTTGGAGTGGATTCTGAGGAAAAAAACATTCTAAGACCATTTTGCAGTGGCACATCCATTGAGATCTAATAACCATAACTACGTAGTAATTTTGATGCATTAAAGTAGTCAGAGTAGAATGATATAATGAAATAACTGAGATATAATGGCAATCATAATTAATCAATTACTTCATTCATTCATTCATTTAGTTATTTAGTCAGTTAGGTATACATTTTCTTGACTTTGTTAGTCCCACATGGCCAATGACCTGTTTTCTAAGCAGACCCAAGCTGGTATTTATGATTAGGGGAAATTTGGCTAGGGGTGGGGGGTCCAAGATGGCAGAAAGAACATGCATGACAAAGGCTGTGTCTACATTTAATGTGGAAGAAGTTACTTTAAATGAAAAAAATGAAGTTGTTGAAATTCTTACACTACAATCTGGAGAATTACAGGATGAAGTTTTGGTATTAATGGGGTCAGCGGAATCAGCATTATAAGTTGCATTATCCCGGGGTGATTTCATGGAAACATAGTTTCCAAAACAAGTGTTGGCGTACTGTTAGAAACTACAACTCTCAAGCATGAATTGGAATTGGTCGATGAGGCATGTGTTGTGGAAGGTTAAGAGATTATGAAGGAAGCAGCAGAACAACAGACGTCTGGGACTAGCACCTTACATAGCTGGCATTTTTATTTTGCCCAAGGAAATGGAAAAAGAAATATAAGATTTATATATTTTTTTCATTTTTCTGGGGATCCCAATTAAATCCCATTAGAAGAAATATTGTTCACAACCAGAGAGTTACACTCTAACAAAACAAAAGCGTGCTTGCACAAGTGCTGCAGCAACTTTTAGAGTTTACAAAAAGAAACCACATGTTTAACCTGAAATTCATATCAGAACTAGAAATGGACAAAAATGGACAGATATAAACTGTGGGATTATATTGTTAAGCCTTTAGACTTTGTTCTTTTGAATTTGCTTGGTGTCATTCATCTGGAAAATGAAAGTCTTGTTGGCATGTTTTTTGAAGCATATGAATCGGCCTGTATGTTTGAGGACCTTTTTGATAAAAAACAGATCTATGAAGTTTATAAGGGCTATATTATTTCCAGTATCTCATTAAGATAAACATTTTTCATGCAATTTAGAAGCATTGCTACATGGATATAAAAAGTATCTTGAAAAAGAATGCTATGATGACGGGGTGTTTTAAATGGTGGCGGGGAAACATAGGTAACACTGAAATTTGTACAGAGTGCTATTATTCACTTGTCTAGCGTTTATGTTGTAAAAAGTGTTAGAGGGGGGTTTAGTTTATGGAGGCCAGCCTAAGATGTAGATTGTGGGAGACTGAACCACTTGGTAAATATTAGTCTCTTCATAAGATGCAATAAATGCAGATATAAAGGGCATACAATTAAGGAATGCATATTGCACTGCACTAACTGTGGTAATAAAGCCTGCATGTGGTTTGATTGTCAGATTCAAAAGGAACTCTCACCTGTAATGCATGGAAAAAACTCAGAGCAGCTTAAGGAAGATGCCTGTAGAACGTCTTCTGGGGTAGAAAAACAAAGCAAAATTAGTGTACAAGCAAATGTCTCTTAGTCATTACATATTGCTTTAGAATAATTTGAAGGGGAGGAGAGTGTGAGTATACATGACCACGCAGAAATTAAGGAAGGGGGAAACTTTATGACTGAGAATATAGAAGAGGCAGGGGAAGATAAAAGCAGTACAATAGATAACAGAGTCCACAAACAAAAAGGCAAGCTCAAAAGAATGGGTAGAAAGCATAAAATAAAAAACAATGATTATTTTTTATATTTTTATCAATAAATGTTAAGAGTATGAAGGGTGAATGCAGAAGTATTACAATGGTTAAAAAACAACATCATGATTTTATAATTGTCCTGGACACTGCACTGTGTTCATTTAGGGAAAAAGAACGAATTGTGGGGGGATGGTACTCTTTGGATGACTGGGACAGAGACCTGTTCAGGTATTGCTTTTCTGTATAAACAGAATGCAAAAACAAATAAAGATTTTTTTGATACAGTAGACAGGCAAGGTGTTAGTGTTGAATGCAACGGTTAAGACACAGCATTATTGGAATGACTGCATTATATGATAAGTTGAAGTATGTGGAGAGATGTAGCCTACTAGAGGATGTGAGGTCACATATAGTAGTTAATTTACCGATTGTAGCAACAGGTGACTTACTAGTAATGTAGGACATACAAAAGTCAGGACAGACAAACATGTCAGAAATGGTGAGGAGTTTTTAATGACAGGTGATTTGTAGAACAAGAGGAAGAGTATGAGGGGTGTGCTGGACAGAGATAGACTTCTTATTTTCTGAGAGCTTACAAAAAGTATCAGGAGGCAAAACACTGGCTGGCTATTCTGATCATTATGCTGTATAGGAGGTGTTCAGAGATGAAGGAGGGAGTTTTGTATTAGGGAAAGTCTTAAAAATAATAACTAGATATGTGGAGGAGAAAATGTGGCAGAGTAAGATAAAAACATTATGGAAAAAGCATTTAACTGTGAATTGTTTTATGTATCCCTTACTGATTGGTGGATAGGAAAACAAATATATGAAAGAATATATATATATATATATATATATATATATATATATATATATACACACACACACACACACACACACACACACACACACACACACACATATTCTTTGAAAAGGAATGATGTCTGATGGAGAAGTATTTTTATAGACTGTCACTTCAGAAATAGGAACATTCAGTAGATATACACAGTCAGTACTGTCTAAGAAGAGAAATTTATGAAAAAATAAAATGTACATACACTGTATATAGAGAAATATTTTTAAAGAAAAAAAGAAAAGATATTACATTTTCTATGTGGGTGGATCAAAAAGGGAGAAAATACTATTTATAGTTTGATGATACTGGGATAGAAAAAAAGGGTAAGCAAAATATTATGACTGTTGCAATATAATATATGAAAAAGTTATATGAATGCAAGGAAAGTGAAGAGTTAAGATATTGGCATTTAGAAAAGACAGTTTCAAATTAAAAAAAATATATATTGATAGGAAATTTGAGTTGCATAAGCTTAAAATGATGTTAGGACAGGTAGACAAAGAAGGTTCTCCTGGGAAAATAGATTCATAATAGAAGATGATAGGTATGTTTTCTTAAAATGTGCTACAGTTCAAAATTTTGGGTATGTGCTATACAAGGAACTCCCATTTAAAGAAATAAAAATGTATCAATAGCTATTATAGGGTCTGGAGACTATGGGATTCCATGGGATGTACCTGTTGAGAAAATAGTTAACTTTCTCTGCTATTTAGTTCTTATGGTTAGGAAAATGCCAGGAAGTACTATATACTAAGATGTGGTGTTTGACAGAAGTTTTACGTAGACTAAATGTATGGTTATGGATAAAAGTGTGTTGGGTGAATTATTCATCATTTGTTCATTTTTTTCTTTTCTGATTGTTTAAGTTTTACAAGCAGGAGTTTATGATTTATAATATAGAGCCTGTAATGCATATATTTCCTTTGTAAATTTGCAAATATATAAAATGCGTTGTTTTCTTTGTACTTTTTGTATAAAAATTAAAGATCCTTTACTATTTTTGATAAGTGCTACAGGATCTTCTACAGCCACCTCAGCTATTACCAACTCAGGCATATGGATCATTGATTTAACATCTTATCCAAAAGACAGCACACTCATGAGTGCAGTATCCTACCCCCCAACCCCTTTATGCTGCTGTTCACTGTTGGTATTGGAAAATTAATCCACATACCTGATGTGGGAATAGAACACGCAGCCTTCTTCATCAGACTGGAAATAAACACATAAGATTTCCATCCCCCTCAAAGGAAAACAGCACTGATAAAGACAAAAAATATATCAAGCAAATGCTAAAACATGAGGCACCTAGTATTCTATTTTTGGTTTGCTGAAATAACAGCAGTAGAAATAATTTCAATCTGAACAATTTGGAGTAGTACAATACCTTTCATGTTATTTGCTCAAGATTTCTGGATAAAGAAAAAATAATAGAGGTGGGTACACTGGAAATTATTTTTAAATATTACTCTGGTTCACTTAAAAAGTTTATAGGACAACATTGTTTGCATCAATATGCATTTTTGAACAATAAGAAGTATAAAAGTCTGATTACTTGCTGACTGACTATAAACCGTTGTAATTTATCAGAATATGAAAAAACAAGTGAAGGTTTGGCAGTTAGTACTGTGGATTAAGGTTCTAAACTTATAGTAAGCTGCATTCTGCAGTCAAGAGTGCAGGGTTTGATTCGTTCTACCGCCATTTGCACACTTTGTGGCTTTGAGTAAGTCTCTTAAGCAAACAGTGCTCTTGGGCTGCCCCTTTACCTGTTTTAAAAGATAAAAAACAAAAAGATAAGACGTATGTATTAGGATAAATATTTGTGCAGTTTCTGAACAATAAAAGCATTGCTGGATTATGTTGAAATGGAGCCCATGCAGAATAAAGGACCAGACAATGCCCTTCCCCCACAGCCATACAAGTATTCCATTACTTGGCTGTCTCTCCCTAGTTACCATAAAACACTGCTGAAACTGTCAATGTGCATACTATTTTCTTTTTCCTTTTACAGTGATCACTGCAATTTGGATTTAATTTAAAAGTTTTATTAAAACTTTTTCTGAAAAACAACTGACAGCCATTTGATTAACATAACAAAACTCTCTCATTTTGATAAACAGATAGCATGCACAACAGTAAACTTAGTTTCTTTTGAAAATCACATTTATTAAAAACGGATCTGGCAATTCATTAAACTACAACCGATATGCAAGAATTCATAGTCAAATAGTATATTGTGAAGCACTTATTAGGGGCTATCTGAAGGGTGCAGGAATTCAAAAGACATACGTGTAATGAATTTGCTAGCAGCTAGGGACGACCTATTGGGCACCAATGTCTCTTTTCAGGTTCAATCTAGGAGCGCACTGTCTGGTGACATGACTTGGTCAGATTCGCACTCGACAAACCAAGGCTGAGGGAATCAAATGCTATACTACAGAAGCAGCTCATTAACAGCTCGTAACTTTAACTCATCTGCACCAAATGCCAAACTGTTGTAGCCCAACATAGTGCATTTCATACCCTTGTGCCTGTAAAAACAAGTTAAATTAAAAATACATTCTTCATAATATTTTAACATTAAACTCATAGACCTCATGCTGTGCAGTTTACTCACAAACAAATAAGCATACTGTCAACAACACACAGAATCCAAACATCGTACACAAGGAACATGGCTTATATAAGGAAGCCCTGTTTACTACAGTTGATAACTACTCTGGGATGCAGGATACATATACAAGCACAAAAACACACACAAAGATGTGACCACCAGTTAAAACCCTTTGTACAGCTACCTAAATTCAGATGTTTGCTTGCAAGAAAATGAATGATCAAGTACATAAATAATGAGGAGTCCATTTCAGCTCACTGCTCGGAGAACCATACAGTGCATCCCATTGCCCACCCCCTCCATGGTCCTCCAAACCTCTTAACTCAAGAATCAGTGATAAAGACTGAACAATAAAGAACATAGTTTAAGTCTCTCTCTTACATACTTACAAAGTTGCATTTGTAAGTATTTTCTGAAGGACACAAAGTCAAAACTCACATGCCTGACATTATTTAGTGTCTCTGTTTCACAACAATTTGACAGAACGTCATAAATTTTACGAGAAATAAGCCAAAATTATTCTAAATTTCTTTGTTCAGGAATTCTGTGCAAAGTGATAAATAATTGGAGGGAGCCCCAAAATGGACACATTTTAAATATTATTTTTTATCTATTTCTTAAACAGGTAAATCCACTCGAGAAAGGGTCCTTTTTCAGGGGTGACTAAAATGGTACTGTCTGTGTAACTTCCTCACAGTCATAACATAGGCAAATGGAAGTGGGATGATTCATAAGTTCATAGGTTGGTACTAGGCTATCAGCCCTAAGGCCTATACAAGCCTAGCCATAACAATTCCCTGGCTATTTCTTCCCACACTATTTACTTCCCTGGACCCCTGTCTAGCAGGGTGACTGACGTGATCCCTGGGGTGAATTTCCTTTCTCCCATCCAATCGTCAAGGTTCCTTTTGAAGAGGGCCAAAGAAGCGCTCTGCTTGGCATGTATGGGCAGTCTATTCCAGAGTCTGGGGAGTCTCTGGGTCAAGAACCTATCTCTCCAGCATGTTTTGTTTATTGTGATGACAAGGTTTAGATCCCTGGAGCGTGTGGCTCTGAGGTATTGGGATTTATTTAAGTGTAGCATGTCCAACAGCTCTGAGTTTGACATGCCCTTGTATGTTAAGCAGAGATCACCTCTAAGTAGACGATACGCGACAGAATATAGCTGGAGTTTTTTAAGGCGGTCAGCATAGGGCATGTGCTTTAGGCCTGTGATTCTTTTAGTGAGGTAATTCTGTGGCCTTTCCAGTTGTTGCAGATGTCTTGAGAGGTACATACCAAATGGGGCATTGTATTCTGTAATGGGTTTAATGAGGGATGAGTACAGTGAGACAATGACCTCCTTTTTCCTGGATGAAAAGCCCTTAGTGATGAGGTGTGCCACATAGAAGGATTTCCTGACTGTTGTGGTGATGTGGTTATCGAAGGTGAGACCACTGTCTACCTGTGTCCATAAGTCTCTTATCACACTTTCAGTGTTTATTGTACTGCTAGCTATGTGGTAATTCATGGGTACATGTTTTTTTCCCAAAGGGGATAACTATACATTTCTTGGCATTGAGCTTGAGCTCATTGCTCTGGCACCAAGCATCTGTTTCTGTAAGGCCCTTTTGTAGAGTATCCACATCATTTGGGGATTCAGCAATGGCTCCCAGTTTGCAGTCATCTGTGAACTTTGTTAGACTGAGTCCCTCAGTGTTGGCCTGTACTTCAGAGAAGTAGATGCCAAACAAGAGGAGTCCCAGGACTGAACCCTGAGGTACTCCACTTGTCATTTGTCTGGAGCTGGATTTGGGGTCGGCTACTTTTACAGTGTGGGTTCTGTCAGTAAGCCAGTTAGCAACCCATTACTGAACCCTGAGGTACTCCACTTGTCATTTGTCTGGAGCTGGATTTGGAGTCGGCTACTTTTACAGTGTGGGTTCTGTCAGTAAGCCAGTTAGCAACCCATCGAGTGATGTAGGGATTAATGCCCAGCTTAGTAAGTCTATCCATGATTCCAGAGTGGGGGATGGTGTCAAAGGCCTTGGCAAGGTCCAGATAGGCTGTGTGGACGCCCTTACCCTCGTCCACGGCTCTGGAGACTGATTCGAAGAAGTCATTCACGTTCAGGAGACAAGATCAGCCCTTCACAAACCCAAACTGGGTGGGGTCCAGTGTTTGAAGGCTGGAAATGTCTTTGTTTATAAGTTCCATGATAATACGTTCCATGGCCTTGCAGATCAGGCTTGTCAGACTGATGGGGAAGTAGTTCCCGGGATCCAAGGTGGATCCCTCCTTGTGGAGTGGTATAACTGTAGCTGTGTGCCACTCAGTGAGCATGAAGCCTGAGGTGAGGCTATGATTAAACATGACACTTAGGTGAGGTGCCAGTTCATTTTGTAGTTCATGTAATACACAGCCCAGGATGTCATCTGGTCCCATGGATGCTGTATTCTTAGCTTTGGAGAGTTCATTTTTTACCTGTGTGGCAGTTATTACCGGAATTTGGCAATCTTCTGGTATTGAGATCGGCCATTTAGGGGGTGAGAGGGGGGGTGAAGTTTGCACTGAACTGATCTGCCAGGATATTGGCAATATCCTTTTGATCAGTATATTTAATGCCATTCTGTTGTAGCTCAGAGCAGATCTGAGCATTGCTATTTAGATTTTTGACATAGTTATAGAATGCCTTGTGGTTGTCTTTGGAATCTTTGGCAATTTTATTTTCAAAACTAGCTTTGGAGGATTTTATGAGGGATCTAGGCTTCTTACTGGGGAGCTTTTTGCATCCTGGGATTTTCCTCTTTTCTGCAACAATTTCTTCCTTTTGTTGTAAAGTTTGTTTATGGCAGGGGACCACCAGATTGGCTTCCTTTTTTGGAGGACAGAATCTTGGTTCTATTTGAGATGGCACGATTCATGCATGAGTGGATGTGCTCGTACAGTTCCTTAGTGTAGGATTCGGAAGTTGAACCTTCAGTTCCCGTCTGCATGGGTGTCATGAAGTTTGTCACTTCTGACTTGAGTAGCATGAAGTTGGCTTTGGAGACGTTTTTTATGGAGGCTTCCTTAATGGGGAGTGGGGGTGGGATATGGATGTCAAGGATGATTAGCTTATGGTCAGACCCAACCAACGAGGGGGTGACCATAGGTATGTAGCATTGATTTCCCATGTTGATAATGACCAAGTCTAGGAGATTGGAGCCCTGGTGGGACTATGGATTAGTTGATCCAGGGCGTTGGAATTTATGAATTCCAAGAACCGTTGGGCAAAGGTGTTGGTACACAAGTAGTTTTCCCAGTTCATGGCAGGGTAGTTGAAATCACCCAGTATTAGGGTGTTTGGTTGTATATTAATATTTTGCAGTATGTTTAGAAAGGTGTAGTGAGAATCTTGGGGCATGGTGGGGGATCTGTAGCAAGCTACAATTTGGATTGCAGTCTTACCTAGTGTTAGTTGCACCTGGAGAATTTCAGACACATTGTGTTGAGCAACTAGTCTGGTGGTGTGAATACCCTTGGTGAATATGGACACTCCTCCACCTTTAGTGTTTCGGTCCTGGTTTGGTGGCCGAAAAGTGTGGTAAGAGTTGTAGCCTGGTACTGCAGGGGTGCTCTCTGGAGCCTTGGACCAGGTCTCAATTACTGCAGAGATATCAATGTTCTCCATTTTTAGGAGTGCCTCGAGAGAGTGCATTTTGAGGTTTAGACTTCTAACATTGAGTAGCATTACCTTCAGATTTTACATGCTTGTACCTTTTACGATGGTGGTTTTGTCCTTTGAACTTTGCCTAAAAAAGACACTATAGGGGTGGCAAGAGCCTTAGCCAGTAACCTGAATCCCAGGGGCGACAGGTGCAGACCATTTCTGGCAAAGCATTGTGGTCTGTCGATCATGTCGTCCCAGGCAGACAGATACTGGATCCCCTTTGAATGACACCAGAAGCTTAGCCAATTGTTGAAGTCAATCATTTTGTCCTTATACTGTGGTATCATTCTGGGCGAAGGCAGGATGCTACTCAGGGCTAGGATCATACCTGCCTGGGCCACATGATCTGAGAGCTCAGTATTTTTGACTACAGTAATCAATTTAACACCTCAGAACCTTAATTAACAACAACTGTAATTCACTTAAAATGTTAACAGAAGTACAATAAGTGTTTTATGGAAGTGCATTTTCTGAACAATGAGAACTATGAAACTCTTATGACTGATTTACCAAAAAAAAAGTTAAGCGAGGTCTGGCAGTTGGTTTAGAACTCTGAGCTGGTGCTGTCTCAAAGACACAGGGTTTGATTCTCTCTCCCAATCTGTCTCTAACTGTGTGACTCTGAGTAAGTCAGTTAATGAGAAAGTGCTATTTAAATGGGGGAATTTCACTTGTACACACACACACACACACACACACACACACACACACACACACACACACACACACACACACACACACACCTCCTGCTCTGACTGTCCTTATTCTGCTGCATATAGAATCTTCTAACTTCTGCTTACAAATAAGCATAAGAGCCTTTTCAAAACACCCGTAGTGTCAGTAATGCACTTAAAAGTGTCATGACCTTCTGGGTAGCAGCCAAGTGAGAGATGTTAATATTTTAGGGGCTAGGGCTCTCTGGGAGACACACATTGTCACAAGGGAGTACATGCCCCTGTATGTCCCCTCTAGCACCACTCCTGATTTTATCATGCCCCTTTTACCTGGAAGTTTCGCTTAATGCCATTAATTTTCTTCAACAGGTCACCATTCAGACTCCTCAAACTGTTTGTTACTTTCTTCTGTATTATAGCTAGGGTTGCCAGCTTTCTTTGTGTCTAAAACCGGACTAAGGTCATGCCCCTTGCATCACCCATAACTCCACCCACCCCCTCTCCCATCCATGCTCCGCCCATTTTGTGGCGTCTCCATGACATCAGCTGATGAGAACGCCCTCTTTTTCTGTTCCGGATGCATGTTTTCTGCTGATTTACTATACTTTTCTGTAAAAAAGCATAGTAAATTAGCCAATTTAACAAACACTGATAGTCTGTTTCCTTTTGTGAAACAGAATACTGGAGTTTGTACAGTGTTTTCCTGACTACCAGAGAATTGATTTGATTTGTGTATAGTCCAGAAAAAAAATGGATAGGTGGCAACAGGGATAATTTCCAATTTCCCACCTATTGGTCAAAGTTATGCTTAAACAGGGCTAGGGATGGACTCTGCTTCACATGGATGATGGATGGGAAGCTTGTTCCAATGCATGGGGACCCTCTGAGACACAAATGTGTCTCATCAACATGGGCTATTTATTTCACAAGCAAAATTTAAACCCTTGGATCTAATGGTTCTGATACTGTTTGTTTTGTGGATGGCCAAAAGGCCCATCAGTGCTGGATCCAAGGATGCCTTGTCTGCCAGACATAAATCATCTCTCAGTAACCTGTAAGAGACCCGGTATAGTGATAGGGCTTTAAGGTGATCTGTATAAGACAATGTGTTTAGACAATGGATTCTTCTAGTAAGGAAGTTTTAAATAGCAAGAGCAAATGGACCACATCAAAGACAGTTTTCCAGAGGCAAAACGGACTTCAGAACTACAACTGTTAAGCAAAACCTAGCAGTTACTAAACAACAAGTAGCTGTATTACCATCTAAAGTGGCAGATTGAGGTTCTTCTCAAGAAATGCAACCTTAAAAAGCTTATGTTCCTCGAAGTTCCACATTGAAAGGGTCTGCCACACATTTATAAGTAAAACCAGTATATTTTTACTGTCCTATGACCTTCCTGGTTGATGTTGTTAGTAAGGCATTAGTATGTGTTCCACATTTTGCCCATTTGTTCCACATTATGAAGGCTAGTGTTCCTCATTTTGGTGATGGAAGGTTGAGAGCTATGCTGGAAACCATACCTCTCAAGTGTACCTCATTACGAGGAACGTACCTCATTTGGGGTCTTAAAAAGTTCATGTTCCTCGAAGTTCCCTGAAAGTTCCACATTGAAAGACTATGTCACACATTCAGCGTTAGGAATTTTTATAAGTGAAACCCATTGTAAATAGAAATTAATCATATTAATTCATTAAAAAATCTTCCCTATAAGTAAAACCAGCATATTTTAACCATCCTATGACCTTCCTAGTTGAAGTTGTTAGTAAGCCATTAGTATGTGTTCCACATTTTGCCCATTTGTTCCACATTATGAGGGCTAATGTTCCTCATTTTGGACATGGAAGGTTGAGAGCTATGCTGGAAACTGTGTAAGGTTAGCCCATGCTGTTCCTTCCAAAGAACAGTCTTGTTTTGAATATTAAAAAAGGTTACATTGAAATTGAACGCTTGACCGTGCTTAAGTAGTGGTCAAGAATGCAGATGCCGATATAGAAACAACTTTTATAGCACATTCCTTAAGTTTTTATTCACTGAAAGGGTAAGTAAAACAACAGAGGATTTTTCTTCAGCATGTATTTTTTGAGTATTAAGAAGTCATTATCTGCCAGTACTGACTGATAGTAGTGATTTCCATACATTTGAAAATCAGTAATAGAGCAAGCTTCCATTGCCTAACAGTGTGACTCTGAGCAAAGACATCCGTGGCGATTAGTGCTCTACCTGACTCACCTGTATAGCCAAAAAGCACACCGGGACCATCCGCAAGCACAGCATCAACAACCTTAATCAAAGGTGCAACTACTAACTTTTAAAAAATATATAAAATGGGTTTGTAAACTAAGCATAAACCTCAGAATTTAGGTTCCTTTGCATGGAAATGAAAAACAAATATCAGTCACATCAGCGCAATTGCACATTTTACAAAACATCCATCTGGCAATAACTTAAACCTACTTCTATATGCGCATCTGCTTCAGCACAACAGGGGTGCAACCTCTGAATCACTGTGGACTGCCAGCCCATCACAAAAAAAGATTGGTAAAAATTCATGAGGGTGCCTAAAATCCTAAGGACCACTTTTCCGTTACCGATCTTGTTTACAACCGCCACCCTGTAAAATGTCAGACAGACTGTAGAACCCAGAGTTTACGACAGTGCTGCTGTGTTGATCCATAGCACTCTACGGCCTCCAGTTCCTTGCATATAAAATGAAAAAGAGCAAGTTTTATCAGTTAAGCTAGCCATGACCTGTGACAAATGATTATATTTCTGCAAGTCTGGCAGCTAATCAAATTCTGAAACACGGTCACTCACTGTACCAGTAGTGTAGTTAATCGTACTAGGCTGCTTAAAATGTAGTTTCTGTGCATGTATGCCTGACTCTTGAATGTATGTTATATGCATCCAGTTTTCATTAAAAAGTGGTTAAGAATTATGTAAAGAGGGGAGAGAGAGAAAGATGGGGCAGGACAAACGCTTGAGACTGTGGCAGTGGCACAAAACCCGGACTTCATGTTTCCGGTTTTGATTAGCTGCTGTGAATTTATCATGGGTTTAATTTTAAAACTAACACATCAGCATTATTGATTCCTCAAAGTAATGTGGCAGGAAATTGGAAGCAGTTGATGTAGAAATTCAGACAATAAGAGCATTGCCTCAGTATTGTCTGAAAAAGCATAAAGTTCAACTTGCAACTTTTATTGCCATGCAGGTATTTAGCACTTCTAACCATTTATTAAAGATCATCAGTGTGACTTAGCAATGAAACAAGTCCCTGCAGTATTGTGAACATGAAAAGAACTTGGCTTATATTTCCCATTAGCTTAGCACTAGAATCTGTTGATGCACCTGTAAATGATTTAGGGCAGATTTAGCCATCTGCATGAGTCATTGCTTTGAAAAATCATACATGACATAAAAGAAAACAAAGATGTAAATGTTTGTCTTAGTCTGATCTGACACTGGAAGTGTGTGGGTAGAGCAGCAGAGTTAGCCATTATTTAAGTGAAGCAGGCAAAAGATTTAGAGTTGTATACAATTAAAGTGAAGCTGCAGTATGTTGGAAATGTTAAATTAAAAATTAATGTAAGTAATGTTTCTAACTATGATAGCAAAGAAAAATTCAGTAATGCATGATACTGATGACTCAAAACTGAAGTATGTTCAACTCAACAAGTACCATTTTTTTCAAGGTGTGGTCATCAGCACTTACATAGGCAAGCATTTTTGGCAGGTGTGCAAGTCTAGAAGGAATAAAAAATAAACCTGTTTTGCAGGTGATTGAAGCAAATAAACTCGATTGCTATGCAAATGACAGTATGCCACTACACAACGGACCCATGCAAGGCAGAAAAAATATGCTTATGAATGCTGCTTGTGTCTTGAGACTATGTTCACAAGTCCTTCATTGAATTCATAAACTCAACAAATGTGTCACTGCAGAAGTCATTAGATGGAAAACCCAAAGCTGCAGCTGGCTGCTTTGCTGCCCAGTACTGCTCCTTCAGTCTGGCATCCCTTAACACCAAACTGAGGAACAAAAAAAGGTCTCTTCACCAATCAGGAGGTTCACTCTTCTGTATGGAGGAGTGCCAGGTCCTAAAACCCTATGTCACATCTCCTAAAGTGAGAGCAAAAAAGGATCTCTTCCTCAATTCAGCTCTCCTACCTAGCCCTATACCATAATGCTCCATTTGAAAGTAAAGAATAAAAATATAAAATGACCCCTTCACTTCAATATGGCACTTCTACATAGCACTCCACCATATATCCCTAACACTCTACATGCTCACTCTACATGAGAGCAAAAAAAAAAGTTCACTCTCCAATCTGGTGGGAACACCAGGGCCTAAAACCCTCACACTCTGCTCCCCCATAGAGGACTCATGGGGTGTGAAAATTAAAAAAATGGATCTGCCGATCACACCCCCTAGGACATCATACCTGGGGTGTCTGCCCCCTTCACACCACCCTAATTATGCATAAGTGACATATCTGTCATGTCTAACCTTCATATCGGGCCAAGCATGACATCTTAGCTGAGAGCTCAGTCATTACTGGGTTCAAGAAATTCCTTGTCTTCATCTAACACTTCATTACAGAAGGGCAGAAAATTAAACCTCTGGATCAGATTAAGTTATATTATATGTATAAACACATAGTATAACGTATTATTGCAAGTCATGTCAGTGCAGCAACTTACTGTATTAGGAAGATCTGTGTGTGAGTTGATGAGAATAATTATGGAAACTCCTACCGTACAGCTGCAGGAGCAGTGCACTTGAGTCAGAGGTAATGATATACAGTCACAGAGGCATTGATTTATATATTTGCAAAGAACCTGTCTCAATGTTCATGCAATACAAAAAACTAAGCTTCAGGAACTCTGAGCAGCGTGCAATGATATGGTCTCCCAGAGCATAAATAAAAACTTGTCACATAAGTAAAGCCAATGCTAACACAGTTATCTCATACAAAATACTATTAAAAATTTAAACTAACAGGATGTCCAGATGACAAGAAAAAGTGCCAGTACTCTGTAAAGTCTGCTCTGCTTATCACAATGAAGTTCATATATCACAAAGAGTGATGTCCAAATTTAATTGAGAGATTGTGCTAAACCAGCTATGGAGTCTTATGATCATATGATCATAGCAGGTTACTATGCTGTTGGCCCTGAGGCCTTTATAAGCCTAGCCAAGAGTTTAGCCCATGTTTAGACAATTCAGCACCCAGATCCCCTGTCCGGCAGGGACACAGGTGGAATCCCAGGAGTGTATTTTCTATTACCCATCCAGTTATCCAGTTCCCTATCAGAAGCCTGAAACACTATAAGCCTGAAAATCAAAATCCTGAAACCAAAAGCCTGAAAATTCAAAATCCCGAAAACCCAAAATCCTGAAACTCAAAATCCTGAAAACACAAAATGGACATACTGACGTCATTGTGGCTTTGCTATTGTTAGCCCTGTGGTGTTAGGTCATGCGTTGGGTACAGGTAAGTGTGCGGTTGGTTTTATGTTAGGGTTAGGGGCGGTTTAAGTGAGTTAGGGTTAGGGCACAGGTTAGGCATGTATGCAATAGTGACAAATATTGGGGTTAGGGGCAGTTTAAGTGAGTTAGGGTTAGGGCGCGGGTCAGGTGAGTGTGCGATAGTGACGGACCTTAGGGTTAGGGTTAGGGTCAGGGTCAGTTGGTAGATATTAGTGTCTTTATAGTGACATATTAGCATTATTTGTGTTTTCAGGATTTTGAGTTTCAGGATTTTGGGTTTTCGGGATTTTGAATTTTCAGGCTTTTGGTTTCAGGATTTTGATTTTCAGGCTTATAGTGTTTCAGGCTTCTGATAGGGAACCGTTATCCAGATTGCACTTAAAAAGGGATAATGAGGTACTCTGCTTGACGTGGAGAAGGAATCTATTCCACAGATTGGGGAGTCTCTGGGACACAAATCCTATCCCGCCAACAAGTCCTGTTGATATCACAGACCAGGTTGAGGTTACCCATACGGGTTGCTCAAGTGGAGCTTGACATGCAGATATGCATCATTCCCATCAAGGCGGGGTCTGAGATTGCTTTGTATGCCAGACAGAGGTCACCTCTGTGGAGTCTGTATGTAACTGAGTAGAGGGACAGGGCTTTTAGCGTATCTGTGTAGGGTAGATGTTTGAGGCCCTGGATTCTCCTGGTGAGGAACCTCTGTGGTCTCTCCAGCTGCTACATGTGCTTTGTGAGGTACATGCCGAAGGGGGCATTGTACTCAATAATTGGACTTATAAGGGAAGACTACAGGGATTTTATGACCTCTTTGTTCCTGGATGAGACACTTTTACTTATGAGGTGGGCCATGTAAGAAACTTTCTGTACAACAGAAGCAATATGGTGGTCAAAAGTCAAGTTGCTATCATCCTGGTTGCCCAAATATCTCACTACTGATTGTGTACTTAGGATGTTGTTATTAATGTAATAATAGGTGGGGACATCACTCTAACCAAAGGGGATGATGATGCCTTTTTTGGCATTCAGCTTGAGGACATGTTTCTAGCACCAGTCACTTGTTTGGGTGAGACCCTCTTGGAGGACGTCCACATCACTTGGGGAATTGATGACTGCGCCCAGCTTGCAATCATCTGCAAACTTGGTCAGCCATAGCCCACTGGTTTTGGCCTGCACATCAGAGAAGTATATCCCAAATAACAGAGGCCCCAAGACCAATCCCTGGGGTACGCCACTCGTTACAGGTCTACTGCTTGAGGTGACTTCCCTTATTTTGATTTGATGGGTTCTATCAGTGAGCCAGTTTTCTACCCATCTGGTAATATATGGATTGATGCCTAATTGAGAGAGTTTATCTACTATGCCCAAGTGGTGAATAGTGTCGAAGGCTTTGGCTAGGTCAAGGTAGGTGGTGTGCACCGTCTTCCCCTCGTCCATGGCTTTGGTAACTGTCTGAAAAAAGTCAACCAGATTTAACAGACATGATCTCCCCTTGACAAAGCCAAACTATGTGGGGTTGGGTGTTTGGAGGTTGCCAATGTCCCTCCTAATGAGTTCCATGATATTCTGTTCCATGGCCTTGCAGATCAGGCTAGTTAGGCTGATGGTTCTATAATTTCTTTGATCGGTGGACGCTCCACTTTTGTGAAATGAATAAATGAAGCACATGCAGGAACTGCTGTGTTAAGAAAGGGCATGTGATGTTTTATTTTTGCTGGTAATGTCCAAAAATGTTAAACTGATGATAATGAAACAAAAATATCAAAAAACTGTCATATCTGCAACATGCATAACACAGGCAATGCCATTTCCAAACATGCAATGATGCTGTAGGGGATTCCAGACCATAGAGTGAAGTTGCTTCAGATTTGTTCCACTTAAAGGACGTGTTTAAAGGGCATCTCATCTGGGCTAACTATTACACCAAGTACCCTGAGATCATCAAACCAAAATACGTAACTTCTCAAAGTGTCATAACACTGTTGAAGTTAATGTTTCTCAACATAACATTCCTAAAGTATGCATTGCAGATACTGAAGCGCAGTTTGTAATTCAATAAATTACAGTCTTTTCAAAACAGTGGGAATTCCAACATATCATGTATTCATCAAGATATTCTCAGTCACATGGTCAAGGTGGGAGAGTATTTGTTTTGCCAAATAAAAAAGGACTGTTATCTTGCACTTTTCAAATCTAGAAAGTCTGTAGGATTTTCCA
The DNA here is from genome assembly GCF_019279795.1 of Protopterus annectens. Lineage (NCBI taxonomy): Eukaryota > Metazoa > Chordata > Ceratodontiformes > Protopteridae > Protopterus > Protopterus annectens. The sequence continues at coordinate 387,859,780 of NC_056751.1, forward strand.
TTTCACAGCTGTTGATGGGGAAGAGAATAAGAAAAAGGTTCCAGCATCTTTTTTTCTACTGTAACCAGAACAACTGGCAAATCTTCAAGCTGCATGCAAGTCACTCAGTAAAGGCAGGAGTTGTACTAACACAGCTCAGTCTTGGTGTCACCTAAGCTGAAACCAAAAAAGATGGTCAGAATCCAGAATCCATTTACCAGTCACTTCTAGCAACGAAAAACTTTTGTCATCAACCTAGCCACTACACCAAGATCCTTTACTGCCAGAACCAGAGAAGGTCCAACCATAATCAAGAATAGACAGCACTTCTATTGGAATGTATTGTTTTTATCTTAGTTTAGTGAAATGAAATTGCCTGAATGGACACTTTGGGATGGGAAGTGTAAGAATACCCCATATCACGACTATTGTATAGTGTTATATATGCCTTTTGTAGTGCCTGTGTACTAGCCACTTCCTCCTTTACAGTGGTCACTTTGTGTAAAAGCCAGTTCCTAATTTACAACATTTACTAGTAATGTCCACAGCTAAATTTCTTTCACAAGTTCTGTTTATGGCAATCTACTTGATTTTGACCAGCTACTGGATGTGAATTTAGAACCAGTCATGGTTACAACAGCACTTGCTAATAAATTTAAACTATCTAGATATAGTAGCATTAATAAACAAGTAAGATTGAATGGCTGTTATATTCTAGCATAGTAATGATTGGACTATACTGATGTATATATTTTGCAAAGCATATGAATATATGCTTGATCTTAACATATGGGGAGTGATAGAATGTATGCTCAAGTCTGCCCTTAATATTTCCATAAGGCTAGTTCATGTGGGTTGTTACATGGCTGTCTCTCTTAGGCAGTTGTTGCCACTGCATTGAATGGTATGGTTGCTGCCTTACCAACTCCATAATCTGACATCTGTATGCAGCAGAGAAATAGAGAAACAGAAAAGGCAAACATGGAATTATTTATGGAAAACTTAACTATACCATAGTTAGAGGTGGCACAACAGTTAATAGCTGTGACTGGAAGAGGTGAGATAAATCATAATGTATAATCAATCATAAGGGGAGGAAGAAATCTGTAGGAACAGTTAGTATTCCTGTGGAAGTTTGGAAATTAGGATGGAGAAAGAGAGCAATAAAGATCTGGAAGATTAATGATATTGTAAAAAGAGATACAGTACTAGCATCTTGGAAGAAAGCTCTGGTGGCTGTACTACTCAAAGTGGGAAAGCACCCTTCAGACCTAATGTCATATAGACCAATTTCAGTTTTGAACCATGATTACAAAATGCTTATGTCTATACTAGCTAAGAAAATGGCTAACGTTTATCCAAAACTGATACATACACACACACACGCACACACACACACGTATATATATATATGTATATATATATATATATATATATATATATATATATATATATATATATATATATATTAGTGTAGTTTTGAGGAGGGGAGGCAAACATTTTAAAATGTTAATATAATGATGGTGATTCAGAGGCATGCAGAGTGTAAAAAGTCTCTGCTACTGCTGGTGCATCTTGATGCAGAGAAGGCATTCAGTAGAGTCAACTGGAATTTTGTGAGCTGGGCTATAGCATCACTTGCATTCCCTGATAGAATAATGGAGTTAATTATGAAGACATATGAAGGATGAGAGGCAAAAACTAAGGTTGGAGGGGGTTCCTCTATGACAAGCTGCGTTTGAACTTTTTCCATTCCTATGTTGGCTTAGTTCTTTCCCCTTTGTTATTGGCAAAGAAAGTAAGGGACTCAAAATTCAGGTATATAACTGGTATGCTAATCAAGAAAAATTAACCCTTATTTAGAGATGATATTATTTTGTACTTGATAAATCCAGAAAAAGCTATTTCTTTATTGTGCAGCACTTTGACACAGATTCATTTTTTCATGATGTAAAATAAGTCTAGAAAAAACTAAGGTCATACCAGTAAATTATGTTCCCACATGTGAATTGGTTCAAAAATATCCATATTTATGGGGACATAAATATGGTAGGCATATTTGTATCAGCCGTGGAAACCATTATGGGCCATAGCTAATAACAAACCCATTATGGGCCTTAGCTAATAACAAACTGAAGGAATTTATTTGGGAGGAAAGGGAGGCTAGAGTTACCTGCGATAAGTTGTTTCTTCCCAGAGAACAAGGTGGTGTAAGATTAGTAGATTTGAGGAGATACTTTAGAGCCACATAGTAGTTAAAGCTAATATACATAACACACACAGGAGATTACAAATCAAAGTTGAAATAAATGATGTTGAAACAGTGGGGAGGGGTTCATGAAATAAGGAGAGAGCAGAATTTTAGATGCATGATGTTAAGAAGAGCAATAACAACCATACAGAATATTATGTTTACAAAACAGCAGTATTTTAAGAACTAAACCAACATAGGAATGGAAAAAGAGTATTTTAACAATAGGGATGACTGTAATTAGGGACACAGAGCACAGGCTAGAGAGGAATGGAATTTATTGGAGAAAATTAACAAAGGAACTAATGTAATAGGAACACATAACTAGGGAAAGAAAGTTAACAGAGTAGGAGGCCAAGCAACACTTTAGTCTGCAGTTTGGATAATATCTTCCCTACCAATGACTGGTAAGAGAATATAAGCAAAGAGAAAGGGATAGAAGTCATCATCATGATCATCATCATCATCACTGTCATCATCAACCCCCTTTTTTCTCATTTTCTACATGGGGCCGGGGGGGTTGTGTTAACTGTCACCATCTCTCTCGATTCAGTGCTACACTCCTGCCTTCTTTAACACTCATGTCTGACTTTAGCAGATCTTCTCACACACAATCCTTCCATCTCTTTGATGGACGCCTTTGTTTCTTCTTACCTTCTTACTGTGTATCCCAAATCTTCTTCACCAGATTGTCTTCAGCTTTTCTGCACATGTGCCCAAACCACCATAATCTGTTCTCTTTGATCTTTTCTGCAATTGGAGCTACTTTGTCTTCTGCTCTTATGTCCTCATTTCCTTCATTTGTCCCACAGTGTGCATCCTACCACCCTTCTCAGGCACTTCATTTTCATTACCTCTAGTTTCCTCACCTGTTCTGCCTTTACTGCCCAGGTTTCTGTACCATACAGTAGTACTGGTCACACCACTATTTTGTACACCTTACCTTTCAGCTTCTTTAGCATTCTTTTGTCATACATTAAATATGACAATCTATGCCAGTTATCTGCAACCCCTCTGATTCTAACTTTGACCTCTTCATTCAGACTTCCCTTCTTCTCAATTACCCCTCCCAAGTACTATTAGTACTAATAAAAGCTAAAAAAGCACTGTCAATGCCAGGAACTCCTTTATAGAAACTTTTATTCCACAAACAATTTATTACAGATTGAGCGCTTTCATCCCCTCCTGGGGATTTCATCAGAATCTGCCATATTACATTTTCATCCCCTTTAAATGCCCTACTCATTTCTGATGTCATTCTTTAATTAATAAAACAATTAACATTTTAAAAAGATAGCTTCCATATAACTATCTTACACATGTTAACCAATACAATTTCCTATTACTATATTTCTAAAATGTAATTCAAAACATTCATAAGAACACTACATACAATAAAATGGAATGTTTGTAGTCCAATAAAATATTTGAATCCATAAAATATTTAAAACAACATAAAGTGGATTTTTACAGGCTTTAAATATACTGTTCTGCCTTTTTATTTAGCACTGGCTTAATAGATATAATTTCATTCAACCCTGGGGGCATACTGGCTTGTAACTTAATTTGCCATTTAGTCTCCCTTTCTTCAACATAATTTTTGTAGTTCCCTCCCCTTGGGTTTCTTAAGACTTTCTCCAGAATGCAGAACTTAAATTCCTTACAATTATCTGACAATTGAATATGCCTAAAGAGGGCATTATTAACATTTTGTGTCTGAATTTGATAACCATGTTCATACATCCTGTCCCTGAGTCTCCTTTTGGTTTTCCCTACATAAAATCCTGGACAAGATGTACACATGGCTAAATATATAATTCCCCTTGTTTGGCAATTCCCTTTTACTGGTCTAATCACTGTCTTTAGGTCATTCCCTAATGTGATATACTTATCTTGACAAACAAACATGCATTGAGAGCATGTCCCACATCTATTAGTCCCTGTTCTATCATGAATTTTCATATTTTCATTCTCAAAATTCCTTTTTAAATTCCATCCTACCTTATATACAAAATTAGGGTTCTCTCCGCCTATATCCCATAACTTAGGGTTATTTTTAGGTATAACCCAATTCTTTTGTATAATTTTCCAAACCTCATTTGCTTTCTGTCCATAGGGTATGACCATTGCTCTTTCAAACTTCTTATTGTTATTAGTTTTAGCATCTTTAGTTTGAAAATCATGTGTAGCACTATTTTTGCCCAATAGGGACTTATATTTCTTCCCCCATTCACTTTTTACATATGCTAGTGTGTCATATATTTTCTTCTCAGGATACCCTCTGTCCAAAAACATTTTTGCTACTACTTTCAACTCATAATCCAAATCTTCATATCTAGATGTCATTCTCGCTACTCTGATGAGTTGCCCTTTCACTATACTATTTTTCTGTGCCACCGGATGATTACTAGAGTATTCTAAATATGAGTTGCTGAAAATAGGCTTTCGATATATTTTAGATGTAAACCTCAAATTATTTATTTCTATATTGGTATCCAGAAAATTAACTCTTGTTCTGTCATAACTATGTGTAAATCTAAGAAAGGTTGTAGTATCATTTATATAGTCCATAAATTTTATTATTTCTTTTTCAGGACCTTCCCACATTATAAGTATATCATCCAAAAACCTCATATATTTTTTAATATATTTTTTATAAGTACTTGTAAAAATATATTGTTGTTCCCAATGGAGAAGTACCATGTTAGCAAAAATGGGAGCACAAGAGGCTCCCATCGCTACCCCCTTATGCTGTCTATAGTACTCTCCTTCAAATAGTATAAAATTATTATCTAATACTATTTCCATAAACTCTAATATCAAATCCTTTTTGTCTTGGGGTAGTTTAGTATTCATAATCATGGCTTCTTCAAAGAATTGTAAACCTTCAATTTTAGGTATAGATGTATATAGATTAATAACATCAGTTGAAAAGAAAATAATGTCCTTGGTACAAAGATTATTGTCCATACGACCTAAAAAGTCCCATGAATCTTTTAATATATGTTCATGGTTATATAGCATATTTTTCAACCATCCATCCACCAATACACCAAAAGGGTAGGTCTTAGACCCTCTCCCATCTACTATTGGTCTAAATAATAAATTCTCCAAACCCTTGTGAATTTTAGGTATGGCAAATATCCCAGCCACCCTGGGATTAAATACTTTCAAATAATTGTATGTCTCTATAGATATTCTTTCATCAATTAAATATTCTTCCAGATAATAATCAATTTTCTTATAACTAATATTTAACTCATTAAGGGAAGATCTATAGTATATATGTATATCTGAAAGCATATCTAACATTCTCTGTGAATATTCTAAGGTGTCAAAAAAAAGACCATCCCACCTCCTTTGTCTGGCTTCATTATTCTTATACTCACATCTTCTTTCAAGCTTTTTAATAATTGCTTTTCTTTAAAGGTTAAATTGCTATAATGTAATTCCCTTCTTTCCCTTTAAGTTCATATATTTCGCTAGTAATTGCTTTTTCCAAACAGCTTAAAGTGGGGTCTAAAGGTGGATTATATGTATTTTTCTTTTTAAATACTTTAGTACTTTCTTTTTTATTATTTTCTCTTTCTACTAATAAATCTTCACATATATACCCTAAATTAATTTTCTTTAAAAATAGTTTTAGTTCTATGATAGTTTCTAGATAATCCATACTTTTTGTTGGTACAAATTTCAAACCTTTCATGCATAACTGGAACATTTCCAGTTATGCATGAAAGGTTTGAAATTTGTAGAGTTCACAGAGAATGTTAGATATGCTTTCAGATATACATACATACTATAGATCTTCCCTTAATGAGTTAAATATTAGTTATAAGAAAATTGATTATTATCTGGAAGAATATTTAATTGATGAAAGAATACCTATAGAGACATACAATTATTTGAAAGTATTTAATCCCAGGGTGGCTGGGATATTTGGCATACCTAAAATTCACAAGGGTTTGGAGAATTTATTATTTAGACCAATAGTAGATGGGAGAGGGTCTAAGACCTACCCTTTTGGTGTATTGATGGATGGATGGTTGAAAAATATGCTATATAACCATGAACATATATTAAAAGATTCATGGGACTTTTTAGGTCGTATGGACAATAATCTTTGTACCAAGGACATTATTTTCCTTTCAATTGATGTTATTAATCTATATACATCTATACCTAAAATTGAAGGTTACAATTCTTTGAAGAAGCCATGATTAAGAATACTAAACTACCCCAAGACAAAAATGATTTGATATTAGAGTTTATGGAAATAGTATTAGATAATAATTTTATACTATTTGAAGGAGAGTACTATAGACAGCATAAGGGGGTAGCGATGGGAGCCTCTTGTGCTCCCATTTTTGCTAACATGGTACTTCTCCATTGGGAACAACAATATATTTTTACAAGTACTTATAAAAAATATATTAAAAAATATATGAGGTTTTTGGATGATATACTTATAGTGTGGGAAGGTCCTGAAAAAGAAATAATAAAATTTATGGACCATATAAATGATACTACAACCTTTCTTAAATTTACACATAGTTATGACAGAACAAGAGTTAATTTTCAGGATACCAATATAGAAATAAATAATTTGAGGTTTACATCTAAAATATATCGAAAGCCTACTTTCAGCAACTCATATTTAGAATACTCTAGTAATCATCCGGTGGCACAGAAAAATAGTATAGTGAAAGGGCAACTCATCAGAGTAGTGAGAATGACATCTAGATATGAAGATTTGGATTATGAGTTGAAAGTAGTAGCAAAAATGTTTTTGGACAGAGGGTATCCTGAGAAGAAAATATATGACACACTAGCATATGTAAAAAGTGAATGGGGGAAGAAATATAAGTCCCTATTGGGCAATAATAGTGCTACACATGATTTTCAAACTAAAGAAGCTAAAACTAATAACAATAAGAAGTTTGAAAGAGCAATGGTCATACCCAATGGACAGAAAGCAAATGAGGTCCGGAAAATTATACAAAAGAATTGGGTTATACTTAAAAATAACCCTAAGTTATGGGATATAGGGGGAGAGAACCCTAATTTTGTATATAAGGTAGGATGGAATTTAAAAAGGAATTTTGAGAATGAAAATATGAAAATTCATGATAAAACAGGGACTAATAGATGTGGGACATGCTCTCAATGCATGTTTGTTTGTCAAGATAAGTATATCACATTAGGGAATGACCTAAAGACAGTGATTAGACCAGTAAAAGGGAATTGCCAAACAAGGGGAATTATATATTTAGCCATGTGTACATCCTGTCCAGGGTTTTATGTAGGGAAAACCGAAAGGAGACTCAGGGACAGGATGTATGAACATGGTTATCAAATTCAGACACAAAATGTTAATAATGCCCTCTTTAGGCATATTCAATTGTCAGATAATTGTAAGGAATTTAAGTTCTGCATTCTGGAGAAAGTCTTAAGAAACCCAAGGGGAGGGAACTACAAAAATTATGTTGAAGAAAGGGAGACTAAATGGCAAATTAAGTTACAAGCCAGTATGCCCCCAGGGTTGAATGAAATTATATCTATTAAGCCAGTGCTAAATAAAAAGGCAGAACAGTATATTTAAAGCCTGTAAAAATCCACTTTATGTTGTTTTAAATATTTTATGGATTCAAATATTTCATTGGACTACAAACATTCCATTTTATTGTATGTAGTGTTCTTATGAATGTTTTGAATTACATTTTAGAAATATAGTAATAGGAAATTGTATTGGTTAGCATGTGTAAGATAGTTATATGGAAGCTATCTTTTTAAAATGTTAATTGTTTTATTAATTAAAGAATGACATCAGAAATGAGTAGGATATTTAAAGGGGATGAAAATGTAATATGGCAGATTCTGATGAAATCCCCAGGAGGGGATGAAAGCGCTCAATCTGTAATAAATTGTTTGTGGAATAAAAGTTTCTATAAAGGAGTTCCTGGCATTGACAGTGCTTTTTTAGCTTTTATTTGTGGACTTTGCACTGTTGGGGTTTTTGGACATTTATTTTACTATTAGTACTAAGTTATTAACTGGTTCCACTGTCTTCCCTTCTATCGCAATTCTCAGCTTCTTCTGATTTCCCCAATTTGCTGCCATTACCACTGTCTTATCTGTGCTTAGTTTTATCCCCTTGTGAATTCTGTTTTGTATTCCATTCCTGTATCCTTTACTGAAGTTCTTGCTCAGAGTCTGTCTGTAATCCCACATCATCTGCATACAGCAACTTTGTTGATCTGTCCCATCTGACCATTTGCTAATGTAGTCCTTAACCAGTATGAATAGCAATGGGCTCAGAGTTGAACCTTGGTGCATACCCAATCCCACTGGGAAGGAAAAACTACATAGAAATAAATGGAATTTGTTGGAATAATGCATGCAGAGTGATGTTTAAGAGGAGGAGTGGCATTCCAGGGAACCCAGGACTTAAACTGTTTATGTTAAGTTGGAGTGAATTCTAGGTGTTAAAAAATAATAACGCAATGTTTTCTTTTCTGTTAATGTAAGTGTACCCATGTAATTGGTAAATACATCTGAATTTAATATTTTTTTAAGAAAAAAAAGAGTATTTCTAAATAGAGACCTGACTAAAGAGATTACCCTTGGTTAAACTATATTCCATGATGATTGCTTCATATTTAATTATAAGAAGCCATATTTTATTTAGGATATAATTGATACTCGGTGATGTGGTACGAGATGAAATGTAGTTTAGGGCATGCCTCAGTTTAAGGTGTCATTCAAAGATTATCCAGTTCATTTCTGTGTAAATTAGGTAAAGAGATTAGGCAATACATAAGTGAGCACTTGACTGCATGTGCTGTGAGCTGCAATATCCTTCTATCCACACAGAAACCAGGCCCTTCGCTGCTATAAAGTTATCCATGGGCTTGAACATAGGAAAGAGTCAATGAGCAGGATATTAGCTGTGAAACATCTAGTACGAGTAAGAGTACTTAGAGTTTAGTGTTTACATCCTTGAAATAAGGGAAAGGGGGCAAAGATGCTACTCTGGCCATAAAATAGCTTCAATATCTCTTCTTAGAAGAGAGAGAATTTTAATGTAAAGATGCTATGGGATGAAGGCTGGCATGGACAAGGTGAATCCAACTTGCATATTTTGTGGCTTGGAAAATGGAGAAAAAGTTGGAGAATGATAGTTTGGAATTGTGAATCCACAAATCTTACATTGTTGGTTTCGTGAGGGGGTGGGTGAAAGTTTGGAGAACTTTTTCTGAAAGTAAGCAAGACAAATGGATGGAACAGGAATGCAAATGCTGAATGGATGAGAAAGTGATGTAAGTGGGCTAAGAGGAGATGTCTGGAAATGTCAATGGGCAGGAAAAGGAAGCATGGGTTGTTAGATATTGTCCCCAGTGGTTTGTAATTAACTGATATTCTGTTACAAATAAATAAAGGTGAAAATGCTTACAACCCCATCCTCTGACCAAAGCTTCTTTTTCTGACTTTCAGTGTATTTTTCAGTATCCATTACGGCGCAACAGACGTAGGCCATAGTCTTGCACTCCTCACCATATATTCAAGTCAGGTCAGAGGAATGGATTTTGCATCCATTTCTCAGTATGTTTCCCTCATTGATCAAACAATGCCATTGCTTGGTTAGAATTTAAATATTTTACAGTTTTTAAGTGATTTTCATGTTACATTCTCTATATCCATTGAGGATCATTTTAGTGAATCGTCCTAATGACCCTACAATTGTACGGGACTGATTAATAAATGTAACACCCTAATTGGCATTCATTGCAAACTTCTTATACTATTAGATCTCTGCCTCTTTGTGGTATTGCTTCGTCATGTAATTTTACTTACTGGCAGGGTTCAGATGACATTCTTTTGCCTGAAACACAAAACTATAACACTGTCATATTATCTAAATTCCCATTTTTCTTTATTTAAAGCGAGCACAATTATTTTTACTGTTTATAATACTTGCTGATATGTTGTGTTCTTGTGCTAATGTCATCACTGAAGATTTTATGGTATATTTGGAATAATTATGACTTCACATCTGGGCATATATATCCTGAGAGCTACATGAGATGCAAAAGTACATCTACTTGGTGTTACCCTGGCTAAGGTCTAATATTCTTAATACATTTACTCCACTAAGACCACATACTGTTCTCTCAACTCATGTGCCTTTCCTGTGTGATTGTTTTGTCTGCCATCTTCAAAGCTGTACATCTTTGAACTTGTGATATCTTTGGTTTGGGAGATGTGATAGTAAATGGTTCCCAACAAGATGGTCTTGTTACTTTTTCTGTGCTAATTTACCATTGTTGTTTCATTGGTTCCCATTCTACTTATTTTCTGATATAACATGGAATTATTTTTGCTGTTGTGGGCTGTACAGCTTGTTATAGCAGTTGCAATTTACATACAGCTTAACCTTATAATTTGTTAGCTTTCCAGCTCCTTGAAAAATATCCTGCTAGTCTTTAGCAGTTTGTGAATTTCACCATGTCTCTTATTTTGCTGTTCTATCTTCATTTTTTACAATTTGCAGTTCTCAGTTATCATATAACTTAGTAGGGACCTTACCCTACCTGTTATTACAGTCAACTCTGCTGTTGCAGTTTTAGTTTTGGTAGTAAAGGTTGCTTCAAATGTCATACAACTGCCATGAGGCTATATTGTCATATAGGCTATATTTTTGCATTATATTCTTTTAATGAAGATCTTTCAGGAAATAGTATACTTTGTTTTCTGACACACCCATGTCAATTAAGATTTGTGTAGTGATGTTTTAAATTCTAATTTTCACTTACAGCTGACTTTGCATTGTACTAATCAGTGTCAACACATCAGTATCACTGTCTTTTTTCAGTTCCTGTTTTATCCTCCTGCTATTTATTGTCCATGATGACAATTTTATAATCTTACTCCATGACAATTTTTCTTGTTATCTAGTTTGGTTCTGCACTGTTTTGTAAAATGGTTCTACTTTCAATGACTGCTTTCTGAAGAAAATGTACCTTTTCCTCCTCACTGAACAATTGTCCTTGTCAATAAATGATTTATCACAGTTCCAATATACTGTATGGTTTGTTAAAACATGTATAGTGCTTTTGGTCAGTAGGTTTTCTGTGTAATGTGCTCATGTTTTGAGTTTGTGCTTAATATATTTTTGTTTTATATTTAAATTTATAACTTAATATTCTGAGATTTCTGTTTTTTGTCCTTGTTCTACTGATCTTTGTGAACCTGTATCAGAATTCATCTTTCATTTCCTTCTTAGCTTTCCTTATAAACAGTCAACTCAGAATTATCTGTGTTTCAATTGCTTAATCTGTATTGCTGAGAGCACACATTGTAGACATTATTTTATTCTGATGTAGACTATTTTTTGCCTCTGTGGGGTTCTGTGTTATCTTTCTGAATGTGTGTTTCATACTTTGTGTTTGTTAGAAACAATCATTTAGTTTTGTTTTAACATTTTATGTATTTTTCTTGATTTTGACATGACGCAGTAAGTACTCTGAACTTTTCCTGGACCCTGTGCAGAATGAATACATATAACCTACCCAATAATTCATTAAGGGGCCTAACATGAGATACACGGCTTATGCTAAAAGACTCTTCTCCTGTAATGTGCCCATTTCTGATTCAGAGGCATGTTAGCCAGGACAAGTTAAGATTTCATTACAGTCTGATTTGTATGTTTCTGAATCAGATTTACTAACACAACATCCACATCATTGATGATCTGCACACCATGGTGGTAAACTGCAGCTCTTCCATACAGTCGCTATCCTACACACACACACACACACACACACACACACACACACACACACACACACACACACACACACACACACACACACACACACACACACATACACACACACACACACACAAGTTCACACAATGTGAACATACACACACCACAGTCTGGGTACCTATTCCTAACATATCTTACCTCCCGTGATTTCCCCCACTCCCACTGTGGTACATTTCTATTATGCCCTGGTGATCTATTGTAGCCCCACCCTCCAATTCCCATACTGCTGTTAATCCAGTATGTCACTTTAGTCTTTGATTTATCCCTGATATCTAGTCATTCCTCCACCCCATGTCTGAATCTCCATTGTGATGTTGGTGGCATTATGGCATTTCAGTATATGGTATTCCTGGTGGTCTAGTGGTTTCCCACCACCCCCTAATCTCCATACTGTTACCGGCACTGATACTGCACTTTAAGAGTAATCTCTGACAGTCTGGTGCATTTCCCCCCAGTATCCAATCCACATACCACGGCCTTTTAGCCATGCTCAGTACCATGACACAGTGGGGATGGCAGTGCTGATCTATACGGTCAAAGAATTTCTTGAAAATCTCAGCTACTTAGATGCCTTTCTGGATGCAGTTCCAGGAAGACAGAGCATAGCTAATTAAGCATTGAAGGAGATAGGCAAATGAACGTTGTCCTGCATAGGCATGATAGATATCTGCAGACTGTCTTACTTTAACTGTGTTACATTTTAATGCTTCTGTGAAACTTGTAATATCTGTTGCCAAATAGTTATACAAATTCTCGCTTCCTACTTGATTGTTTCATATTTCAAATACTATATTGTTTTTGTTACTCGGACTTTTTTTTTTGATCATTTAAGCTTCAGTTAGAAACTTCTGTTTTCTGTTGCACCTTGTCAGTAGCCCAAACCATAACTAACTGGCAGTGCAGAGAATTAAAGCTATGCATGGGCGCCAGAACCATAGAGCGAGGGGGGAGGGGAGCCCCCCCCCACTTTTGCAGATCATCCATACCTCCCAACTGTCCCAAATTACTTCTTACTTTCGTACTTTAGCTGATGTCATCCCGTGCGCGATGACATCAGCTCGTCAGGACTACCAGCCTGTCAGAGTTGCACGTATTTCCAGGTTTCAAATGCTTTTGCAAGCAGGAACCAAAGTGACCACTCCTTGGGTTTTTTTCCCTAGTTTTTTGGTTTTTGGAACGAACCTTGGGATCTGGGGTTTTCGTTTGGACGATCTTGACATTTCCGTAGATCTTCATTGATGATCATCCAAACGAAAAAAAAATTATTCAGCAATACTGATCCCACCCCTATTAATCTGTCAAGTGTCCACTGTCCATTAACGACAAAGCGCATACAGTGCTGCATTATTTACTACTTAGTGGCTGGCTGCTTAAGTTAAAGGTGTGCCATAGTAGGCGTACCATATACTAGTCTAGTCTCATAACTTTTGGGATCAACTTCGAGAAATCAGTCAGCCATCCTGATTAATTATGCATGAAGCACGCCCCTTGCAACAGCAGACTAACAGCAGCATGAACTCTTGGGTTCCAATCAGCCATCCTTATTTATTATGTATAAATACACCTCTCCAGCCAGCAGTATACTGACGGCTCTAGGTGAAATTCGCCACCCATAATTATACATGATCCACGCCCCTCTTACCAACTGGGTAAGGGCACAAACTCCTTTCTTGTGCTTTGCGAGTTTGCAGCATTTTTCATGATGTACATTATGTGACTAGAAAAATGGAATGAAAAAGTAATCTCTTTTGAGGAAATTCATGGTACGTATATACTTCTCATATGTCAATAATTTTGCCTGCTAGTTTTGGGCTTTTTTTTCTAATATTTTTATTGCAAATTATTGAGTATGAAAGTCCCTGAGTAATAACGGATGTTTTGTTTCATGTCTTTCAAAAAATGCATGCTAACACAACACATTTTATTTTGGTAGCTTACTAAGTTTAAAAGAGCGATATTTAAAAATCGTCCCTAGTTTTGGCCTTTGCCCCACCATTATTTTTGGCTTTGCCTGGATTTGTTGTGTGCAGAGGTTGAAAGGTATGGGAGTGTGTATACACACGCACACATATATATATATATATAAACTGCGCTGGTTAGCCTCTTGGACATAGTACGGAAGGGTAATTCTGTAATTGCAGGAGTTTTAAGTGTATTGTTTGAGGAAACATTTAAGAAAAACATCAATGCACTTGTTAGTCTATTATGAATTTATGGAAAGTTTTATATGTTACTAATTGCACATCTCTTTGCCATTCACACTTTATGATGTGCCTTGTTCATTTCTTCTCTTAAAAATGCTGAGCATTACAGAAAGAGTGCAGTGTCCTATATTGATCAGATTATTTGAGTGTATAGTACTGTTAGTGATGGGATCTATATTATAACATCGAAGTTCAAAAACTTAAAGTGTTATAATATCGAACCCTTTAGTGCAAAAGCTGAGAATAGCGAAGCCTCAGAACATTGAAATTTTACCTAGGGTAAGATTTCGGTGGTCTGTGGCTTCGCTATTTACAGCAGTGTGGTGTGATGGTTACGGACCAGGTTAGGGGAAGTGAGTGACGGGAGGTTACGGATTGGGTTCAGGTAAGTGTGGTGCAATAGTTACGGACCGGGTTAAGGTAAGTGAGCGAACGGACTGGGTTAAGGTGAGTGTGCGGTAGTTAGGGACTTTAGGGTTAAGGCGTGGGTGAGGTGAGTGTGCGGTAGTGACAGACTTTAGGGTTAGGGGCAGGTTAAGTGAGTTAGGGCACGGGTCAGGTAAATGAGTGATTGTGTGGACGTGAGGGTTAGGGTGGGTAGGTGAGTTAGGGTTAGAGAGCAGGTAAGGTGAGTGTGCAATAGTTAGGGACCTTAGGGTTAGGGTCGGGTTAAGGTAAGTGGGTAGCTAGTGGTGTATGTCTGGTTTACTGTACGGTTTCGTGAAGTGTATGTGTGTGGATTATTTATTTTGGTGTGCTTGAGTTGTGTGTATGTTTGTCGGAACAGCAAATTTTTTTCCCTGGGAAAACATTCGCTATTCTGACTGTTCGGTTTTCTGGTGTTTCGATTAAATGGGGGTCGATATTATAACATTCAATGTTTTTAGACTTCACTGTTATAATATAGACCCAAGTGGTGTAGTTGACCATAAGCACACATCCATTAGATATACCTATCTTCTTCCCAGCTCACTTGCATAATTTTGTTTATGCATTTGAAAATTTGTTACATTGTACAGTGTCATTTTGAGTTGGCTAAAATTGTATTCCATAAGTTGCTTGGTGTACCAATCTCATCTATACCTCTTGAATTTCACTCAAAGCAAAAAGCTGAAAATGTCAGGCTCAATCAGTGATACTTGGGAGTGGTTATTTAGCCTTAGGACGACACATGCATGAAGTGTGAGTAATCATACTCTGTGGTCACTGATGTCTTATGTTTACTTTTTTTTTGTAGACTCTGCCTGACGTGATAGACTTTTACGGATATTTTTCCCTCACTTTAATTAAACATGACTTTCTTGCTTTTATGTATTATTAAAGATGTGATCATTTCAGCAGTAAACACAATACCACAGATTACCAATAAGTGCTTAAACACCTCTGATCCAGCAAACGCTTGTTCCGTCTGAAAGTATGTAGAGCAACCCGCTCTGTTAAGCCCAAAGCAATTCCACACACGAAAAAGTAAAAACCAATGGCTTTATTGGCTGTGACGCTCGAGTTGAAGCACTGAACCAACCTCAACTTCACAAAACCACACTGCGAACTGACATACTAAACGAAAATAAAAACAGTATAAAAATGCATAAACATCTTGAACTGCGGAATGTAACAATATGGTTTAGCGCTTTCACCCATACCATACGGGCTTCTTCAGAACACTATTAAATTAAAACAACCGCCTTATATAACATTTAAGGCGCCAAAATCTTGATTTCAAAAAATCAGCATTCCGCAGATTAAAGATATAATGACCTTGTATCTTTAAGCTGCGGAATTTATATGTTGTGTTTACCAGTTTTTTCATGGAAGTTACTACACAATCATCTCAGCAGTAGTAGTTTTTGTTAACCAGAATGTGGCAGAGGGGAAAAGTATTCATATGTAAGTACAAGGCTATCTGTCCTTGCGGGGTTGAGTGAAGTGGGACAGTGACATCCCTAGATGTAGACACAATCCCTTTGTTTATAAACTGTGCAATATATAAGGACTTTCTATTGTTGTTAATAGCTGCAGTCGATCACGTGCACGTTTGAGTTTTTACAGCCGATCTTAGGATTTGTTACACTTTTGAGTGGTCACACTGGCGAGAACAGACAGTTTTATTTAGCTGCTGCTTATTTACTTGGAGGATGGAGTCTGGACTGGCTGTTGGGATTTATTGATGTACCACAAAGAAGGTGTGTTTGTGTGTGTGTTTGTGTGTGTGTGTGTGTGTGTGTGTGTGTGTGTGTGTGTGTGTGTGTGTGTGTGTGTGTGTGTGTGTGTGTTTGTAAATGCCCCCGATGAGATACATCTGGTGGCTAGAGGTACTCGTGCTCAGACCCTGTACCTTAGGTACAGGTAAAAAGAGCCTAATGTCCCTAGTCACTATCACTTGTGAATTTATGCCTCATATTTTTGTTCTGTTCCTCTGGTTTTCAGTTGTGGTAAAACAAAACCTTTTATTCTAGCAATTTTCTAAGGTTATAAAATCAGTATTTGATATCTCTATTTTGGGGCTGTATTCCCCCATTATTGGCTTTGCTCTGTATTTTTGTGCTAAGAGGTTGAGAGCTATGGTGAGAAGTGAGAATTGAACTCACTAAATGATATGATAGCCATTTAAGTTTGTCTTCCTATCTTTCAAGAAACTGCTGGTTTAGCTTCATGGTATGTTGCTCTGACTGTTGTGCACAGGGATCTGGGTTCAAGACTTGGCAGTGAAATGCATGGTGGTAACACATTTTATGCAAGCAACTTTCCAAAATTATACAAGCAATGTTTAAAATGTGTCCCTGTTTTTTTTTGGCCTTTTGCCCCCCCCCCAAAAAAAAAATAAAAATAAGTTCAAGAAGCTGTGCAACATGCCTATGGCTTACACTACTGTGATTCTGTATTTATATATTGTCTGTAGAAATAGACTGTTATCATGGAAATGTTCTGAATAGGGCAGTTTTGTCATTATTGCTGCATGCATTTTGCTTCATTGTCTATTGGAAAAATGTTCAAACAATACATTTCAAATGTAATTGTGAGTGGAAGTAGACTGTTATCATGGAAATGTTCTGAACAGGGCAGTTTTGTCATTATTGGTGCATGCATTTTGTTTCATTGCCTATTGGAAAAGTGTTCAAACAATAAAATTAAAATGCAGTTGTGTGTGGAAGTAGACTTTTATGATGGAAATGTTCTGAATAGGGCAGTTTTGTCATTATCGGTTAATGCATTTTTGTTTCATTGCCTACTGGAAAAATGTTTAAACAATAAATCTAAAATGCACTCTAACTTAAGTCTAACAAGTGTGCTGTATTATACAAGGAATATCATTTAATACAATCAGGAAGGTGAATCAAGGAATGCATGCATGTATGCATGGCCCTAAAAATGTGTTTGAAAACACCCCAGAGGAAAGTGTGAAAGGCTCAAAATCATGGGCAAATTTTAAGCTTTACTCTTGTTACCAAAGCAATGGATGAAGGTAAAACAGTTCACACCACTTTACCTTGACCTGGCCATGCCTTTTGACACAATCCCCTACTCAGGTGTAGTACAAAAGATGAATAATGTAGGAGTAAACACCTGCATCACTAGCTGGATTGCCAACTTGCTCACAGGATGCAAGAGATCAAAATAGGGGAAGAGACCAGTCACCAATGGAGTCCCCCAGGGTTCGGTGCTCAGACTTTTTCTGTTTGGCATATACATCTCAAAAGTAAATGGAAATACCAAAGAGCTTTGGCCAGCTAAGTTTGAGATGACTGCAAGCTAGGAGAAGTTATTGAATCCCCAAATGACTTAGCCATCATGCAGGAAGGTTTGTCCCAAGTAATAACTGGTGTCAAAATCATGACAATGCCCTCTGAGAACTGGTCCAATTGTTTGGCATTTGGGAACTTGTGTGTACAGTGACCTAACTTTTGACCAACATGTGCCCAGTCATATGAAAGCCTTTCTATATTGCACAGCTTATAAACAAATTGATTGTGACTAGATCTAGAGATGTTGTTGTCCCCCTTTACAAAGCTTACATTATGTCAATCATTTTGTATAATGCCCACTTTGGCATGGATCTGTCTAGCTCCATGCAACAATTGGAATACCTTCAGAGATACCTTACTAAAATAATACAAGTCCTAAACAGTAGGTCTTGCATGGACTACCTCAAAGATTTATTATTATACTCAGTATCCTACAGAGTGCTTAGAAGTGACATGTCTGGCATACAAAGCATCCTCCGACATAATACAGATGGACCTACTGAACATCAGCAAGTCAAATGGCATCAGATATACTCAGTCCAAGTATCTAAACTGAATGTTGTAGAGGGATGGATATATATTACAGAAGCTACCACTGTTCCGGAACAGACTATCCATAAAAATAAAGCAAAGCTTATCCATCCATATTCAAATGCAACGTGTATCTAAGGATGGGTAAGAGAAAATGTACTCTAGGATTTCCCCTCATGCCACTAATGGATAGAGGCAGTTCCTAAATGCTGCATCCCTTACATGGCCCCCTCAAATTATCTATGGTATGATCACAGTTGTTCTCACTAGGGCTAATATGCAATTATCAGCCATGGGGATATCTAAGACCAATCAGAAAATGTTAACTCAAGCACCTAAAGGGAATTGGCTAAGCTTAAAATGTCCTCCAAGTGAACCTATGTTGTGGTAGCAAATACTTATAAAAAAATTACCCTTTTTAGTTAACAAAGTGCCCCTGTCGCCCTCTGCCCCCTCCAGTCTTTAACAGCTTCCGGCGCCTATAAAGCTATGAACTGTTAATGAGTGCTTTCCATATAGCTGAGTTTGGTTCCATCACCTCCTAGTTCCTTACTGCATGCCTCTGAGCAGGTTCCTGATGGTAAATGGGAAATTGGGATATGCTCTTCAGTGGTCTCCTGTGCCACATTCCTAGTAACTACATGAACCTAAAATAAATGAATAGTTAGGCAGTTTAACTTAGAGGATTAAGTTTCTGAGCTGCTAACAAGTTTTCTGTTGTAGGTGTAGTGCAGATTCCCTCACTCTCCATTACCTACATTGTCATGTTAAACAAGTTCTTGGTCACCCCTGCCTAGCTAATTTACATGGTTAAAAATGCAATAATAATAACAACAAAAACAACAACAACAATAACAATAAATACACTAGGCACGCAACAACTCATTTCAAGCTACAAAATCTTGTCTGGAGATTGAGATTTTTTTTTTTCGCTTGGCACCGAAGATATGTTATAAAACTGCAATATATGTCACTGAAGTACCTTTGACTAAAACTGCTTATGGGATAACCAACAGAACATGCAATAGTATAAATGAAGAAACTGCTTTGAAATAACTTTACCGGAAAATAATATTACTTTAGTTATTACTTAAAGACGGTACTTCAGTTTTCAGCATCAGCTTCAATTTTATTTAAGTGATTATTGTCTAAGCAAGGGTTATCAACATTAAAATGAAATGAAATGTGTAACACAGTACAATGATATATAACAGAACTATTTATAAATCATGTAATTATTGATGACATTTGCACTCCTGAGTATAAAACCAACACAGTATAACAATATAATGACAAAGAAATACAAAGAAACATATTTAAACAATAATAATTAAATCTAATTGTTAATGTTCATAAGTGAGTTTGAAAATTTACTTCCAGCTTACTTCTATAACTGTAGCTCAGCAAAGTTCTGTACCTGGTTATTAGTATTCACACAGAAGCTGATTAAAAAAAAAATTCCAAAAGCGGTTTCAAAAGGCCCAAGAAAAACAGCAAAGGAAACATCAGTGATTTAGCTGCAATAAGTCTCTGCCCCTTGGCTGGAGCCATTTACAGCTCTGCTGAATCCTATTAAGGGTCTGTTGTATAAAACTCAATGGGCAAAGAGCAACACAAAAACATTTCAGAAAGGGGCAGACATGCAAAGCAGTCCTGCATACGCCCAGGATAAGTCAATAATACTATAATCTTCTATACAATCTGCATTTGTGTTGCTAAATCATAATGACTCGCTAACCACAGGCCACACACAACGCTAATGTAAGCTGCTTCCATGCAGCCAAAGTATGGAGGTTCAAATCGAACTAGGGCAGTCCCAATGCTAACAAATTAAAATAGCAGCGGAGATAGAAAAAGAATAACAGCATTGGGGTTTAATGAATCAGCATTTGCAAACTGACCAATAGGCACTGGATATTCATAGT
The DNA here is from genome assembly GCF_019279795.1 of Protopterus annectens. Lineage (NCBI taxonomy): Eukaryota > Metazoa > Chordata > Ceratodontiformes > Protopteridae > Protopterus > Protopterus annectens. The sequence goes on from NC_056751.1 coordinate 387,880,242, forward strand.
TACAATGTAATGAAGGAATAAAACTGAAACAAAGCTGGACGGCATCAGAAAGTGGAAAACTGGGATGCTACATGTATGAAGTGGCATGTCATATATTCAAGCTGTAAATACAAGATACCAAGTAACATGCAATTCTGTAATAAAGGCACCCAGAGTCTAAGTGAAGTACAAGAGTCTAATCAAATTCACCCAGACAGAACCTGCCACCGTCTTAGATTATTTAATAAAGGCATTTACTCATTAAAATAAACAACGTGTTCATGATGTCAGAAGCTCATGAAAACAAGCAACCTGTTCACACAACATCAAAAACATGAAAATATATGTACTTTGCTTCTGATGCATCAGAGAACAGTTTACAGAGAACAAGGTCTACTGATTGTAATTATCTGTGCACACGCTGGTAATGCACAAGTCAGAAGGCTTAGTAATGATTCTGTGAGTATTCATGTACTACTGACATGCTGTTGCTCTTCAAGAAAAATTACACCACTGAAGGAGCTCATCTTACAAGAACACAACCAATAAGTTATCAGAATTTGCTTAACTTGATGTCCAAAAGTTGTGCAAGTCTTGCAGCCTAAACTGTCCACAATGGGGAGCTTGGCCATAGGATTTAACCATAGTAAAATGCTAGTCACACCTCCTGAAAGTGTTCCAGCTGTCAAATTGAAACTGTAAAGATATATTTTTGAGTATTGTAGTAGATATAATTCATTGGAAACAGTTTCTATTGTTTGTGTATTTTATTTACAGTGAATGTAAAATTGACGTTCACTTCCAAATTATTATTATTATTAATATTATTATTATCATTATTATTTGGAAGCGAACTTTAATTTTACATTCACCGTAAAAATTATTATTATTATTATTATGAAGCAGCCACAGCGTTTCAGCAGTTAGTGTTGCTGCCTCACAGCAAGATGTTCTTCGGTTCAGTTCTCGGCTGGGATGCCTTTTGTCTAGTCAGCATGACTACGGTCACGAGGGTTTCCTCCCACATTCCAAAGACATGCTGCAGGTGGATTGGACTCTCTAAGTTGGCCCTGAGTGTGTGTGTGTGTGTGTGTGTGTGTGTGTGTGTGTGTGTGTGTGTGTGTGTGTGTGTGTGTGTGTGTGTGCGTGTGTGTGTGCGCGCGTGTGTGTGTGTGTGTGCGTGTGTGTGCCTTCTGTGGAAGGTTGGGCGCTTGGCTGGCAACTCAACACCATAAAATTCCACTGCCAATCATTCTGTGAACCCCTGTCCCACTATGGCAACCCTAACGGGAGAAAGGAGAAAAAGATTATATTATCATTTTTATTATTATTATTATTATTTATGTATTTATTTATTTTATTTTAATGTTTTATTTGTTAACTGGGGAAGAGCACTGATCCATATAGACCTTTTTCAGACTCAGTCCTGTTTCCCTGTCTGGTTAAGTGACATGCTCAAAAGTCTCACACTGGGAAAATTCAGGCTGAGGAAATTATACCCTAGACTACAGGAAGCAGCTTTCTATTACAGCCTTAATCATCTGCTTTAACTGCCTGCCACACCAGACATAATCAAAAGTAAAATTTCTTTTGTTTAACACACTTTCTGGTCAATTTACAGTTCATGTCTATGTTTTGCAGTCCAGTAGTAAAGTTTCTGAAGGAAAACAACTATCCTTGCAGTTTACAGGCTTGGTGTTGCAGGTCAGGCCAATACAAATAAATCCACAGACAGGTTCCTTGTATTCTTCCAACAATTATTATGGCATTTTCACAACTTCCTCTTTTAAGGGTCTACAATGAGTCTCTATTCTTGTCCTCAGAATTCATCTTCAGAAGAGGCAAATGTCTCTGATCACTGTAGCTAAAACACATTCTTTTGACAACGGCTTTTTTGTCAGATAATTAACATTTGACTGAGCAACTGCAGGATTCATTATTATAATATACTGACTATACATGCTACCATCAAGGTCTTACCATAATACCTAGTATTTAAACAGCACTTTAATGTGTGAAACAGCCACAGTTTATTTATTTATTTATTTATTGACATTTGTTAACCGGGTTGGTCCAGCTGGGCTTGTGGCCCATTTTCAGTGGAGACCCAAGGAGAAAAGCTCCAAAAAAAAACTCAAACAGTTTACAGAGAACCAAACATTTGAGTCAAAAGTATGGTCAAAATCAGTTGTACAAGAACATTAGAGAGACAAAGCAGAAATGCAAACACATGATATATACATATCAATATTTACAGCCTAAAAAATATATTTACATATTTACAAAAAGAGCTAAGTGAGCTATTGCAAGATTTCACTATTACTAGTTCCGCACTATTTACTGATCAGGGCTACCTTAAAACACTCCACAAACCAAAGTGTCCAATGCAGAATTAGGCACTCATTGAATAGCCATGGCGGCTAGTTATAACAAGACTGAGCATTAAGGCTTAGAGAAAATGGAGGTGGCAGTAAGATATTTACAGGTGGAATATTACTGCCTGTTCTCCAACATCATCTTTTGATCCAGCAACCTCGGTCTCCCCCCAAGTAGCTAGAACTACAGACACATAAAGTTGGGAGTATGGGTCACATTTTCAGTTATATAAGGTTTTGTAATTAGAGTTTTGTTCATACTAAGTTTGTGAATCATAGTATCCTTAAACAAAGGTGGTAAGTCATTCCAAATTTCCAGTGCAACTACCCTGTCATGCTATATGATCAAGGATTCTTCAAAGGTTCATAGGTTCATAGGATGATACTAAGCTATTGGCCCAGCGGCTCTTATAAGCCTTGCCAAGAATTTGGACCATGTTCTCACAAAGTCAGCATGTTTCTCCTGTCCAGTAGGGGCACAGGTGGAATCCCAGGGTTGTATTTTCTGTTTCCCATCCAGTCGTCCAGGTTCCTCATAAAGAGGCCCAGTGAGGTACTGTGCTTGACATGTAGAGGGAGTCTATTCCACAGATGGGGGAGTCTTTGGGACAGAAATCTATCCTGCCAACAAGTTCTGTTAATGTCACAGACCAGGTTGAGGCCTTGTGTGCTATTTGCATGAGTGGAGTTTGACATATGGATATGCAGCAACTCCATCAAGGCTGGGTCTGAGGTGGCCTTGTATCCAGACACAAGTCACCTCTGAGCAGTCTGTATGAGACTGGATTTTTCTGGTTAGGAACCTCTGTGGTCTCTCCAGCTGCTGCATGTGCTTTGGCACTTGCCAAAGAGGGCATTATACTCAATAATGGGTCTGATAAGGGAGGAGTGCAAGGGTGTTATGACCTCTTTGTTCCGGGATGAAATACCCTTACTTATGAGATGGGCCATATAGAAAGCCTTCCATACAACAGATGCAATGTGATGGTCAAAACCAGGTTGATATCAACCTGGGTGCCCAAGTTCCTCACGACTGATTACATGCTTAGTATGTTGTTATTAATGTGATAATTCGTTTTGATTCCATTTTCCACAAAGGGGATAAGGATGCATTTCTTGGCATTCAATTTCAGACCATGCTTCTGACACCAGTCATTAGTTTGGGTAAGTCCTTCTTGCAGGATGTTCACATCACTAGGGGAATGTAAGAGAGTGCCTAGCTTGCAGACATCTACAAACTTGGTCAGCCACAGACCACTGGTTTTGGCTTGCACCTCAGAAAACTATGTCTCAAACAGTAGAGGCCACAAGACCGATCTTTGAGGTACACCACTCATTACAGGTCTACCATTAGAGATGGGCTCCCCTTTTTTGACTGAGTGGGTTCTATCAGTGAGCCAGTTAGCTACCCTTCTGGTATCATACGGGTTGATGCCTGGCTGGGAGAGTTTATCTATTATGCCCAAATGGGGAATAGTGTTGAAGGCTTTGGCTAGGTCAAGGTAGGTGGTGTGCACCATCTTCCCCTCGTCCATGGCTTTGGTGACTGTTTTGAAAAAGTCGACCAAGTTTAACAGACATGATCTCCCTTTGACAAAGCCAAACTGTGTGGGGTCAAGTGTTTGGAGGTTGCCAATGTCCTTGTTTATAAGGTCCATGATAATGCATTCCATGGCCTTGCAGATCAGACTAGTTAGGCTGATGGGCCTATAATTGCCTGAGTCATTGGACACTCCACCTTTGTGTAGAGGGATAACAGTGGCTGTACTCCATTTGGCTGGGATGAAGCCAGTGCTCAGACTTTGATTGAATAGGGTGCCTAATGGTACTGAGACCTCTTGCCTGAGTTCATGTAGGATGAACTAGGGATGTTGTCGGGTCCCATGGAGGCTGTATTTTTGCCTTTGAGAGGGCATTAAAGACCTGCTCCCTGGTGATGGGGGGGGGCGGGGGGGCAGGTGCTGGGGATGTCCTGGTTTACTGATAGTGGGACGGGTGGGGGGGTGAAGTTTTCACTGAAACTTTCTGCCAGCAGGTTGGCTATATCCATGGAATTTGTGTATGTGATGTTCTTGACCACCAGTTTAGAGCAGATTTAGGTGTTACCTTTGAGACTGTGGACATATGTGAAGAAGGTTTTGTGATTGTCCTTAGTGGATGTGGCAAATTTGGACTCAAAGTTAGCCTTAGAGTTTTTCACCAGTGACCTTATTTGCTTGTCCAGACAAAGGAGAGATTGCTTCCAACTTGGCACCTGCTCCTTCTTGGTCCTGGACAACATTTTTTTTCCTTTTATTATAGAGTATGTTTATTGCTGCTGTCCACCAGACAAGTTTAGTCTTCATTGAGGAAGATGATTAGTTCTGCCAGGTATTGCTGAGTCCATGCAGCTATGTAGGTGCTCATGTAGTTTTTTGGTGTAGGCTTGGACATTAGTGCTAGTTCCATCTGAAGGGACTGTGACTGTGAAGTTGCTTATACCTGCTCTTAGGAGGTTGTCGTCAGATTTGGAAAAGTTTTTTTGCTTGACCCTGGAAAGGGGGGAGGGGTCAGGGGAGATGGTGACTTTGAAAGTAATCATTTTATGGTTGGAACTTACCAAGGAGGATGACACTGTAGGTGTGCTACAGTGGATACTCATGTTGATTAGCACCAGGTCTAGGATATTTTCATGTCTCATGGGGGTGTCGACCAGCTGATCCAATGCATTGGCATTGACGAAGTCGAGGAATCTCTGGGCATTTGTGTCTGGGCTAGAATAAGTCTTCCACTCTATGGTTGGATAGTTAAAGTTACCCAGGATCAGGGTAGAGGGTTGAATCTTGATTGATTCAAGTAAGTTCAGATATGTGGAGCAGGTGTCCTGAGTCATGGTTGGAGGTCTGTAGCTAGCTATGATTTGAATAGGTGTTTTGTCAACAGTTAACTGCACCTGGAGTGTCTCGTGCATCATACTGTTTAACCAGCCTGGAGGTGTGTATGTCTTTAATAAATATTGAAACTCCACCTCCTTTGGCTTTGTAGCCCTCTGTATGGGGTCTGAAACTATGGTAGGTTGAGTAACCTGGTGAGGCTGGGGTGCTCTCCGCAGCTTTGAACCAGGTTTTAGTGACTGCACAAATGTCAGCATCTTCCAGGGTGAGGAATGCTTGCAGGAGTGCAGTTTCATGTCAAGGCTCCCAGTGTTTAGCAGCATGACCTTTAAATTTTGTTTAGAAGAATTTTTCATGTTGGTAATTTTGTCCTCATGACTTTGCCTGAAAAAGGCACTATGAGGGAGTGAACAGCCTTTGCCAGAAGCCCAGGGGAGACTGATGGTCATCTTTGGCAAAGCACAGTGGTCTGTCAATCATGTCCTCCCAGGCTGTCAGGTACTGGATCCCCTTAGAATGACACCAGAAACTAAGTCAATCATTTTCTGTTGGTATTGCGGAATTATTCTGGGTGACAGTATGATACTGAGTAAGGCTAGGGACATACCTGCATGGGAGACATATTCAGTGTGCTCAATCATGTCTCTCTTTATTTAGTCCAGAGAGGGGCATCTCAAGTCATTCACACCAACATGGACTATGACAGAGTCATAACAGTATCTGTTGTTGAGGGACTTGCATGCGTGCATAATATGGCAGATTCTAGCACCTGACAAGTAACTTACTGTGACTTTCTCCTTGCCTAGCCTGGTGAGGGGCACATCTGTGTGTCTCACGATAGAGTCTCCTATGACTAGTATATTTGGTTTGTGGCTGGGCCTTAGACACTGTGAGACACAAGCATGTGTACTATGTATGCGTGGTGCTTGGTGCTGGGAGTTGTGATGTGCATGTGTGTTTTTGCCTCGGAGGTCTCTTTTGTTTAGGTATGTTTTTGTTGAGAACCTCCGCTTATGTGGGAGTGTGTGTTGTACAGGTGTGGGTGGTGTTAAAGATGTGGTGCTTGTGGTGTTTGAGCAGACAACCTTCTCAGTGCCAGATGTACTGGCTTGTGACAGACAGCAAGGATTCTAGGTTCTTAATGTAGTTGCATCTCTCACATATTGTGTTCCTTGGTGGTAGTAGAGGGTTGTCCGTGAAAATGAGGCAGTTGCTACACTGTATCAGGATGCCCATATCAACCAGACTAGCAGGAGAAACCATAGGAAATTGTCCGTCCATGGAATCATCATTGTCATCATCATCATCATCAACCTCTATTTTTCTGTAAGGTGTTGGAGTATCATGTCAAGTGTCACCACCTCTGTCAATTCAGTACTATTTTCCTACATTCCTTCACAGTCAACCAGACCGTCTCAGGTCCTCTCTCATGCAGTCTATCCAACTCTTGGCTGGATGTCCTCATTTCCTTTATAGACGAATATATGAGAAAATATCAAAGACAGGATAAGGCAGTATTCATAATTCAAAAGTTCTGAACTAATGAGTTGAGTAGAAAGCAAGCCCTTTTAAGAACAGGAAAGTAGCCGCATTCATAGAAACACCGAAACAAGGTACAAAAACTGATGAGAAACTCATTGTCAGTTTTGTTGTTTTGTATAGATAGCTAACCTCATCAATATTATATAAAGTGTGGATTACTTCATGTTGATGTTATTACAGATAGTTAACCTGTGGAGCCTTTTTATTTTTGTTGGTATGTTACTAATAAAAGTTATCAAATGGCACTTATTATTTTTACTGGTATGCTACCCTTTTATGCTATAATTTAAAACACTTTAAAGTATTTTGCCTTTGTAGGATGGAGATGTGTTTATAAATGAGCAAAAGAGTGGAATAACAGAGGTTTTCTGGAGTCCAACCAGTGAAATCCGACATAAACGACTGAAACGCTGTGTTGTGAAGTTAGAAGAACAAGGGGAATTTGAATCTGAAAGGTACAGTCTGTATGTCATTGCTTTGTTTTAATTTATTTTTATTTATGGTAATAAGCATGTTTAGGGAAATTTTGCAGAAAAATGTGCAGGAAAATATATAAATTCACTAAACTGTTGGCAATTTAATTTTTATGTTGCCGTTTTGCACCTTGTTATAGGATTGCATGTATAAGTTGTAGTCATGAAAAAATTAGAATATTATATACAGAGTCACTTTAACATAAGAAAGTTCAAAGAGGTGTGCAGTATAGGTATCTTGTCCATCAGGTAAGTATAAAAAGCAAAGTCTGTACATTTTTAAAAATATAAAAAGCCCAACCTGGTTCCATCATAACCTCTAGAGTATGCAAACGAAGACTTAGGACTGTGTCTGTAGTGGATCAGTGGTCTGATCAGAACCTTCTAATATGTAAAGTACAAGGTGGTATGTCCTTTCATAAAATTATCAAGGAGAGTTGCTATACAGTTTCGTTCTGTTTAGGTGGACTCAAAAGTTTAAGGGAATATTTTTCAGTTTAAGAAGATGATGTGCTGAGAGACAAGATTTCATTGTCTGTCTTTGGACAAATTGCTATGGTAGGAAATAAATGAGTTAACAGAGCACCTTGGATATTAAATTCTGGAACAATTTTTGAGGTATTTTATTTGCAAAGTAAGACATAAAAAGGGGTATAATTCGTATGTTGCTTTTGTACTATGCAAAGCTGTGCAAGTAGCTTTACATAGTACACAAGGGATTTGTGATTCATAGACGTCACAGTGCTCAGTAGCACAGCTGTGAAGTAGTGAGCAGTGGGATGTTTCTATGTCACATGTAAATGTGGTATTCTGAGGGCGTAAGCTATGAAAGTTAGGCCCTTGTGCTACCTGGTACACTGCTCTGAAAGGATCTTTGTATAGCAGTGAGATTTATGGATTCGTGTACTGGACAAGATTCATGCAGTGCAGTGGTAGCACCATGTACATGTCTAGTAGCCAAATTTGAAGTTATTGTTTTACTGAAGGAATCTGGGCAGAGTAAATCTAGACAGCTTTAGCCAGCGATCATTGCTATTCTAAGCAGGTATGCCCATGTAGTATATAGGTATAAGTGTGCATCTGAAGGTAAACGGTGTCTATGTGTCTATACACATATACAAATGTACAGATTTTGTATGTATCTCTGTCTGTCTGTGTGCATGAGCACCACTTGATACCCCCAACCTGAAATATTAGCTTTATAAGTGAAAAGCAGGTGTTAGCGCAGACTTGCAGGTGTACATACAGTCTGTTTTCCTACTGCAATTCATAGACATAAATACGACTTCTGAAACAGAATCAGTGACATGAGCTGCATGGATAGATGTGAATCACTATTTTGCTCAGGTGCAAAAGTTAGCTTGTCAGAGCAGAATAAACTGTACCCTTTTACAGCTTTCCATGAATTTCACCACAGATAATCTCAAATCAAGGATATCAGTGCCTAGGTTAAAGACAGGTGCAAAGAAATGCTACAGTTTTTATTTGTTAGCAACTCAAGGTTCATCTGGAGGGATATGACCCTGTTTTAGAGCAGATATATATTTTTGACTGTGGAGATGTTCCATTGCCTCAACAAGTGGTCTCATGACTCACTGTTAAGCATTTAATGTAATTGTGAGAAAATGAAGAGAAACAGGTTGGGGAAATCCAGGGTGACGACCAACCATATAGAAAAAATGAGTAGAAGTGATCGCAATGATGAGAACATCAGCAAATGAAGCAAAATGAATAGAAAGTGGAACTGCAGAAGGCTTGAGGAAAAAAAAAGAAAAGAATGCAGTATAGAAGGGCAAGAAGAATAAACAAACTACAATATATCTTCTGAAAGGAAGCACAGACTTAAGCTGAGCAAATGAAGAAGATAAATTCCCATAGTACAGCTAACCACCCCTCACCCAAAACATTCCAGTTTCACATAAATGCACACTAGCCAGCATTTAAAATAATACGAAAAGGATAAAGTTACCGCCACCCACCCCAAAGCATATTATTCAAATTTATTCACACAAATGCACCTTAAGGGTGGAATTTAAACCGACCAAGACAAAATAACAAGTTACATTCATCCACAGCACAGCTGGTCAAACCTCTCCCCCAAAAAGCATTAAAATATTCCAGTTTATTCACATAGATATTCACTTGCCAGCCTTAATGGCAGAATTTAAGCTGAGCAAGTAAAAAGGCAAGTTAGTTTGATCCACAGCCTAACTGGTTAGCCCCACCCCACCAAAACAAAAAGAGGGCAGAAGAGCATAAAGAAAAACATAAATATCCAGTTTCAACATTTTTAAACGAATACACACACACACACACACACACACACACACACACACACACACACACACACACACACACACACACACACACACACTAGACATACTTTAAAATATTAAAGAAATGCAAACACACGCACACACTATCCTAGCCACCATCCCCCTCCCCTCTTTAAAAATAAGAAAGAAAATCTGGTTATGTTTACATTCAAAAAATACTTACCATCGATCCAGTACTTCACAGTGCCCTGGTTGATTCATTGCTGTGATTAATCCAGTTCGCTGGGTTCTGTTAAACACACCAAAAAAAAAACAACTTTTCCACTGCAAAACTGTCTACTGTGTTGTACTACTGTACAAATAGAATCCAGCTGTTAATTTTAAAAATAACCACAGTTCTCTCCGGTCTTGTGTGCATTTCTTTCTGTGTTTCTTCCAATCCTATACCATTTTTCATGCATGGACACATGAACGCTTGCAAGAAGAAGAAACAAAGTATTTACTTAAAAGAGCCGTATCATGGTCAAATGGAGCTCTAGACAGGATAATGGATTGCACCCCCCCCCACACACACACACACACACACACACACACACACACACACACACACACACACACACACACACACACACACCACCCTACAGCCATTACAGTGTTCCATTACTTGACTATTTCTCCCCAGTTACAATAAACACTGTTCAAACCTCTCAGTGTGAATAATATTTTCTTCTTTACTTCTACAGTGATTACAGATGTTTGGATTTAATTTAAAATTTTTATTTAAAATGTTATAGCACAAACACTGATAGACATTTGATAAAAAAGCAGTATGGTATCACAATGAAAATAGACTTGCCATTAAGAGTACATTTCTGTGCCTCTGAAACTCAAATTCATTGAAACAATATTGAAAACCACATTCAAAGAAAATGCATCTGACCAGAGGCAGATAAAGTTTACCATTAAGCTGTTTTCAAGCCATGGGCCCTTTGCAGACATTTTGAGGACCATGCAATGCATGCATGTGTTGTTTGAGTCTCCTGATTCTATTAAATTATATTCCTTGCATAATATAGCACCATTTGTTAGGATGTGTTTTAAATTTGTAGTTTTGAACATTTTTCCAGTAAGCAGTGAAACAAAATGTATGACTACTTAATGATAAAGCTGCCCATTTCAGAACATTTCAACCATAAAATGCCACTCAAACGTCTGTCATTACAGTCCACCAATATCACTCAATATGTACAGTCTGTGCAAAAGTAAAAGTCATTTGAGTAATTCCACATTAAAGATCTGTAGCTAATGAAGAGGTTGCTGCTAGCAGATAACTTTATGTTTCAGTGTTTCATCTACAAATTGAGTGCCTGCTGCCTTTGAAGAATAAGTGGCCTATGTTTAAATAAGGGTAAGCTGGTAATATTGCAACAGGGAATGGATGGCAAACTGACAACAGCTTCATAGTTACTAAGCATCTCATCCAAAGGAGGACATAACCAGGACTGCAGCACCCCTCTCCTTTAAAGTACATACAGTATCAGCAATCCATCTACATGCTGTGGTAGAAGAACCCACAGCCTTCTGCATCAAAAAAACATGTTTGCCACCTATTGTGCTATTACCATTTGTTAAGCAAAACAGTTGCACATTGAAAACAGACTTAGCATGAGCAGCAGTAAACTTCTTGGGTCTATATTACAAGATCGATTTTGAACACCTAAACAATGAACTTGTAATATCGAACCTAAAAACCATGAATGGCACATGGAAAGACTTCTGTTGGCCACAATAATAAAAAAAAAAAAAAATAACTTTACACCCCCCCCCCTAAGTATACCAACTCCAAGATCACTCTACAGTACACAAAATGGCAAAATCTGGCAAACTGCCAAGGGAAATCTTTCCCTTCATTAAATCAGATGCTCGCTGTTTTTTGCTTTCGATATTACAAGTTCGATGTTTAGGTATTCGATAACCTAAATATTCGATCTTGTAATATAAACCCAACTTTTCTTCCCTTGAAGTTCACAATTCCTCGAAAATGCACTGAAGTTGTGCACTGAAGCTAACAGTTCCTTGCAAATGCACCAAAACCTAGTTTGGTTGTTGATGTGGAGGATTCAGTCTCTTGTTTCATGTAACAAGGTGCAGAGTCTGAATCTGAGGAAATCAACTAACCTGCCATCCCTAACTACACATGCACACTCCCTTTAATCCACTTCTAGTCCCATGGAGTCACAGGAGTAGTGATGACAAGTGTTGTATTTAAACACGGAATAAGTGAGCAATAGGTTATGTGCACTGACTTACACAGGGACACACATACACAGAGGGTGTTCTTAAAGAAGAACAGTCTTCTTTAAAGGATCTGGCTCTGGATTACAAACAAAGGCAACACTCCCATATTGTATGCACCCAGAGCAGACCTTACAGTCTACCCCCACATTAGTACACCTCTTTCTCCTGCATAGAGGAAAGTATTATGTATGGTTCTATGCTGCTATTTTAGTTTTCCAAGAACTGGCTAGTACATATCAGGAGCAAGTACTTGGTGTAATGGTGTTCAGGATGGCAGCCCATACACAGGTAAAGTCTGAACATAGAAAAGGAAATGTTAGGCATATTACTTACCATTGGTATAGGATGTATGAAATCATGATGGAAAGACATTGAAAATGCTCTGATACTGTCATCAGCAAATAGTATTATTCCGTATGACTGCAGTTATAAAGTGAAGCTACACATATGTATGAGCTCTTTATTATATGACAATGTGGTCTGAAAGGAGTCTTTCATGAAGTAATAAATATTTATAGTAGACAAGTAAACGAGGGACAGAACAATAACTATGGTCCACTAAGAAAGTGTCAAAAAACAATAAATAGTGACAAAATAGCTTTCAAGAAAAATAAGATGATGTTGTACTTGAATATTCACATGAATTAGGGAATGTACTAATGAGTACAAAAGTGTACATAAAGAAAAAAAAAAGCGATAAAGAGGAATTTCAGAAGCGGTCTGAACTGTGTGACATCATAAGAGAGGAGGGGAGCAGTGGGGTGAAAAGAGTCAGTGCTCTCAAACTGTGTTTGTTGTGTCTTCATAAAAAGAGGGGACGTTACGAGGCCACAAATGGGCAATGTGATTTCATAGGATAGCTATTTTGGGAAACTGAATCTGCAGGCAAGACTCATATATGTTCTTTACAGATTATGTCATTTATAATGTACAGTATGAGAGTACCTGCTAATATTTTTGTATAATATGTAGTTGGTGATATGGTTTCCTTTATTTAAAATTCCTGTAATATCTACTAGAATACAAAGATTAAGCACTTCCTGTGAAATATTTTTATATAACAAGCAGTGAATGGTGAAGTTTTGCTGTTCTCATGAGACTGTAAAAACGGAACTTCCTGCAACCTTACATTTCTGCCACTGAGGTACTACTGGACTCTGGATAGGAAGCAAGTGAATACCCTTCTGTTTATAATAGGACATGGCCAGAATAACTTACAATTAATTACAATCCTTAATTGATTAAGGAAGATAAAATGATGAAAATGATTAGGAAACAGCAAGTAATGTTAAGGGAGCTTAGAAATGTGCCTTTAGTTCATTCATTGGACACAGTAAATACAAACAGCAACAAAAACACTGCAGGAGAGCAGTTGTAATCGCCATCCACAGTAGCGGGAGAAAAGAAACGTGCTTAAAGCTATAGTCTGTTTGTAGTCACAATGTTTAGAATTCCATGTTTTCATATACATATGCTGTTTCTGTTCAAGCATTGTTAGTAGTGGTTGAGTGATGAAGATAAGACACAAGCTGAATTCTCATCTGAAGCTTTACTTAGACAAGCTGATTATGAGGGATCACATCACTGTCACACACACATGCACATAAGCAGCCTAATTACTAATTCTACCTAAAGCTATAACAGCTATATAAATCACTATATAGGTTACAACCCACTGTGTCAGGTCTAGCCAACCTGTAAACCTCGGCTCTAGATGATTGCCAATGTTGAAGTGACACCCCAACCCCATGTGCAGAAATGGGGGAAAAGCAATTGTGGAGGGATAGGTTACATCTCCTTTTCTTGAAAAGAAATGTTTTAATAAATACAATCAGTATGTAATTCTAAATATATGTAATATATGCTATCATACTATTGCTAAACGAGTATGTCATGTTGTGCACATCAGGTTAAGAATCAAGCAGTATTTCAACTTGAAGGAATAACAGCAATAATATCAAAATATTCAGAAAACTTGAAAATTGCTTTACATATTAGACAGTCTCTGTACATTATACCTTTTCTGTTATTTTTAAATGTCCACCATATATTGAAAATAGTTTGGATAGAACTTGTTTCTCTTCTGCCGAACTCTCTAGAAATTCCTCTTGAATAGCTTGAATATTTTGAGAAATGTTCAGAACTATAACAGTAATGCCTCTTTTATTTTCACTTCGTTGAGTTTCTGCTGCAGCAAGTTGCAGAAATAAGACTATTTTCTCTCGTAGAACATGCTAAGACTATTTTTTGGTTGCACTATAACTTTTCAAGGTAATGCTCAACATCTTGAATTAATGCTTCCTACTTCTCCGATGTATCTGCGAACCTGGAACTCTTCCGTAGTATTTTCTCAGCTCTTCGTCTTCTCAGATAACTGTTGCTAGGTTATGACTCTTGTGTACGTATCACAAAATCTATGTACATCATTAGTCTTTCTGCTTCAGCACTGATAAATTTCTTGAATTTCTGACCTGACAATTTAAGATGAGTTGCATTTTCTTTGGTAAGTCAGTTACATTCTTATGATTTTAATGAAATGGACTTTAATTAGCTTAGCTTTTTACATTCTTATGATTTTAATGAAAAATAATTTAATTGGCTTAGCTTTTAGAAATCTGCCCAACAATAATTTTGCTGGTAAAAGCACTAAAATTTGAAATGGTGAATTTTAATAGTGCGTCATTGACAGACAACTATCGGATTGTAAAGAATCCTCACAATACATCACATTTTTCATTTTTCCCACAATTCTCTCCACTTAATCTGTTGCTTTATTCATATTGTGGACTAGCTTTACTGTGCCTGAGCTTCCAATTTTTTGCAAAATCAGGAAACTCACAACTAGTGAACTGTGGACTTTATTTAGATGCAGCTTTATCAGGTGCTCCCTGTCTATCAGAAATAGATTTAATGTTGGTTATCACAGCATGACTCACAGTACTGCATCACTGTCCATCTTTAGGATACTTGGAATAACAGATTAAAATAATAACTATCTTTATATCGAAATAAAGCAATTCCAACATCCATCCACAGAAGTCTCAGAATGTCATATAATATTAAATCTTTGATAGAATTTTAATTGTGAAAAAAATATTTATCATTGTAACAGTTCTAAATCAGTTATTTAGTCTCTTCTGACATTTCTACTCAATATATCACAAGCTTATATGAGTGTGTGTGCGTGTGTAGCTGTACTAAAATTGAACTAAACACCCAAATCTAGATGTTTACAAAGTCAACAGCAAAATGCTGACTTTGCCATTGTTGGCATGCTAATAAGCATCCGCCAAGTGACAATCTCATTGCATGCAAAACTTAATATAAAAAAAAAATAAAAAAATATTTTTTGTGGGAGAAAGACTCACCTGTGCCCCCACACCCCCTACTAATTATATCTATACTAATTCCAAGATCGGGCAGTCTCAGGAAAAGGGCATATTTCCCTACCCAGAGAACTGCACAAACTCACACAACTGTTGATCATCTGTTCAGTCCAAAACATTTTGTCAGGTAAACAGATGTTGACCAACTTCAGTTGACCCATAGATATATATATATATATATGTATACGGGTCTACCTCTAATAAACAAACTTACACATTACCGAGAGTAAAAGCGCCGAGACGAAAACACTGGTGATTCATTACAACAAAATATCAGTATGCTGAAACTTATTTCAAGGTTAAAAAACTCCACAAATTAAATAATATTTGAACTAAAAACCTTACCTCTTTTT
The DNA here is from genome assembly GCF_019279795.1 of Protopterus annectens. Taxonomy (NCBI): domain Eukaryota; kingdom Metazoa; phylum Chordata; order Ceratodontiformes; family Protopteridae; genus Protopterus; species Protopterus annectens. The sequence continues at coordinate 387,895,797 of NC_056751.1, forward strand.
ACATTCTTGCAGGGGAGCAAGCCCCTCATGCAGCCCCTACAACCCCTGCAAATTATACATACCAACTTCGAGATCTCACTACAGTATGGGAAATGATGATTTTCGTGATCTTCATTGTACCATGATCTGTATTCAGAAGCTCCAAGTGCTGTGCAACATCCGTAGTTGCTCCTTCACTGAAATAAGTTTAATCACAAAAAGAGAATGTAATACATTTTGCACATTTCATTGGAGATTGGGAAACGAACACAGTTCTAAATAATTTATTTGGGAAGAATGGCAATAGTGTCGGAAGTCGTGCCTCATCTCAACACTTGCTTTTTTCAGTATTTTGAGTGTTGGTAAAGTGGAAGTTTGAAAAAATGAGTTTTCAACATACTGATCTCATTGGATTCAGTTTCAGTAAAGTGTAAATTCGATAATAACAGGTAGACCCATGTATACACATATACATATATATATATATATATATATATATATATATATATATATATATATATATATACACACATATATAGTGTTTGTTTATGATTATATTGGGGCATTTTTGAAAAATATTTTCAAACTAAAAAAAATAAACATTGATCTCAAAATATTAAAACTCAAAAAAGGTTAAAATCAATTTTATACAAGGGGTAAGCCTGACTGTACCTCACATACCCCTTACAGTTTATATCTATCAACTCCAAGATTTCATAGCAGCAGGAAAAGTACAAATTCTCACCACAAGAAGACTACAAACTTGCATGCACATTCTTTCAAAACAAAAAAATTCATGTTTTGGCAACTAAGACAATTCCTAATATTTATTTCCCAAGCTATAAATATCTTGTTTCTGCCTCTGTCAGATCTCTTAATCCCTTTCCTACTGGTTTATCTTCCTGCAGTAATCCTGCACCAACCCATTGTTGACTAGCATCAACCTGAAGTGCACATTATGATATTTCAAAGTAGGAGTCATTGTAACAAGTTTATTTCAACATTTCAGAGTTTCTGTTCTGTTCCTTTGACCAAAACTAGACAATATCAGGTACTAATAGCATTGATAACTTTGTATAGTTTATATTTTCTTCCTTCTCCGTATACGTTTTCTCTGGGTATGCCAGTTCCCTCCCACCTCCCAAACATATTTGTTGAATTGGCTACTCTGAAGTATTCCTTTAGCTATTGCATTTTTCCCTGTTCTTGTTTTACTGAACTGGTCCACATGGGATTAGCTCTGTGACCTAGTTGACAAAAAAATTAAAAGCTCTATAAGTAATACAGCTGTTAAAAATATCAGATGAATGTCACTTGCTTACATAGTGATGCTATTGGCAGGTTTAGTATAGCAGAACATTTTGCTGATTCCTGCTTTGCATAACATGTTATTCAAAACTGGGATCTCTTAAAGTGGGAATATAATGAAAATCCTGTTTTGAATACTTCAAGGAAAAAGTATATGCACTTAGGACAGAACCTTTCCTATTCCCCATGTAGAGAATGAGTCTCAGGATCCTACTAGATGAATAAACAATTACAGCAAGTTGCCATTTCAGAGTAATTAATTATGTAGGAGAGGGTGCTATGGAGGATTGATACCCCTGCACATACATCCACACACACAAACATATAACTTGTTTTATTTTTGGAGCATTATAAAAATTAATTTCTCAGAATAACGTTACTTTTAGCAGTACCAGGTTTCTGTAGTTAGTCTTAATAGGTTCATAGGTCTATCCACCCAAGAGCCATTTTAAGCCTGGCCAAGTTTACCAAAATGTTGCTGACATTGTCAATACCTCAAGTAATTTTATGATATAGGTTTGTACACATCAAGCATTCATGGGATGCCATGCTCTTACTTATAAATTGCACAACATAGAATGATTTTCTCACCACAGTAGAAACACGGTGGTCAAAATTCAGGTTGTCAACATGCATTGCCAGATCCATGACCAATGGGTCTACTTTTAGGGATGTGTTATCAATGTTGCAGTTTCCAGGGGTGACCATTTTTCTAAAGGGTACTATTATGCATTTATTTGGCACCAATTACTTTTTCTGTGTCATGTCCTCTTGAAAGGTGTTTGTGTCTTTAGAAGATTCAGTGACCACGCTTAGTTTGCCATCAACCGCAAACTTGGTCAGCCATACTCCCTTGACATTTGACTTGACTTCATTGAAGCTGATGCCAAAAAGAAAAGGCCACAGCATTGATCCTTGCAGAGCATCACTAGTGATTGGCCTCTTTGTGAAGGTGTATTCCCCTATCATGACTTTTTGTGTCCTATCAGTGAGGCAGCTGACTATCCATCAGGTGACATATGGGTGTATACCTAATTTCTAAGTTGATCTGCAATGCTCGAGTGAGGAATTGTGTTGAACACCTTGGCCAGGTCACGGCAGGCAGTGCGCACTGTTTTGCCCTCATCCATAACTTTTGTGACCTTCTTGGAGAAGTCCAGCAAGTTAAGTAGGCATGACCTGCCTTTGACGAAACCAAATTGGGTAGGCTACAGTGTCTGTAGGTTTTCTATGTCATTGTTTATCGTATCACATGATGATTCTTTCCATGGTTTTGCATATGAGATTAGTCAGACTTAAAGGTCTATATTTCCTCAAGTCCATGCCCCCCCCCCTTTGTGTAGCGGGATAAATATTGCAGCCTTCCACTCATTTAGCATGAAGCCTGTCTGGAAGCTATGGTTAAACAGAGATTCTAGTAGACCTGACAAGTTATGTCATGCTATTCAAGAGGCATTCTGGGATATTGTCAGTGCCCATTGAAGCAGTGTCCTTGGACTTAGAGAGCGCAGTGATGGATGCTCTCTAGTGATAATTGATAGAAAAATGGTGGAGGGTATTTTCTGGGGGAGTGGCTGGGGCTAATGGGAAGTAAAATTGGTGCCAGTTTTATTGGTCAGCAGATTTGCTATATCCTATGGCTCCATATAGGTGGTTCCATTCACTATTAGATCAGCACAATTTTGGGTGTTGCCTTCAAGCTGATGTACATAACTGAAAAAAAACTTATGGTTGCCCTTAGATTGGGAGGCTATTTTTATTTCAGATTTAACTTTGGTGGATTTGATTAGTCCCCTGAGTTGCTTGCTCAAGCTGATGAAGGAATTTTTACCTTGCTGGGCAACGCCCTTCCTGTTTGCGGACATTATTTTCTTTATTTTATTATACAGTCTATATGTACTGGGCTTCCACTGGGGTGGCTTGTTTTTGGAGGTTGTCCTAGGATTATTTTGGGTAGATCCAGCTGTCTGTATGCAGCTATTTACATAATTTTACAGGATATCTGTGAACAATTCTGCATACTAAGGCAAAACACAGCACTGAAACGTAGTAGATAAAATCCAAAACAACAATAGTTGAGTAAGTACCTTTATAAACCAACAAAGCTTTCAGGTTGAGAAACCCTTTTTCAATGTATTACAATAAATGTTACTACTATTTTGAATGTTGGTAAAATGTTTTCATATTGACAATGATCATGTGATGATGGTTGCAGGTCACATGATTGTTTTTTAACATATATATGGGCGTTTTTAATATACCTATTGTAATACATTGAAAAAGGGTTTCTCAACCTGAAAGCTTTGTTGGTTTATAAAGGTACTTACTCAACTATTGTTGTTTTGAACAATTCTGCATAGGCAGCTTAGTTCTTTGGGTTGAAATTTTGTTAGACCATCACTTAGTATGAGTTAGTTAGCTTTGGAATTCTTTTTAAATGTTCTTGGGTTAGCTGGGGATACCAGACTTAATACTTATTTCAAAGGAGACAACTTTGTGGTCAGATGTGAGCAATGAGGACTTCACACTAGGGGGCGTATATCTTACCCTATAGTTTTTGAGGACCAGGTCAAGGATATCTGTGCCCCTGGTAGGTGTAGAGACGTGGTGTTCAAGTGTGTTTATTGTTAACAAAGTCCAGGAATCTCTGAGCCTGCAGGTTTGAGGTTGTGTATGGTTCCCAGTTAATGTTGGGCTAGCTACAGTCACCCAAGAATATTGTGTTAGGTTGAATGGGGAGTGTCTCTATTATATTCAAGTACATGATATGGACTTCCTGGGTCATGGAGGGAGACCTATAACTTGCAAGGATGTGGTATGCGGACTTTATTTGGGTCTATATTCGTTTGTTGCAATGCAATTGCAGCAATACAATATGGAAGCTGGTAGACAACTAAATGATGGGCGATACTATACATGCATGCCATTGGACCCAACATTTAGGTTCAAGAAACAAACAGACCAATTTTTGGAGTCTGCCAGGGATGAGGGAATTATTACTGACACTACTCTTTACCATCTGACAGTGTCTGATGCAATGATCCAATACATCTATTTTCTCCCCAAGATACATAAGGATCTTCATCAACCACCAGGTAGGCCCATTGTCTCAGGCAAGGGCTCCATTACCAAGCCACTCTCACAATTCCTTACGAAAAATCTACAGCCATTATTGAAATGGGTTCGGTCCAGCATACAGGATACCATGGAATTTCTTCAAGTGATCTCTGAAATGCAGTTGGAACCGAACTGGCTACTGTGTACTCTAGCTATCTCTGCACTATACACCAATATTCCTCATTGGGCGGGCTTGGAAGCATTAGAATACTGGCTTTATAAGTCAGAAATGTATCAACCAGGGTTTAATACCTTCTTGATCTGCCTTGTGGAACATGTTCTAATTAAGAACGTATTTTATTACCAAAATAAATGTTATGTGTAGGTCCAAGGCACGGCCATGGGGGCTTCTTTTGTCCCATTTATGCTGACCTCTTCATGGTCCATCTAGAAGAACAAATGATTTATGATAATACACATAATATCTACTTAGAGGAGCTTGACATCTGGAGACATTATCTAGATGATTGCTAGCTAGTATGGAGATCAGATGTAGAATATCTTATGGAATTTGTGGGGTACCTCAACAAAAATAAATGAGGCATACATTTCACAGTTAATTATAACATTAATGGGATTATGTTTTTGGATGTCCTAATTACCAGGAATAATGACCATGCACTGGAATCTGAGGTCTACTGCAAATATCCTCAATATAACTCTCTCCTTCATGCCTCCAGCTTCCATCCACCACACATCTGCAGGAACATTCCCAAATCCCAGTTAATGCGGATAAAGCGTATAAGCTCACATAATGCCACTTAAGAGCATTATAAGGAGGATCTTACCATCAGAGTCAAGGATAGGGGTTACAAAATGGGAAACATATATAATGCCAGGAATTGGGTGGCTACACTTGATAGGAAAGAGCTTTTGAGATACAAGGAGAAGGAACCAGCAGATGAATCTAAGATTCGTCTAGTTACCACATATGGAAGAAATACTGATGTGCTGTTAAATAGTGTCTGCAGGCACTGGAATATTCTTCTAGCGGATAATAAACTCTCAGATTTCCTTCAGTAGAGGTGCTATTTTTCCTTTAGAAGAGGTAAGTATTTAGGATCACACTTCAGCCATTATAAACATGCTCTCAGGAACAAGGATGATTCAACACAAACTACCTTAACGGGTAATTTACTTATGGGCTCCATCCCCTGTGGTTACTGTACTTATTGTGGCAAAGTCATGAAATCCAAACAATTTACAAGTAAAAATGCTGTAAACATGTTTGACATCTCATTCTTTGCTAATTGCAGGACAGATTGGGTGATCTACCTTGCCACTTGTACCTGTTCTGCATTTTATTTTGGACAGACCTCTCGACCCCTTAGACTCAAAATATCGGATCATTGTAGTTACATTAGAACAAAGAAAATTACCAATGCACTATATAAACATTCACTGGGATACACAAATGCACTTTTCAGATATATGGTGATTGATAAAATTACTGGCAACAGGTCAAACAAAATGGGATGGCACCAAATATTGAATAATAAAGAAAAGAAATGGATTATAAAGTTAAGTGGTTTATTCCCACCAGGGCTTAATGAGCATTTGTGATGGACTAATTAGCCGAGGATTCACTCATGGGTCACATTATAAAAGGAAGCAATTGTATTACTGTTTTTTTAACACTGATGAAGGCTATGTACTTTGTATAGCCGAAACTGGTCTGTTTATGTTTCCTTTTTCATGGTATAAGGCTATTTAACCACTTAAGTGAATAAATACTCAAACGCTACAGTTTGCTGGCTCTCTGATATTTTTTATTGCAACTTGGATTTTTGGAGCCGTGCAATTGCCGTACCTGCAGGGGCTTCCATTTCTTCCTAAATATGTGGAAGGCAAAAGCCTTGCACTGCTGCAAGGGTACCCTCTGAGCCTTTAAACCCACTTGATAATCTGTGTTTCAACAGACTGCATAACACTTCTAGCTAACAAAAGAGCAGATAATGCAATTCCACAACTCACTAGTGAAACAGTTTCACTTGGGCTCTAACCCTGAAGACACCTTCTCAGTATGGACACAAGCCACGAACAAAACACTCATAAGAAAGAGGTTAACGGGTTTAAGAGTATAGCCTGCAGCTGAGAACAGAGAAGGAGAGATCTCTGTAGTGCTTACAGTCAATGTAGCAGGCAGACATTTTTATGTGAGAAGACAGTTAACTAGAAAGACTTTGAGAAGAAATTAGATTTTGGTGGTGTACAAGGAAAAATGAATAATTACTTTTAACAAAACAATAGTAACTATGAGAACCAGGGAGGACAAGGACAGATTAGGGGCTATGAAGGATTCACGAGACAGAAATAGAGTGCTAGGAATCAGGAAAATGTGAAGACTAAACTGAACCAGAACCTGCAGAACTTGTTAAAGCTATAGAATCTGGCAGACCTGATAAGTTCAGCAGCTTTTGACCACCATTACTCTGTATATTTCTATGTTCAGTTGTAAAGGCAGACCTATAGAGATAATTTGGCAAAGAAATCCCCTGATTGTTCTTATTCATGCTATATTTTAGGTTATGGCAACATGTGACAAGTGCAATAAATGCAAAAGACCAACACAAGGCAACACAAGAAAAGTTTGTTTTGGAAGATGCTCAGAGAAAAGCTGCACGTGAGCTGAAGGGATTGAGCAAAGACTGGATCCCTCAGCTATTTCAAAAGGAAGAATCTAAAGATCAGTGGACTTATAAGTACACAGAGTAAGTAAATATTTGGTTCTCACAAAATTGTTTGCTTTTGTTCTAAAATACTTGACTGCAAAAGAGGATTTATATAATTGTTATGAACAGTAAGTCAAAGGACACTCTACAAATATATATTTTTATTTATTACATGTATTAGCCAACCAGGCACAAGTATCTGTTTTCTGAAGGATCCCAGGCCTAATGTTTAATCAAGCTTATGTCCCTTGCTCAAACTCACACAGTTTGCAATTGTAGACCGAGAGGAATCAAACCCTATGCCTACCCTACACTTTAATTGCCAAAGACATTAATCATGTGTTTGCTGTTTACTTTGCTCATAGCCAAAGAACCATTTGCTGTAGGTTTGGTAAAATGCAAGAAAGCATAAGAAATTATCTGTCAACATGTTGTAGTGACAAGCAGTGACATCACATGATTTCTAATATTGTAAATGTAACCTTCAGATTTGAATCTGTTTGCATATGTCATCAAATAAATGTTGCTCAAGTCTTCCATATCCTGTCATACCTTTTAGCTATCCAGATTTACACAGAATGTCCAGATTTTTGCCTCATATTTTTATCTCTTAATAAAATTTGTGGTTTTCTCTCAAATTATTGAAGATTGAATTCACTAAATAATGCCAGATGTTTAAGTTTTACTCTTCTAATCCTTGAGAAAATGCATGCTAATGCAAATGCTATTTCATCAACTTTCTAATTTTGTGAGAAAAATATTTAAAATCTGTCCCTGATTTTCAGCCTTTATCCCAGTCATTATTTTTGGCTCTATCCAGATTTCTTATGGTAAAAGGTTGAGAGGTGTGCTCTAAGTAATTTATTTCCCAGCTAGCTTTCGTTTGTTAAACAATATAGTTGACTCAGTTGAACAAGATTCTCTCTGACAGCCTTCATGCAAGCTACCCATCTATGTCAAGCAAAGTTCTTCATTAGCACTCTTCAAGAAAAATCTTGATGAGTGGATGGGAAATAGGAAATGCACCCTGGGGATCACTTCTGTGTCTCTGCTGGACGGTAGCACAGGAAAATAACTTTCTTGTGTGGCGTAAGCTATGGTACCTTGCTGGCTAGGCTTACATAGGCCCTTGGGTCGATAGCCTAGTACCTACCTATGAACCTATGAAAGCAAGTGTATAGATTTTACACATGGAGAGAATTATAAAGTATGAAAATAGCTTACATTCAGATTTGACCTAAAGAGAAGGTAAAGTACAGATGCATTGATTCAACATACTAAATTGAACATAATTTCCACTATCTGCATGCATTTGTGGTGAGCAGAAGAGAGCTTGAATAATAGCTAAATATTGTGCTGACTAGTAGTAGTACTATGTGGTTTCTAATACTATAAATGTAATGTTTAAATGTGAATGTTTTTACATATGTCATCAAATACAGACATGTCCTTTATAGTCTGAATTTGAATATGAACTGATGCTCTCCACTTCTCTTCAAAAATTAATATATACCCAGTTGATGATTTGGAACAATGCATATTATACACATCTTACCCTGCATAAATTTAATCCCAAAAATTCACCAACTTGTCCATACTGTAAGAATCAACCAGCTGATCTTCTTCATATGTTCTGGAGTTGTAAATGCATTTTCAAACTTTGGAATTCCCTTAAGATCCAACTTCAAAAGGTGGGTTACCAGAGTACAACGTTATCATGGAAATTTATGATTCTGCATATTCCCCCGAGAGAGATCCCTAAATCACAAATTATTATATATATTAATATTTTTCTATTAATGAAGCTTTATATAGCTTCAAATTGGTTAGACCCATCTAAAACTTCATAGCAGAACTTTAGAGTTCTAGCGACAAAACATATATTGGCTCATAAATTACTATTAAACCCACAAAATAAAAATGTTAATAATCCAAAAATTTGGGAACAGATTTTTAATATTATACTAGCATAGTATTTTCAACTTGGAAATATTAATAATTATTTATGTGTGTGGAGAGAATTTAGTAATCAACTGTCTATTACTTGCATTTATTCTTATGCTTTTTTATATTTAATTGTATTACATGGAAGCATTCTTGTAAATATTGTATATAGAGTGTGGTTATTAGTGATATTAGTTAATGCTTGATTTGTGAATATATATTATTTTTGTTCTTATTTGTGTTTGAAAATAATATAACAATAAAGATTTGTTATGGAAAAAAAAAAGAAAATGAACTGATGCACAAAGAGATGATAAGTGGCAGCATGTACCTTATATCATCATTATGTAAGCAAGCAATAATGCCCGACAGGATGTGTGTTATTGTGGAAATAAGACCCCCCAGGGGTGCTCTGAGGCCCAACACTGCAGAAGCAAAACCACAGAAGATGAAAAAAAAAAACAGAGCCAAGGCAATGATGACTGTGATAAAATGCTTCATATGAAGCACTAGTAACATTCATTTTATCATAGTCATTGTTTTGGCCCTTTTTTTTTTTCATTTTTGGAGGTCAAGAGTTAGGGAAACCTCTTAACTGATGCTAATAAAACACAAAGGGAAAACCGTAGAGTGAACCAAACAGTTAAAATATCCACAATCCAACACTGTCAGTGTAGAATCCACGCCAAAGCAAAAAATCCCAACTTATTTGACAAATTTATTGAAGCGCTTTTCGAATGCCTTCCTAGGCAAACTTCTTCAGAAAATAATAGAGTGACATTACATTTGTTTTAAATAACGTGACATCACTTATTAAATTAATCAAGTGCAACGAATTAAATTAATTGCAGTAAGGGAATTTGCAGTAAAGAATTTTAAAGACAAAGTAGCCCTTTAACTTGTTACCCATACAAATATGTTTAAAAACATGTACATATTTCTAACAACCTAGAGTACCTATTAAAAGTGTGCCAAAAAATATAAAATATTTTAAATAAATGCACATTATTATAAAATTAATAAAAAGTGGATGTAAAGTTTGAAATGTACAATGGCTACAAGTGTGTTTGAGGTACTACCCACCTATGAACAGTTAAAAAGAGTTAACCTGAGGAACTCATATCAACTCAAAAAAATCAAATACCATTTTCAGTGCTTATAAAATATAATTACGGTGTTTGATAACACAGTAAACCTTGAGGCATGCATAATAAATAGTCTTAGCCAAGGAAGTAATAAAACAGTAACAAATGATGACTCAGTGGGTGAGAAAACCCATGGTGTATATAATAAAAATCTCAACCTTTTAGTATGTGTTGGATTAACACCATGCTCATCTCCTCAAGCTCAACATACGTAGGACACATGAGATGGAACAAGATTCATTCAACCCAGGACTGTGATATGCTTCCAACTTAATCTGCCAGTATAATTCCCTCTCTAATAATCTAAGGTGAGTTGGTCCACCTCTAACATCATGTGTAACCTGTTCAATGCCTATAAATTTGAAACTGTGTGTAGGGAATTCCTGAATGTGTTTTGCTAAGGCATTAGTCTCTTTACACTTTCTAATTGCATAAGTGTGTTCATAAATGCGCTCCTTGAGCTTACGCCGGTTTTGCCTACATAAAATCCTGAACAGTTTTGGCATTGTGCCAGGTACACCAACATAGTAGAGTTACAGCTCAATCTAGATTTCAACTTAAATTCTTGATTTTGAACATGAAATCGGTTAGACTCAAGTACAAACTGACAATAATTACAATTTTGGCACTTGAACATGCCAGGTGATCTAACATGGGACAATTTCTGTTCAAAGAACGATTTCAGGTTCTTAGCTTTCCTGTACGTGATTTTGGGAACAGGGCCTAACTTTGAGAAAACCAAGGGGTCAGCTCGAAAGAGGTGCCAGTTTTTGTTAATGATGTGACACAACATTGAACTATCAACAGAGAAGGTGGTAATAAGTCTAGGCACTTCTGCAGAAACTGGTTCGGTATTCCTCTCTATATGCTGTTCAACTGTACCTAAATTAGTATGAACAAAAGATGGCTTAAATGGTAACAGGGGTTCATAAATTTTAACTGACCTCTTGTGTGTTACCTCACTGATGAGGTCATCAAGTAGATTCATTGGGTAAGAGCGACTTAGGAACATTGATTTCATTAAAGAACATTCCAGAACGAAATCATCGTCTTTACTGACCATTCTTGCAGCTCTCACCAGTTGTCCTTTTACTACTGCCCGCTTTTGTGAAAAGGGGATGACAACTGGAGAAGTGCAAGAAGGTATTGGAGTAGGTCAGCTTCCTATGTATACAAGCAACAAAACAATCTGATTCCAGATCTTTCGTCAGTGCAATGTCTAAATAGGAAATCTTCGTGGTGTTAAATTGAAACGTGAAGTACAAGAAATTAGTTGTATTGTTCAAAAAACTCACGTATTCTTCTGCTTCCACCTCTTCTCCTTTAAATAAAATGAAAATGTCGTCCAAAAAACGAGTATAAAATCCTACCTGTTCAATGTAGGACTGATGGTTTAATACAAACTGATGTTCCCAGTCAGCCATTACCAGGTTGGCAACACTTGCCCCACATGGTGACCCCATAGCTACACCAATATTCTGCATATAGAAATTGTCCCCAAACATGAAAAAGTTGTTAGTTAAAGCCAAATCCAGGAGTTCGCCTACAAGAGCGATGTCATATTTACTAGCTTCGTGTGCTCTCATTCTAGCAGAAACCCACTCTATTGCCACGTCATGTGGGATGCTCGTGTATAGATCTCTAACATCGATAGTCAACAGATTAAATTGACTTTGAAATTCGATGTTATTTAATTTAGTGAGAAATGACCAAGAGTCTTTGCAAATTTGAGACTCTAATTTAACAAATTTCTGTAGGATGTTATCGATGACTTTAGCACACGCATATGCAGGGGAGCCACGACTGTCGATGAGAGGACACATAGGAGGGTTAATTAAGTCCTTATGTAACTTTGGTATTCCAAAGAGATAAGGAAACCTAGGGAATGACGTGTATAAATAATCATAAAGTTCCTGGTTAATCCTACTTTCCAGAAACATTTCTTCAATATTGTCCTTAATGAATTTATAAGAATGGTTCACTTCATTTCTAGAACTTAAACTGTAGGCTGGTGGTTTTAACATAGATGTCATACGTTCAAAGTAATCGTCCTGGTTAAAAATCACCACACCTCCTCCCTTGTCTGGTTTGCAGACTCGAACATTATGCGCCCGAAAAGTAGAGAGGAGGTCCATCTCCTTGGCACCTCCTGTTATTTGACCCCTACATGGCAAATTCCTAGTACTCCTAATATCCACTTCACATATTTGCTCAAAAGTGGAAAGAAGGGGGTGAAGAGGAGGATTATAAGTACTAGGTACATAAAGCTGGTTAACAGCCCTTATATATACATCACCCCCCATCATTAATTGAAAGTTGAGCTTCCTAGTAAAAGTTTTAACGTCTAATATAGTGTTAACTGTATCAAGACATTGCTTCGGAACATATGTTTGGCCTTTAGCCAACAAGTCTGCCATTGCCGTGGAAACTACCATATGAGAAAAGTTATAAACTTTAAAGTCACCAGATGAATTTACAATCACCTCTGGTCCTTTCGAAAACCCCGAAGCACCATTATCTAAATTGGGGGACATTTCAACCAAGTAATCAAGTGGACAAGTTGATGTCGTATCAAAACTGTCACTGTTGAAAGAGGAACACTCGTTTACCTGTTGTTCCTCCTTTGATTCAGTCGATTCGACCAGTGGTTCCTCTGTTTCGGTTTGGCCCCTAAAAAATTACTGTTATTGTTGTCATTGTTAGAAACTTCTTGTGTTACCCCATTAAACCTCCCATTTACATTGTCCTATTCAGTAGACGTTCACTTCTACGTGGTTCAACTGGTTGGTACTCAATGCTTTCAGATTCCCCCTCCTCACCTATTTGGTCAGAATTATGTAACATTATGTCAGGCTGAGTGTTAAGCGTTGGGTTCACTTTGGAATTGGGAGGTCTAAAACTGCCTTTCCAAACTTGTCCTGAAGGTGGGCTCGGGTAAGCTACCCCATCACTGTAAGCCTTAGTGTCCCTATCCAGTTTCTTGACCTTAATGGATTTAAGTTTGTTCAAGTGTGCATCTATACTATTGAAAAGTTTAGCATAGTCATAGGAGAACTTTTCAAATAGAAGGTCAGTTTTAATGGTGTTATCTAGTGTCGATGCCTCCATGTTTAAATCATCAATTTGAACAAGGTAATGCTTAATCATTAAATTTAATAGGTCCGCTCCATGCTGGTCAAAGAGGCACAAAAGTTCCTGGTGGAACGTGGAGTTGATAATTAACCCAGTTGGGAACTGATAGTGCCTCAAACCTTTAGGCACAATCCTCCATGCCAAACATTCATTGAAGTAAGCTACTTCAAGCTGCAGTTTCTTGATTTTCACTAAAATAGTGTCTAGCTGTTTTAAATTGTATACACTGTCAGGGTCTCTGGTACTTTGCTGAAGTGGATCACAAAAAATATTAGAACCAAATGTGGGGTTATGTGAAACCCAATTATTAAAATCAGGGAACTTCTGGTAAATATTACTCACGGAAACTGGTGGATCATTAACTCCAACAAGTACCCCTGTAGGTTGGGTACCTCCACAATTCTGACCCTGCAGGTTAAAGTTAGTTCCAGTAGTGTCAGTAAAGTTAATTGAGAGCGGTGGTGGTTGCTGCCCTCCTAATTGTGTTGTACTTGATGGAAGATTTCGGGAAAAATTGAAGTTCACTAGTTCACTTTGGTGCTGGTGCACTTCAGTCATCGAACCTGCCACCGGAATTCTCCTCTGCGAGTCAGTAGTTGGAAATAGTGGACCCTTCAATGAACCAGTACCGTTTTCCGTTGCCGAAATACTCCTCTGTTTAACGATAGAAACCAACGGAGGACGCCCTGTGGTACAGCCACTGTTCTCAAGCGCTCCTTCATTAATTGCTGAAACATCAGCTGTACGTAAGTTTGAAATATTCAAAGGGACACCTCGGTTAGAAGTTGTATCTACAGCGACTTGTTGGTGGCAAAAACCTCCTGTAGTGTTGTTCCCCAAAGCAGCTGGTAACAGAACTGTTAATGGGGGTGCTGCTGTTGAATCATCGTTTAACACAAACCCTGTCAAATCTCGATTAGCTGCCAAGTTGGACGTTAAAGTAGGTAACGAAGATTTAATTAAGTTTTGTGCACTGACTTGCTGTTTTTCAAGCAGGTCAATTCTATTTAGCATAACGTCAATTTTTGAAAACAGTAGTTCCAGCGATTTATCGCTGATGTTATGGATAGTACCATTAACAGGAACAGGACTGTGATTGCTTGGCGGGTCCGGTTTCAATATCTCCGGAGTTATGTTCGGGAAATCACTCACCGGTTCGCCTGTACCTTCAGACGCCATAAACGAGAAAACAGTAACTGACTAGTAAAACACAAAGGGAAAACCGTAGAGTGAACCAAACAGTTAAAATATCCACAATCCAACACTGTCAGTGTAGAATCCACGCCAAAGCAAAAAATCCCAACTTATTTGACAAATTTATTGAAGCGCTTTTCGAATGCCTTCCTAGGCAAACTTCTTCAGAAAATAATAGAGTGACATTACATTTGCTTTAAATAACGTGACATCACTTATTAAATTAATCAAGTGCAACTAATTAAATTAATTGCAGTAAGGGAATTTGCAGTAAAGAATTTTAAAGACAAAGTAGCCCTTTAACTTGTTACCCATACAAATATGTTTAAAAACATGTACATATTTCTAACAACCTAGAGTACCTATTAAAAGTGTGCCAAAAAATATAAAATATTTTAAATAAATGCACATTATTAACACAGGAGGTTTTTGCCACCAACAAGTCGCTGTAGATACAACTTCTAACCGAGGTGTCCCTTTGAATATTTCAAACTTACGTACAGCTGATGTTTCAGCAATTAATGGAGTGCTTGAGAACAGTGGCTGTACCACAGGGCATCCTCCGTTGGTTTCTATCGTTAAACAGAGGAGTATTTCGGCAACGGAAAATGGTACTGGTTCATTGAAGGGTCCACTATTTCCAACTACTGACTCACAGAGGAGAATTCCGGCGGCAGGTTCGATGACTGAAGTGCACCAGCACCAAAGTGAACTAGTGAACTTCAATTTTTCCCGAAATCTTCCATCAAGTACAACACAATTAGGAGGGCAGCAACCACCACCGCTCTCAATTAACTTTACTGACACTACTGGAACTAACTTTAACCTGCAGGGTCAGAATTGTGGAGGTACCCAACCTACAGGGGTACTTGTTGGAGTTAATGATCCACCAGTTTCCGTGAGTAATATTTACCAGAAGTTCCCTGATTTTAATAATTGGGTTTCACATAACCCCACATTTGGTTCTAATGTTTTTTGTGATCCACTTCAGCAAAGTACCAGAGTCCCTGACATTGTATACAATTTAAAACAGCTAGACACTATTTTAGTGAAAATCAAGAAACTGCAGCTTGAAGTAGCTTACTTCAATGAATGTTTGGCACGGAGGATTGTGCCTAAAGGTTTGAGGCACTATCAGTTCCCAACTGGGTTAATTATCAACTCCACGTTCCACCAGGAACTTTTGTGCCTCTTTGACCAGCATGGAGCGGACCTATTAAATTTAATGATTAAGCATTACCTTGTTCAAATTGATGATTTAAACATGGAGGCATCGACACTAGATAACACCATTAAAACTGACCTTCTATTTGAAAAGTTCTCCTATGACTATGCTAAACTTTTCAATAGTATAGATGCACACTTGAACAAACTTAAATCCATTAAGGTCAAGAAACTGGATAGGGACACTAAGGCTTACAGGGATGGGGTAGCTTACCCGAACCCACCTTCAGGACAAGTTTGGAAAGGCAGTTTTAGACCTCCCAATTCCAAAGTGAACCCAACACTTAACACTCAGCTTGACATAATGTTACATAATTCTGACCAAATAGGTGAGGAGGGGGAATCTGAAAGCATTGAGTACCAACCAGTTGAACCACGTAGGAGTGAACGTCTACTGAATACGAACAATGTAAACGGGAGGTTTAATGGGGTAACACAAGAAGTTTCTAACAATGACAACAATAACAGTATTTTTTAGGGGCCAAACCGAAACAGAGGAACCACTGGTCGAATCGACCAAATCAAAGGAGGAACAACAGGTAAACGAGTGTTCCTCTTTCAACAGTGACAGTTTTGATACGACATCAACTTGTCCACTTGATTACTTGGTTGAAATGTCCCCCAATTTAGATAATGGTGCTTCGGGGTTTTCGAAAGGACCAGAGGTGATTGTAAATTCATCTGGTGACTTTAAGGTTTATAACTTTTCTCATATGGTAGTTTCCACGGCAATGGCAGACTTGTTGGCTAAAGGCCAAACATATGTTCCGAAGCAATGTCTTGATACAGTTAACACTATATTAGACGTTAAAACTTTTACTAGGAAGCTCAACTTTCAATTAATGATGGGGGGTGATGTATATATAGGGGGTGTTAACCAGCTTTATGTACCTAGTACTTATAATCCTCCTCTTCACCCCCTTCTTTCCACTTTTGAGCAAATATGTGAAGTGGATATTAGGAGTACTAGGAATTTGCCATGTAGGGGTCAAATAACAGGAGGTGCCAAGGAGATGGACCTCCTCTCTACTTTTCGGGCGCATAATAACCTATAAACCTATAAACCTATAATGTTCGAGTCTGCAAACCAGACAAGGGAGGAGGTGTGGTGATTTTTAACCAGGACGATTACTTTGAACGTATGACATCTATGTTAAAACCACCAGCCTACAGTTTAAGTTCTAGAAACGAAGTGAACCATTCTTATAAAGTCATTAAGGACAATATTGAAGAAATGTTTCTGGAAAGTAGGATTAACCAGGAACTTTATGATTATTTATACACGTCATTCCCTAGGTTTCCTTATCTCTTTGGAATACCAAAGTTACATAAGGACTTAATTAACCCTCCTATGCGTCCTCTCATCGACAGTCGTGACTCCCCTGCATATGCGTGTGCTAAAGTCATCGATAACATCCTACAGAAATTTGTTAAATTAGAGTCTCAAATTTGCAAAGACTCTTGGTCATTTCTCACTAAATTAAATAACATTGAATTTCAAAGTCAATTTAATCTGTTGACTATCGATGTTAGAGATCTATACACGAGCATCCCACATGACGTGGCAATAGAGTGGGTTTCTGCTAGAATGAGAGCACACGAAGCTAGTAAATATGACATCGCTCTTGTAGGCGAACTCCTGGATTTGGCTTTAACTAACAACTTTTTCATGTTTGGGGACAATTTCTATATGCAGAATATTGGTGTAGCTATGGGGTCACCATGTGGGGCAAGTGTTGCCAACCTGGTAATGGCTGACTGGGAACATCAGTTTGTATTAAACCATCAGTCCTACATTGAACAGGTAGGATTTTATACTCGTTTTTTGGACGACATTTTCATTTTATTTAAAGGAGAAGAGGTGGAAGCAGAAGAATACGTGAGTTTTTTGAACAATACAACTAATTTCTTGTACTTCACGTTTCAATTTAACACCACAAAGATTTCCTATTTAGACATTGCACTGACGAAAGATCTGGAATCAGATTGTTTTGTTGCTTGTATACATAGGAAGCCGACCTACTCCAATACCTTCTTGCAGTTCTCCAGTTGTCATCCCTTTTCACAAAAGCGGGCAGTAGTAAAAGGACAACTGGTGAGAGCTGCAAGAATGGTCAGTAAAGACGATGATTTCGTTCTGGAATGTTCTTTAATGAAATCAATGTTCCTAAGTCGCTCTTACCCAATGAATCTACTTGATGACCTCATCAGTGAGGTAACACACAAGAGGTCAGTTAAAATTTATGAACCCCTGTTACCATTTAAGCCATCTTTTGTTCATACTAATTTAGGTACAGTTGAACAGCATATAGAGAGGAATACCGAACCAGTTTCTGCAGAAGTGCCTAGACTTATTACCACCTTCTCTGTTGATAGTTCAATGTTGTGTCACATCATTAACAAAAACTGGCACCTCTTTCGAGCTGACCCCTTGGTTTTCTCAAAGTTAGGCCCTGTTCCCAAAATCACGTACAGGAAAGCTAAGAACCTGAAATCGTTCTTTGAACAGAAATTGTCCCATGTTAGATCACCTGGCATGTTCAAGTGCCAAAATTGTAATTATTGTCGGTTTGTACTTGAGTCTAACCGATTTCATGTTCAAAATCAAGAATTTAAGTTGAAATCTAGATTGAGCTGTAACTCTACTATGTTGGTGTACCTGGCACAATGCCAAAACTGTTCAGGATTTTATGTAGGCAAAACCGAGCGTAAGCTCAAGGAGCGCATTTATGAACACACTTATGCAATTAGAAAGTGTAAAGAGACTAATGCCTTAGCAAAACACATTCAGGAATTCCCTACACACAGTTTCAAATTTATAGGCATTGAACAGGTTACACATGATGTTAGAGGTGGACCAACTCACCTTAGATTATTAGAGAGGGAATTATACTGGCAGATTAAGTTGGAAGCATATCACAGTCCTGGGTTGAATGAATCTTGTTCCATCTCATGTGTCCTACGTATGTTGAGCTTGAGGAGATGAGCATGGTGTTAATCCAACACATACTAAAAGGTTGAGATTTTTATTATATACACCATGGGTTTTCTCACCCACTGAGTCATCATTTGTTACTGTTTTATTACTTCCTTGGCTAAGACTATTTATTATGCATGCCTCAAGGTTTACTGTGTTATCAAACACCGTAATTATATTTTATAAGCACTGAAAATGGTATTTGATTTTTTTGAGTTGATATGAGTTCCTCAGGTTAACTCTTTTTAACTGTTCATAGGTGGGTAGTACCTCAAACACACTTGTAGCCATTGTACATTTCAAACTTTACATCCACTTTTTATTAATTTTATAATAATGTGCATTTATTTAAAATATTTTATATTTTTTGGCACACTTTTAATAGGTACTCTAGGTTGTTAGAAATATGTACATGTTTTTAAACATATTTGTATGGGTAACAAGTTAAAGGGCTACTTTGTCTTTAAAATTCTTTACTGCAAATTCCCTTACTGCAATTAATTTAATTAGTTGCACTTGATTAATTTAATAAGTGATGTCATGTTATTTAAAGCAAATGTAATGTCACTCTATTATTTTCTGAAGAAGTTTGCCTAGGAAGGCATTCAAAAAGCGCTTCAATAAATTTGTCAAATAAGTTGGGATTTTTTGCTTTGGCGTGGATTCTACACTGACAGTGTTGGATTGTGGATATTTTAACTGTTTGGTTCACTCTACGGTTTTCCCTTTGTGTTTTACTAGTCAGTTACTGTTTTCTCGTTTATGGCATCTTAACTGATGCTGCCAGGGTATCGCTCAATCGCTTTCACTCTTCACTCTTTCTTTCTCTTTCTCTGTGACACACACACACACACGCACATACACAGTCTCTTTTGCTTTCATGCATGCATTCACTCACATATGCAGACAGCAACTTTTTTCCTGTTTCATTAATTTTTTTACACTCACTAAACAGCAAAAGCGCTGCTTAGCAAGTGTAAAATAATAGCTCAATCAATCTTGCTTACTCTCATACATGCATACACTCTCACACACAAATATAAACACACACACTGCTTTTTTATTTTACACTGGCTAAACAGCAAAAACACTGCCTACCAAGTGTAAAATAATGGCTGAGTTTTTTTTCAGTCCGAGCTCCATAGCATCTTGATATGCTGCCATGAAGCAGTGGACTCATTTTTTAGTGGGCATTACCTGTAGATTCACATCCTGCTGGAGAACATTTGTTCTCCAATCAGGGTGTGATCTACAGGTTGCCCATTCTCTAATATGTGATAACACTTTGCTTTGTCAGATCATAGCCTCTAAATTGTTTAAATTTAACAGGGATACAAACCAGGTGCATGTGTCTGCACTCTGGGTAGAGTAAACAGTCTGCCTCCTCCTCTCCAATGCTCATGCTGTTTGATGTCTTTTAGACCTGGAAAGAAAAGACAGTGTAGAAAATGTGATTATCTGGCCAATTATTTTTCTGAAAAGTAACATTACGCAGTGCATATTGTATTAAATAATAGCATATTCTATTGATCTGGCGATATTGTGCAAAGGTAACATATTCTATTTCATTTGATCAATAATAGTGAATGTACTAGCCCTAGAACTTTTGCTGTATTTATTATTTAGACAAATTATAACATACAGTGTGAGGCACCACTGGCAAAAGCCTTAATATGACCTAATGGAGTTAGTTTGCATAACAAAATTCAGTTATAAGAACTCATCTGTTCTGCATACATTTACCACATTTTAGCAAAGCATTATTGACATCTCAATGGGAAAGTCTGAATGGAGAGAAGACAAAATCAGCAAGAGAAGGAGAGTAGTACTGCTGGAACTGAATTCATCCTCAGGTCTTGGGGAGTACCTTCACATGGTGAACCCTGTTTTCATTAAATTTCTCCAAGATAGCACTGATATATAGACTGTATTTTATATAGCATGTATTATGGAGACAGGTTAAAAAATAACACGGCTGGGTGCACAAGTCCCAGGATAAAAATGCACCCAGTCCTGGTATGCTCACTGATGCCAGGACTGGAATAAATAACAGTGTAGAGTCCTCAAGACACAGAAACATTCCTTCAGTGCAGTTAGGCAAGGCTCAGGGGGGAGGGATGGCCTCCCCTGTTGTAGATGGAAGTAGTAGTCCACAAAAAACACAAAAACTGATAGGCGAAAAAAGAGCCATAAAGATGATATAAAGGACTATTGAAGATAAGGAAGAAATGATGTAGTATTGCTAATAGGCAAGAAGCCCAGAATTTCCAGATAGGAGATATTCAAAAGAAATTAGAGGAAAAAGAAATACTTAAGCCAGAAAAACTGTCAAAAGCTTCAAATGAAAATTTGTGTTCCTTAATACAATAGGTCCAGGAATAACATTATATAGGCAAAGAAACGTTTGGATGCTTGGGAAAAAAGCAACAAAGAAAATGCGAAAATGGAAAGAACAAAACATAGAGATTTTTTTAAAAGGTGCAAGAAAGATACATAGGCATTTGAAAGAAAAAGAGCTCTGATATGGTGCAATATTTATGCAAAGGAGAAAGCAAAACTAATTAATACAAAAAAAAAACAGCTCTAAAGATATTTGAATAGAAGCACAAGCAAAGGCACCCAGATATGGAAAATTTCACAATACAAAAAAAAGATCACAAAGGGGAAATGTGGAACATAAAATTAGTAAAGTACAAGTTAAACAAAATGTAGCTGAGATCATGGATTTAGTATAGGAAGTCTATCACAGCTTATGTTACAGCATCATGGAACAGTGAATCCTCAAAGGAAGGAGAAGCAGGTAAGGTGGGAGACATCTGATGAAGAAATATGGACATGGGAAAGAAAAAGATTTAATATGTTGCAATATTTATGCAAAGAAGAAAGCAAAACTAATCTATACAAAAAAGTAGCACCATAGATATTTGAAGAGAAATGCAAGCAAAAGTATCTGGATGTGGAAAATTTTGCAATGCAAAAAATAAGAAAACAAAAACAGAAAGTTGAAAAGAGGATTAGTAACAGATAAGGTAAAAAAACAGAGTTATGGATTACCAACAAAGTGAAGAATTTAGTATAGAAAATCCAACTCTGCTGATGTCATAGCATGGTGGAAGAGTGACTCCCCAAATTCAGGAGAAACAGGTGGAACAGGAAGCATATGATCACTTGCCACTTGAAGATACATAAAAGCCTTCAGTAGGAAACCAGTATAAAAGTTCAGTAGGAGTAACACAGCAAGGGAAGGAGCAGGAAACAGTAACAACTCTGATGCAGTCAATGTTGTGGAGTGATAGGCCAGTAAGTTACCATATGAAACAGCAACAGATGACTTAGCATAAAGTGAAGAAAATATGTTACCGGAAGATGTTCTGGAACTTTCTGTAAAATGCCTGCAGGAAACATAGAACAAACACTATACCCTCAGTTTAGAAGAAAATTATCTAATGGAAGAGTTGCTTGATTTAATAGAGATGGATAGACATATTAAGGTCGATGAAAGAAGTGGATTACAGAAAGTAAATAAGACCCAAAATGTTAGAATTCTGATAAAACAGATAAATACAGTCATCATCATCTTCTTTTGGCTGTTCCCGTTAGGAGTCACCACAGCAGATCATCTGTTTCCATTTCTTCCTGTCCTCTGCATCTTGCTCTGTCACACCAACCGCCTGCATGTCCTCTCTCACCACGTCCATAAACCTTATCTTAGGCCTTCCTCTATTCCTCTTACCTGGCAGCTCCATCCTTAGCATCTTTTTCCCAATATACCCATCATCCCTCCTCAGCACATGTCCAAACCAACGTAATCTTGCCTCTCTGGCTTTGTCTCCAAACCTTCCAACCTGGGCTGACCCTCTAATATACTTATTCCTAATCCTGCCCACCCTCGTAACACCCAGTGCAAATCTTAACATCTTTAACTTTGCCACATCCAGCTCTAACTCCTGCCTTTTTGTCAATGCCATTGTCTCCAACCCATATAACATAGCTGGTCTCACTACCCTCTTGTAGACCTTCCCTTTCACTCTTACTGGTACTCGTCTGTCACAAATCACTCCTGACACTCTTCTCCACCCACTCCATCCTGCCTGTACTCTCTTCTTCACCTCTCTTCCACACTCACCATTACTCTGAACTACTGATCCCAAGTATTTAAACTCATCCACCTTCGCCACCTCTACTCCTTGCATATTCACCATTCGTCTATCCTCCATCTCATTCACACATATATATTCTGTCTTAGTCCTGCTGACCTTCATTCCTCTTCTCTCTAGAGCATATTTCCATCTGTCCAGGGTCTCCTCCACCTGTTCCCTACTCTCACTACAGATCACAATGTCATCTGCAAACATCATAGTCCACGGGGACTCCTGTCTGATCTCGTCTGTCAACCTGTCCATCACCATTCAAACAAGAAAGGGCTCAGAGCTGATCCTTGATGTAATCCCACCTCCACCTTAGACGCATACGTCACTCTCACCGCAGACCTCACCGATGTCACACTAGCCTCATACATATCCTGTACCACTCTTACATACTTCTCTGACACTCCCGACTTCCTCATACAATACCACAACTCCTCTTTAGGCACCCTGTCATATGCTTTCTCTAGGTCTACAAAAACACAATGCAACTCCTTCTGACCTTCTCTGTACTTCTTCATCAACATTCTCAGAGCAAACATCGCATCTGTAGTGCTCTTTCCCGGCATGAAACCATACTGCTGATCACTAATCATCACATCCCTTCTTAACCTAGCTTCCACTATTCTTTCCCACAACTTCATGCTGTGACTGATCAGTTTAATCCCTCTGTAGTTACTAGAGCTCTGCACATCACCCTTATTCTTAAAAATCTGTACCAAAACACTTTTTCTCCATTCCTCAGGCTTCCTCTCACTTTCCAAAATTTCATTAAACAATCTGGTTAAAAACTCCACTGCCATTTCACCTAAACACCTCCATGCTTCAACAGGTATGTCATCAGGACCAACAGCATTTCCATTCTTCATCCTCTTCATAGCTATCCTTACTTTCTTCTTGTTAATCCATTGCACTTCATGATTCACTATCCCCAGATCATCCAACCTTCTCTCCCTCTCATTCTCTTCATTCATCAACCCCTCAAAGTACTCTTCCCATCTGTTCAACACCCTCTTCTTGCTTGTAAGTATGTAAATACAGTAATCTGTGATATAACAGAATTAAACAAGCTATATTACTGTGCAGCTAAATTAAGAACAGATAAAGTCTTACCACAAAAACACAGAGCAATAAGGGGAAAGGAAGGGAAGAAATCAAATGCCATGATGGAAGCATCAAACAGAGAAAACTATAAAGCAATCAAGACAAGAAATGCCACTGCTAGAAAAGTACAGAAGAGCAAGCAGATCATCAAAAATACTTAGAAAGATTGACATGATAAAAGCAATGCGCAGAATTAGACCAGTATCTATCATACACTATTACAAGTAATAAAATAAAAAGATCAGCACAGGCAGAGAAAAAATAGAATATAAAGGAAAATTACAACATAAGCAATTCATTGAATACCAAAAAAGTTTTATATAATAGGAAAACAAAGCAAAAGGAATAGAAACAGCACCAAAAAAAGAAGAAATTGACACATTTTGGAGAAATATCTATGGAAACCCTGTGAAACATAATACATATGTTGAATGGATAGAAGAAGTAAAAGAAACAGTAAGAAGTTAATATGTACAGCAGATGTGTCCAACCTGTGGTCCACGGGCTGCATGCGGCCCTCAGACCTTTTCCATGCAGCCCCCGACCTCTAACTGCAGCATCGATATACGCATGTCCCAAAACACTTTTTTTGTTTTGTGCTTTTCACGCCCGTGACCTATAACTCTGTCGGTATGTGCATGTACCAAAGCACCATTCTAGTTTTGATTTTTTAGCGCCAAAGAAGGATCTGTGTATTCCTGCCGTTATTTCATGCCAAAGAATCAGTGTGTGTTCTCGCTGAAAAGGGACTCGTGTATGGATTTACCGTCATTGCCTTTGAAAGGGACAGCACTTACTTGTGTTAATAGGTAAGTATGGAGGGAGTGAATGAGTGAGTACATGCATGAAAGCAGAATGTTTGTGCATGTGAAAGTAGAAGAAGAGTGTGTGTATGTGTGCATGACAGAGAGAGACACATGCACAAAGAGGCTAACGACGATCAATCTACCTACTGAACACAAATAAGTTAGCTCACAAATATATCGTACATTAAAAGTACACTTTCATTAAATTGTGGCTTTCCTGACAGAGAGAGTGTTGTATTGAATATGATGTCATACCTCTCAACTGTATGGGTTTTCACTTCATCTTTCAATTTGTGTCTTTTTCTTAGGAAATAAAATTAGTCATCCAAGGTAATGCAGTTCCAGGGAGTAAGAATGAGACAGCAGCCTAAGGTTAGCGGGTCAGTAGTGGATTGACTTTGTGGGACTGTAGCATATGAAGTGGGTCTATATTAGATCACCGAATGCTTAGGTAAGCGAACAGTAATTAATCGACCTCATGTAAGCGAAAGCTTACAAAACCGAACTGTCAGGTGGTTACTTCAGGAAGTGAGCTACACTGTAGCAGTGAGACTGAATGTGAGTCACAGCTGCTTGTGGGTACTGATGTTCCCTTGGACAGGGTAACTGCAAAGGCAGAGGTGAGTAGTAGTGTCCCCCACACCCCTCCCACTTATATATACTGAGGTCCCTCTTGAAATCATCCAAGGCTAACTTCGAAAGAAAAATAGCCAAGGATTCAAAAGATAACCACAAAGCCTTCTTTAGCTATGTTAAGAATCTAAGTGGCAACTCACAGATATGCACTGAACTAATGCAAAATAGTGCAAAATATACTGAACCTACTGATATTGCCAACATCCTGGCAGATAGATTCAGTGCAAACTTCACCCCCTCTCACCTCCAAAAGGGCCCACAACAATACCAGAAAAGTGTAGTGTCCCAAAAATCTCAGACGCACAGGTGAAAACAGCCGTTTCAAAAGCCAAAAATACAGCGTCAATGGGACCAGATGGAGTCCCAGGCTGAGTCTTACACGAACTACAGAACGAACTAACTCCCCACCTAAACACTCTGTTCAACCTCAGCCTCTCCGCAGGCTAGGTGCCCATAGAATGGCGCACAGCAACTGTTATTCTTCTCCACAAAGGAGGGGCCACAACTGACCCTGGTAACTATCGTCCCATAAGCCTGACTAGCCTGGTCTGCAAGGCTATGGAGCACATCATCATGGAACTCATTAACAAAGACATTGGGAACCTCCAAACACTTGACCCGACCCAGTTTGGCTTTGTTAAGGGAAGATCATGCCTACTAAAACTGGTTGACTTATTCGAGACAGTCATCAAGGCCATAGACGAGGGAAAGGTGGTTCACACAGCCTACCTTGATCTCGCCAAGGCTTTCAACACCATTTCCCACTCAGGTTTTACAGAAAAACTCACCAGCCTGAACATAAACCCCTACGTCATGAGATGGGCTGCCAACTGGCTTACAGACAGAACTCACAAGGTAAGAATAGTGGGCTCCAGATCCGACTCTAAACCAGTCACAAGTGGTGTCCCACAAGGCTCGGTCCTGGGACCCCTACTGTTCGGCATATACTTCTCAGAAGTACAGACAAACACAGGAGGATTATGGCTAACCAAGTTCGCCGATGACTGCAAACTGGGAGCCATAATTGACTCTCCAGCTGACACGGACATCGTCCAAAAGGGCCTTACTGAGATGGACACCTGGTGTCAAAGTCATGGCCTCAAGCTAAATGTCAAAAAATGCATAGTCATCCCATTTGGGAAAAACAAAACACCCACGAATTACAACATAGGTGGCAGCCCCCTTAATACAGAAGAGGTAATAAGAGATCTGGGGACCCAGGTAGATAGTAATCTCTCCTTTGACAATCATTGCCGAAGTAGTTAGGAAATTCTTCTATGTGGCCCATCTAATTACTAAATAGTTTGCATCTAGAAATAAAGAGGTTATAGTGCCCCTCTACTCGTCACTCATTAGACCCATCATAGAGTACAATGCCCCATTTGGATGTACCTCACAAGATACTTCCAACAGCTGGAAAGACCACAAAGGTACCTCACCAAGAGGATTACTGGTCTCAAACATATGTCCTATGCAGCCCGACTGAAAAAACTCCAGCTGTATTCAGTGGCATATCGCTTACTCAGAGGTGATCTCTGCTTGACTTACGAAGCCATGTCCAACTCAGAATTGATGGACATGCTCCACCTAAAGAAATCCAAGTCACTGCGAGCTACGCACTCTAGTGAGCTAAACCTCACCACAACAATAAATAGAACATGCTGGAGGGATAGATTCCTGTCACAGGGACTCCCCATGCTTTGGAACAAAATTCCAAATTACATCAGGCAGAGCCCCTCACTAACACTCCTCAAGAGAAACCTTGACGAGTGGATGGGTAACAGAAAATACACCCCTGTGATCACTGCTTGACAGAGGATCAGTTAATTAATCAATGGGGCGGTGAAAGCCGACACACTCTGGCTAGGCTTATAAATGCTCTTGGGCAGATAGCCTAGTACCTACCTATGAACTCCGAGACCACACTACAGTGCCGAAAACAGCAAAGTACCGAAGCGGCCAAGCAAATTCTTTCCCAGGGGAAAGAATTCGCTTACATGCCGCTTCGATATTTTGCAGTTTTGGTTTTGTTAGTTCTACCAAGATGCATTCGAAAACATGCATCTTTGGTCTGCTGATAGGAACCCAATAAAGTTGAATTGTTTTTTTCTGACAAACAAAAAAGTACCCAGTACTGTTTTGTCATTGGTGGGTTCCAAGCAGTGGCAAGTTGGACAACAATAAGTATAGCTTTGGTGGATCATCAATACTGGAAAATCAGGTGGGCACAATGTCATTTTTTAAATGTTGGGGGTTTTAGTGTGTATGTGTGCGTTTGTGTGTTGGGAGGGCTGCAATTGTAGATGATTATTAAAGACAGAGACTTACGGACTGTCGAGAATATGTTATTTGTTTCAAAACCTGATACTTGGATATTAGGCATGCCAAAAGTAGATTTGTTAAGATATAGCTTCTTGCCATTTGCACTTTATGGATATTTACATTTAATGGACAATGCTAGCATTATGAGTGTTTTCCTGTAGGGATCTGGAGGATGCCAAGTCTACCACTGCTAATGTCTTGTAAAGTGACCTGGAAATGGAGATTGGGATGTTACTGAAAAATACAGCAAGTGGGCTTAGAAATATAGTTTAATTAAACAAAGTACACTTGCAATTTGCAGGCCATAATTTAATGTATGTCAGGTAGTCCAGATCCTGGTAGATTGTATCCCATTAGATTTAGTTAGGGAGAGCTATCATTCCTGGGAAATAAGCAGCCCTAGTTTCAGTGAAAGCTCTGTGGTTGTTTGCAGGTAGAAAGTTGCAGGATGTGGATGCAATGTGTTTTAGTTATTATTTTTAATGCATTTGTCCTTTCAAAGCATGGTTTTCTTTGTTGCAAAAGAAGGCAGGATTGAATGAGCCATATAATGCTTACCTGACAATGATGGGATAGAAAGATTATAAGTGATGTATAATGTTTGCAGCTACAGTTGTTTCAATGGTGTCTGTGATGCATAACTGTTTTGGGGCCTGTGTCCCACTTTTATTTTTCTCTTTCTCCAGATTTCTTGCGCTAAGGTTGAGAGGTATGGTTCCATACTAAATCAGAAGGTTGTATTTACCTTGGAAGACTTTTCAGCAAAATTACGAGAAACAGCCTTTTTAATATCTTTGCTTATTTCGGATATAAACTGCCATGTAACCTTGCAAATAACCTTCTTATTAAACTACTTTAATTCTTTTGGAATTGACAAGTATGCTTCATTGGTTTGGACGTAAGCACAGAGTGCTAATGTGACAGCTCAGTAAACTGTCAGTCTGTGAATAACTTCTGCACAAATTAAAATGTCTGAATGTCAAATAGCTTTAGATTGGAGGGAAGTTATATGTTTACTCCAGTATGTAGTATGATCTTAGAGAGTTTATAGATTTCTTATTGATTTACTTTTTGCTGAGCAGATGTTTGCTAATTTATTGATGGTCCTTTTGGTGGTGGGAAATTAGTTGGATGAGTCCATCTCTAATATGATTTTTTTTTCAGATATTTTTACTTCCAGGCAATTTCATTCAATGAGTGTGTGTCGTGTGATTACTGAGGTTGCCTATTTTGGAAGTAGGGGCTCCTTTTGTGTGTGTGTGTGTGTGTGTGTGTGTGTGTGTGTGTGTGTGTGTGTGTGTGTGTGTGTGTGTGTGTGAAAAAGAGAGATATTTATTATGTATACTGAATATATTTTTGCAAATGGAATTATTAGTTAAATAGGTCCCTCTTCTTGGGCAAGTAGACTTGAGTAACCAATATTACATCTTAGCCATCCAGCTAGGAAAGTTTAGTATGTGGATTTTCCATCCGGTTTGATGAAGGCTATGCTACTTACTCATAGGTTCATAGTTTAGCACTAAGCTAACTGCCTTTGCGAGCTATTTTAAGCTTAGCCAATTATCCCTTGTGAGACTCAAACCCTGCACCTTGTGTTTGTAAGGCAAATACCTTAGCCATTAAGCCAACCTCCCAACCCCTCAACTCAAGGAGTACATTTATGGCTATCCATCCATTTGTCATGTTGCTGAACTACATTGTTTGATAATGAAAAGAACTTTTTACAGAAGCTGAAGTTTTTGTATCAAGAACCTGTCCATACAAAGTGGCTTATTTATGTTGCAGTGAAGGCTGTGGTCTTTGTAGTGAGCGTTTTAAGTATATCCAGTATTTCTGAGGTGGAGGAAGTCTCTTAAGGCAGGATCTTTCTTGAAAAGATGAAATTTATAGGGGCCAGTAAAAGGCAGAAGAGAGCAAGAAGCTTTTTAGTTTGTTTGGATAACTAAGTGAACTTAGTCCTTTGACCTTTTTTGTCAGAAATGGTTGTAGTCTTTCTTTTGGCAGGGTGTTTTGCTGAGGCACATGCCAAAAGGGGCTTTGCACTCAGTAATGGCTCTTATAAAGGAAGAATACAGGGATGTTATGACCACCTTGTCCCTGGATGAGATACCCTTACTAATGAGGTGGGCCATGTAAAAAGCTTTCCGTACAACGGAGACAACATGGTGGTCAAAAGTTAGGTTTCTATCAACCTAGGTGTCCAAGCACCTCACAACTGATTGCATGCTTACAACATTGTTATTAATGTGATAATTTGTGGGGACATCACTCTCATGATGATGCATTTTTGGCATTTAGCTTGAGGCCATGTTTCTGGCACCAGTCATTTGTTTGGGTGAGACCCTCTTGTAGCTTATTTAGAATTGTTTTATTAAGTCAGTAATGTGAATTATTTACTTTATTGCAAATTTGTTTGCTTATTTTTGTGGATTATAGTATTGTAGGGCTTCTAATGTTGACATTTTACGTAGTTGGACTGCTGGAGTGGTTTTCCCAGTGAGAAATGCTAGTGCTGTAGTGAATATCTGTTTATTTGTAAATATATGTGTATATATATATATATATATATATATATATATATATATATATATATATATATATATATATTAACTAAGATATTAGAGTTAACTGTTAGATTAGAGAATTAGAATTTTAAGGCAAATATTTGACATTTATTACATTTATTCATTGTTCGAATGCACCTACAGTACAGCCAGGAGGTCAACTTTGATCACCCACGGCAGCAAAAGAGTTAACTGCATGATATCTTTTATATGTAGCCTCAAGACGATTTCTGTTCACTCAATGCGGCCCTGGCAAGCCAAAAGGTTGGACACCCCTGATGTACAGGATATGAAATGTGATGAATTAATGGCCAGAAAAAGTGAAACAAAATTAAGAAAAGCTTCTGAATGGAAAACCCCAAGCCCAGATGTATTACCTAACTTCTGGCTAAAAGTATTAACATCTTTACACAAAAATTTAACTGAGTAAAATCTACCTATTTGCACATCGTGAACAGATACTATCTTGGTTAACAACAGGAAAAACCATAGTCCTTCTTAAGAGTGAACCTGGAAGCTATCCTGAAAACTATAGACTAATAACTTGCCTTCCAATGATGTATAAGCTATGTACTGGAATCAATGCCGACTAAGTTTATAGTCATTTAGAAGAAAACTCAATCATGGCAAGAGAATAAAAGGGTAACAAAAGAGAATCATGCAGAACAAAGGATCATTTGTTGTTAAATAAAGTAATAATGGAGAATTGTAAAAAGGGGAAGAATGTAAGTATGGCATGGCTAGATTACAAAAAAGCATTTTGACAGCATCTCACATTCAAGGATAAAGGAGTGTTTACATATGTATAATATGCACCCTATATTAATCAATTATATTACAGTGACCATGAAATAGTGGCAAACCACTTTGCAGCCAAGCCATGGTAAAGAGCAAATTATTAGCCCAAGGATAAAAATTCAAAGGGAGATATTCCAGGGTGATTCTTTGTCACTGCTGTTCTTTGGTTTGCCCTTAACCCCTTAAGCTGTCTACATAACAGATTAGGTTATAGTTATAGTCTGGTTCCCAGAAAACAACCAAGTGTAAAGACTTCTCATCTTCTTTTTACAGATGATTTAAAACTGTGTAGCTCATCAGATGAGGAGCTGAAAGCACAACTTCAAGTGGTTAACAGGTTCTCAGATGATATAAGAATGTCATTTGGTCTTGATAAATGTGCAAAAGCAATATTTTAAAGCAGGAAAGCTTCAGCACCAAGAACACATGAGTAGGAGGGAGTGTATAAATATTGGGAATTGATGAAGGATCGACAATAAAACATAAACAAATGCAACTTACAGTTTTGGAGTGATTGATTGGCTCCAAAAGGTTTTGGATGAGTTGGACAGAAAAAACAAAAAAGACTGTTTCATGCTTAACAAATGATACATAAAAATCAGTGTTTGCCAAGATATTCCTTTTTCTAAAGAAGGCATGGGCCTCCTCAAAACTGATTACATGGATAGATCTGCAACCCTAGAAATGCATACATATCTGCTGACTTCACCAGATCCAAACACAGTGAAAGCTTTAAAACATAAGGATAACAAGTCTAAGATGAATTTCCTGATTAATTTAGTGGAAACATATTATTCAAGCAGGGATGAAAATCAAACAAGAAGTAGACAAAAAATCAGGCAGCAACTGAATGTGGCAAAAAACAAAAGAAAGAATATAAGAAGAAGGATCAGATAAGAAGGCAAGAAATGTGGAAAGGCATAAATATAGTTACAAGTACAGAAAACCCCTGAAACAACCTCATGTCGATCAGGATCTGATGCAGGAATGGTTAAGAAGAGGCGAATTTAATCCAAAAGATGAAAGGATAATATTAGCGGCCCAGGATAGTAGGCTCCATACTCGTTGGTTTACAAAGTCCACTGAACATGTGGGAGAAATGGGCAAATGCAGGTTCTGTAAAACAGAATTGAAAACAGTCGCATATCTTGTTACTGGGGTGATACACTAATGACAGAGGCCTGTATACACTGAAAGGCATAGAGTTTTCTGCTTGTAACTTAACGTTTGTAAGCGGAAATTTTATTAATGAGTTCATTATCCAATTCTGTATATACATCTCCTTCATAGGTTTCCAACAGAGTAGAAAATAAGTCATTAATCTCTTTCACAAGAACATCTTCTTCCGGATGGAAGTAATCATTCAGGAGCTGCATATAGTCAATGCTCAATTGCAAATTCAGAATCTGCCAGCGTTTAAGTAATTCGGAGATACTATCCCCATAGGACAGCATTTTTAACACGAGCAGCCCCCTCGGAATCACTCAATAATGAATGGCAGCTTCAAAATGAAGATGCTGCCATTGCAACCTTTTGAGCCTATATAGTGTATCTTCTATAGTCCTGAGTAAGTTCCAAAATGAGTCCAATGTTGACATCCACTGTTACAGCATTAACCACAACATCACTTATAGGTAAACCCATTAATGGATTGCTCTTTAGTTCAAGTAGGAGCAAGACCTTAGATCTATTCAGTCCATTATTACCCAATCTCTGTGTCCCACTAATGGGGTTATAATCCATCTCAATTTCTGCTCCCTCAGCCATGGTTCCACTCACAGATGAACAAACAATATTCAAATAAAAATGTAGTGGAGCCCGGACCAAATCCAAAAAATAAATAATGCAGACAAATTAGCTTGCAGTATCATCAACAGGAGGTGGAGTGGAGGAACAGCATTCTTCGAATGGAGGGAATAACAGAGAGGATGAGCTAGAGGAGGGACGACAACGTATAGACCCTCATGGTTCAACAGGATCTACTGGCGTGTTAGTTTCCAGCTTGCCAGATGAGTCCTTGAGAATAGAAATGAATAGCTCAAGTGACATGTTGCAGAGCTCCTTGGAACATAATCATTTAGCTTCAGACAGTGTTAAATTGATAGAAAATG
Source organism: Protopterus annectens (assembly GCF_019279795.1). NCBI lineage: Eukaryota > Metazoa > Chordata > Ceratodontiformes > Protopteridae > Protopterus > Protopterus annectens. Next base: position 387,928,975 of record NC_056751.1, read on the forward strand.
AGCATATGCCCTGGACTGCCTGTCAGAAGAGTGAGGTACAAATAGTGAGACTGAAGACAATACTGAGTGCTAGAGAGAGCAATTTGGCAACTGGGGATTTGGTTCCCAGGGCATCCCAACCATCTACAGCAATTTTTTGGGCCGAAGCGCTCCCTATCTGACAAGAAGAATGGGTAGGATGCTCCCAGAGTCGGAAGAGGAGGTTAAGATCATCCTCAACCACAGAGGACAATCAGAAGGAGCCTGCAACTCGGAGTCGCAAGCAGATAACTTGATATTTAATTTATCCACGTTTGAACTTACAAATGAACAATGTAATATTTTGAACAAAGGTCTTTCCTTTGTTCCTGCTAGTAGGAGTGTTTTAGTTGATACTATTTTAGAACTGAGAATGTTTGCCAGGACTGTTACGCTCAACACTATGTAAAGAATTAGGTTTTTAATATTTTTAAGAAACCAAGTCTATACACACTTGACAATCGACCAGCATTAGAAGCCTTTATTGATATGTGTGAAAATTATTTAAGGGCTTCAGATGGGGTAAAATAAAAGAAGGGGACTTATTTTAATTTGACAGCTGTGGAGATGGAAGCTCTGAACCAGTTAGTTAGAACACAAAGTTTGGTGATTTGTCCAGCGGACAAGGGAAGAGGGATAGTGGTCCTTGTTAAATAGAAATATTTGGAAAAAATGTGGAACATGTTGAATTATGTACAGGTGTATGTAAAACTACAGAAATTTCAGGTATTAGGAATAGAAAAAAGGTTGTGTTTCTTTCTTTATGACCTTCTCATGACTAACCAGATAAACATTGAATTATACACTTATTTTACTGTAGAATATCCAACAATACCTGTCATTTATGGTTTGCCTAAAGTGCATAAGGACGCAGTAGACCCCCCTTTCTAACCGATTGTGTCAGTTAGGGGTTGGCTCACTGAGCCCATGTCCATTTATATTGAGAAACAGCTTAGGCCTTTTCTGGATAAAACTGGGACTGTCTTAAAAGACATGAAACACTTCCTCCGGGATCTATATGAATGGTCCACCAGTTATTCTGAGATAGAGGAAGTTTTATTTGTGACCCTGGACATTAACTCACTGTTTACTGTTATTTTTAATGATGATGGTATTGACAGAGTTAGATTGTTTCTTGTGTCTGAGGGTGCCATATCCAACTCTAAAGTAGAAATGATATCTGCTCTTTTGGAGCTCATTTTGGAAAATAATGTTTTTATATTTGAGACAGAGTATTTTCTACAAAAAGTAGGAGTTGTGATGGGCACGGCGTGTGCAAACACCTATGCGAATATTATATTAGTGCATTGGAAAAAGCAGTCTGTGTTCACAAATGAATATTATAAGTCCTATGTTAAATTTTACAAATGTTTTGTGGATGACATCTTTTTTGTATGGCATGGCCCCATTGAACACCTATTGGAGTTCAAGCATTACTTAGAGAGTACAACATCCTTCCTAACATTTACCATGCATTATTGTCGTGATAGTATAGACTGTTTGGATACAACTTGAATGACAACAAAAGATCCAAAGTTGGAAAAACAAGTATAATATAATATAATATAATATAATATAATATAATATAATATAATATAATATAACAACCAAGCAATGAAAAAACAATAATTTATTCTAGTGCCTCTATGTTACCACCTTTCTATTTGGTTACAACTGTTAATAAAAATGTATTAGATCAACTCTCTATTAGTGTGTTCAGAAACCCTGTAGAAAGAATAATATACTCCATAATACCAGTATGCACCCGAGACGTGTACAGAGGATATACTTCGAGTGGATCTGTTAAATAGAGGGTACAAAATAGAAGCTATTGAGTGGGCCATTGTAGATGTCAAAAGGAATGGGAACAATAATAGTCACCCTTATTTTTCAGAGAGGTTTAAACAATCATTAGCAACAAGTTATGTTAGCAGGGTCACATTAATGTATTTGAGTGACATGACTAGAGTTTGTGACATTGTGAAAAAGAATTGGCCTATTTTACTGACTGATCCAGATATAGTTAAGGTTGTGGGATCACAACCTCAGTTTACTTTCAAGAATAGTAAGTCATTGAAACAACGTTTATGTTATAAACAGACACAGATGCCCACATTTTTTTCAGAACAAAAGGGTACATTTGCCTGTAGATCCTGTAAAGCCTGTAGATATATCTGGCCTGTAAGTGAAGTGATGCACCCTAGGACATTGTGCCCCCTTGATTTTTCTTTTCATGCTGATTGTTTGACCAAGAACATTGTTTATTTAGTGAAATGTTGTTCTTGCAAGTGTTTTTATGCTGGAAAAAGTAATCGGACTTTGAAGGAGAGGATGATGTTAGACTTACTAATGCACTAGCTAAACATGTTTGAGGCAGGGGAATCCCATTATTTTAAGTTTTTAGTTTTGCATAGGATTAATGGTAATATAGAGATGTGGCTAATGATACTGAATATGTAGAATTGAAATGGATAATTGATTTTAGATCCAACTTCCCTCCTGGTCTTAATAGTGCTACCTCTTTAAAACCTGTACTTAAGAAGAGAGGCTTGTTCCACTGAGTGAATCATATGGCTAGTTTTTAATTGTGATTGGTTAAATTATTCTACTTTTTATTGCATGTCTGCATTGTGGTCTGAAGAAGCAGGTAAACGTGAAAGCGCGCAACAATTTAAACTGGTTTGTCTCTCAGCCTTGTGGACGTCTTATTTTCTGGATTGTGCAAACATTACAGTATTGAAACAGTTGAGAAGCATTGGAAGTATGAGCCACAAAGCATTACAGAGAATGATGAAGTTTATATCACATGGGATTACATATTACCAGCAGTTCAGAAAATAGATGGGAGAAAGCTAGATATAGTAGTCCATGAAATGAAAAAAGTAGCATTGATCATTGATATTGCTACATCCAGTGATTACAGTGTCTTACATACACAGGGACACAACGTCATAAAATACCAGGATTTGCAGGCAGAAACAATGGTGATGTGGAAGAAGGATACCTAGACAATTCCGATAATAGTAGTAGCAATGGGTTTCACAAAAAAGAATTTGCAGTCATATTTATATTTGCTACCAATACATGTAACTCCGCATGAATTACAGAAGTAGTCAATTCTGTGTGCATTGCGTGTGCTGCAAAGAGCAATTTTGGCTAACATGAAACAATGAGGCAATATTGATTTCATGAAGTTTAATCATAGTTTGACTTCAGAATAGGGTCCCTTTCTATCATGGTACTAGAAACCCAAAAGACTTGGAGAAATTAAACCGAGGAAAAGTATGAGTACTTATAATCCGCATTTTGTTAAGCAAGGCTTTTTGTCCAACTGTCTATAATATCAGAGCTTGGCTTAATATCAGAGCTTTGGCCGGCTAACATCTACCTGAAATCAGCTGGATGTATAAGTGAATTTAAGTACACTTTTATCTGCTCTTTTGCATATAACACTGTATTTAATTTATTTATTTGTGTTTTCACTGAATATTAACTCAACTGAAGTTGTGTCTGTCTCTCTACAGAGTACTTTTTAGAATTTCTGTGTAGCCATTGATAGCAGTGGGGGTAGTTTCACCTCATCACTGACATTCTGTCTTGCCTTATATAAGTGGTACATTTTGAGTTATCTCTCCTTAATATCAAAGCTTTGGCCAGCTAACATCTACCTGAAATCAGCTGGACGTATAAGTGAATTTAAGTACACTTGTATCTGCTTTTTTGCATATTGTACTGTATTTAATTTATTTATTTGTGTTTTTCACTGAATATTAACTCAACTGAAGTTGTGGCTGTCTCTCTACAGAGTACTTTTTAGAATTTCTGTGCAGCCATTGATAGCAGTGGGGGGTAGTTTCACCTCATCACTGACATTCTGTCTTGCCTTATATAAGTGGCACATTTTGAGTTATCTCTGCTTAATATCAGAGCTTTGGCAGGCTAACATCCACCTGAAATCAACTGGATGTATAAGTGAATTTAAGTACACTTTTGTCTGCTCTTTTGCATATAGTACTGTATTTAATTTATTTATTTATATTTTTCACTGAATACTAACTCAACTGAAGTTGTGGCTGTCTCTCTACAGTTAGTTCTCCACCCACCCTCCCTGTTCTTGTTGTGGTGTTAATGTTGGTGGTTTTGAAAATGCCTGCCCCTCTTGTAGATATGTGTTTGGATACTCCTTCTGGGCCCATCTCATTTGCTCACTCAAGTGAGTGCAGTGAGATCATATTCTGATTTCAGGCACTCCTACCGTGTATAAAGAGAGCATTTGGGAAGGACAGCCCCTGTAGCCTCTTAATCCTGCTCTGTTCACTTCCTAAAAAAACATATATATATATATATATATATATATATATATATATATATATATATTATTCAGCTGCTCTTACTGCAACTGTCTTAGTTGTTTTTCTGTGTGCTGTTATCTGTTCAGTCGCTCTTACTCTGCACTTATTACTGCTTGTTAGTAGCCTTCTAATTTACTGCCTTCTGCACTTGTTTTTAGTCGTTTGTTAATTTAATTGCATTTATTTGAACTATATTTGCTGTAGTGTTGCTACTCACTTGGGTGTGCTGGCCTGCACTACCATTTGAATTGTATTTACTGCTGTTTTAGCTGCTTTTCTGTAACAAAAACAAAAAAAAAATTCTAAGCTTGTTTCCTGCCTTTCCTGTAACTAGTCAAGTCCAGATACAGACTTAGTGTATCCAGGACTGTTGGTAAGCTTCTGAGCCCCCCAAGCCCTTCTGTCTTGGAGAGAAGCCTTCTAGCTTATCAGTGGGAGTGGAAAGCACTAGGTAACCTATCTACCACAGGAGGAATGATTTCTGGCCTAGAAATTATAGTTTATTGACCGTTTGGGAAGCTTTTCCATCTCTTTCAACCTTCTGATTTAAAAGCCTGTGTTTGCTCTTGTTTCCTGCCTTTCCTGTTACTAGTCTAGTCCAGGTACAGATTTGCTGTATCCAGGACTCTTTGTAAGCTTCTGAGCCCCACAAGCCTTTCCGTATTGGAGGGAAGCCTTCTAGCTTATCAGTGGGAGTGGTAAGCATCAGGTAGCCTATCTACCACAAGAGGAGTGGTCCCTGGCCCAGAAATTGTAGCTATTGGCTGTTTGAGCAGTTTTTTTTTCCATCTCTTTCAACTTTTTGGTTTGAAAGCCGCACTTGTGCCCATTTCTCACCTTTCCTATAACTAGCCTAGTTCGGTTACAGACTTGCTGTATCCAGGATTGTTAATAAGCTTCTGAGCCCCCCCCCCAAGCCTTTCTGTGTTGAAGGGGAAGCCTTCTAGCCTATCAGTGGGAGTGGTAAGCACTAGATAGCCTATCCTCCACAGGAAGAGTGAATTTTGGCCCAGAAATTGTAGTTTATTTGGCCGTTTGGGCAGTTTTCCATTACTTTCAACTTGCTGGATTGTTCACCGCCTTTCCTGTAACTAGTCTAGTCCAGGTACAGATTTGCTTTATCCAGGACTCTTTGTAAGCTTCTGAGTCCCCCAAGCCTTTCAGTGTTGAAGGGAAGCCTTCTAGCTTATCAGTGGGAGTGGTAAGCATTAGGTAGCCTATCTACCACAAGAAGAGTGGTTCCTGGCCCAGAAATTGTAGCTATTGGCCGTTTGGACAGTTTTTTTCCATCTCTTTCAATGTTCTGGTTTAAAAGCCACAATTGCGCTTGTTTCCCACCTTCCCTGTAACTAGCCTAGCCCAGATACAGAGTTGCTGTATCCAGGACTGTTGGTAAGCTTCTGAGCCCCGCAAGCCTTTCTGTGCTGGAGGAAAGCCTTCTAGCTTATCAGTGGGAGTGGTAAGCACTAGGTAGCCTGTCTACCACGAGAGGAGCGGTTCTTGGCCCAGAAATTGTAGTTTATTGACCATTTGGACAGTTTGTCCGTCTCTTTCAACTTTCTAGTTTAAAAGACCACATCTGCGCTTGTTTCCAATCTTTCCTGCAACTAACCTACTGGGTAACACTAGAAAGCCTTAAACTGATGCAAGACTTCTAGCTTAGAAGAGAGACTTTGGAGTGATTAAGTATCAGTTTTCTGTACTTTCTTGCTGTACTTAACTGTTTTCCACCTAAACGCATATTTTCTAGCGTTTATTGTGATTTAAAAGCTTGTTTTTCTCACATATTGTACCTATTTGACTGCCTGCACTTTTAAAAAGTTGTTTTTGTTTAAATAATTTGTTTAACTGTTGTAGGCTACACACTAAAGTGTGATAGCCTTTTCTGCTCATTTGTAGTAATTTAAAGCTGTTTTAAGTTTATTTTTTTATTGTTTTTGCCTTCTTTCCAAAAAAAAAAAAAAAAAAAAAAATTCCTTGTTTCCCGCATTTCTAAGCTAGTATAGTCCAGTTTTCAGGCTAGTGCTGAATTCAGATCTGTGATACTAGTTTCTGAGTTGCCCATACCTTACTTGGCTAGAGGGAAGTTTCTCTGTTCACCTGTGAGAGAGGGGAGCTTTGAGCAACCTATCTGTCCCTGGAGGAGTGGTTTCCTCCCAGAAGTTAGTAGTTTATTGGCCATTTGGGGCTAATTTCTATCTGTTTCATTTCCCTACTATAAAAACCGCTTTTGCATGGTTTTGTGCACCGGACAGTGCCGGTTAGCTACGGTTAAATTATTCCCAGCTCCACTAAGTCTCCTCTTCAGTTTTTCCCTTGAAACTAGTCTAACTCTCAGCCTAAGCACTTAAAAAGCATCTTACAGCCCAGCACTTGCTCAGACCTAATAGCAAGCACTATTATACCCTAACACTGATTGCCCAGCAGGGCAAGGCTTTTTATTCACCCCTCACCAACCAAGCAGCTCACCCTACTATTCAGGCATGACCAAAGGGCAACTTCAGGTGCACTCTCCAGTCCAGCTGGTGAATCTGGGTATCCTGAGGCAATGTTACAACTGCCTCATGTACACAGACAACCCTCTCCTCCTACCACAAAACACTAAAATATGCGAGAGATGCAATTATACAGCCAAACTGGAAGCAAAGCTGTCTCCACCCAAGACTGGAACAGACAGTCAAGAGGAGGAGGTTAACACTTGCACCACAACTCCAGCCGCACACAGACCTACTAAAACAGCACTAGCAAAAAATACACAAAATCATACTCAGAGGCTCTAAATAAAAACCTGCAAAAGCATCAGAGACCTCCAACGCAGACACACAAACAACCTGCAGTTCCCATCACAAACCAGACAACACATAAAACACAAAATCAGAGTGCCGCACAATCACAGCCCTTAAGGCGAAATAACATACCTAACACACTAGTAATAGGTGACTCTATAGTCAGGCACACTGATATCCCACTAACTAGGCTGGACAAGCAGAAGGTTACTGTTAGCTGCCTGTCAGGAGCCAGAATCCACCACATAACACAAGCAGATAAAATCCAGAAAACAGTCACGACAGCAGCTGAGTGAAACACCGAAGCTTTGTTAAACTTGAAACACCAAGACTTTATTAAACTTGAAACACCAAGACTTTATTAAACTTGAAACACCAAGACTTTATTAAACGTTAAACGCTTTTTGTTTGCCAAAATATGCAAACTTCTTCAGAAGTAAATTCATATTTGTAAAAGACCATGTTGACAGGTTGCAGTATTTGATTTGGTGTATCACTTTAATTAAATTCTGATGTAACTATGCCCATGATTGGTCAGGGTGACCCGCTGGTTTTCAAACATAGTTTTAAAAATAAGTATTGTATTTTTAGACCTTTTTTACTTCTGAAGAAGTTAACATATTTTGGCAAACGAAAAGCGCTTAAAGTTTAATAAAGTCTTGGTGTTTCAAGTTTAATAAATGTTTCAAGTTTAACAAAGCTTCGGTGTGTCACTCAGCTGCTGTCGTGACTGTTTTCAGGATTTTATCAGTTTGTTCAGCCTTTTGTGTTTCTTAGTTCATTTGTTATGGCGTCCGGTTTGACAGCACGTCAGAGTCTCTTTACACCAGGAGAGATAACAACATAACACAAGCACTCAGGTCATTCCAGAACAAGTACAAATATGACTGTCATTGTTCATGTTGGTGTGAATGACCCGAGACGTACCTCCCTGGACTACATAAAAAGAGACATGGAAGAGCTGTCTGATCATGTAGCCCAGGCTGGTATGACCCTGACCCAGAGTAGCATCCTGCCCTCACCAAGAATGATACCTCAGTATAAAGAAAAAATTATCAATTTCAACAATTGGCTAAGCTTCTGGTGTCATTCAAAGGGGATCCAGTGTCTGTCAGCCTGGGACGATATGCTCGACAAGCCACGTTGCTTTGCAAGAGATGGCTTGTACCTGTCACCCCTAGGCTTTCGAATACTGGCCAAGGCTCTTGCTGCCCCCATTGTACCTTTTTTAGGCAATGTTCAAAAGTCAAATCCACTTCTGTAAACAGCACAATTAACAAAAAGCTGAGGGTTGTGCTACTCATTGCCAGGAGTTTAAATCTCAAAATGCACCGCTCGAAGCACTCCTCAGTATGGAGAACGTTGACATCTCTGAAGTAACTGAAACCAGGTTCAAGGCTCCAGAGAGCACCCCAGCACTATCGGGGTACAACTCATACCACATGTTTCGGCCACAGAACACGGACCGAAACACAAAAGAAGAGGGTGTATCCATATTCATCAAGGATACCTACACCTGCAGGTTAGTGGCGCAGCATGATACCTCTGAGATCAATCATGTGCAACTAACATCAGGCAAATCTGCAATGCAAATTGTGACCTGCTACAGATCACCCTCCATGACCCAGGACCACCACTCCACCTTTCTGGAGACACTGGAAAACATGAATGTCCTACCGAATACCCTGATATTGGGTGATTTCAATTACCCTACCATTCACTGGGAAAACTACTCAAGTACAAATTCCCAGGCCCACCGCTTCCTGGAATTCATCAACTCAAATGCCCTGGATCAGCTGGTAAACTCCCCTACCAGAGGTGAAAACATATTGGACCTCGTCATCACCAACATGGGCAACAGGTGTTCCACACCGGAGGTCAACCTGTCACTGGTCAGTCATTTGTTGATCGCGCCATACGGCTTACATCTTTCTGTTCATCATGGATGGATTTTATGTTTTTGACTTTGGAATTTTTTCTCACCATTGTTGAATTTAATTTGGTGTGTTCGATTTCTATATAAACCTTTTTGCGTTGTGGATTATCATATTTTGGACCATTCAGTCTGGGTTAGGGCAAAAACATATCGTTTTGGTTTTTCCTACTTAATGTCATATGGGCCTACATTGCAAGTAATATTTTTTACTAATTATGATATGCATTAGAGTTCCTACAAGCTTGTCACCAAGTTGGTTTACAGACTGAATAACTACATGTTTTTTATTTTTATCATGTTTAGGGTTAAACAGTTTAACATGATTTGGTGATTACATTATCTATGTGTATATGTTTTATACCATTTATAACATTTTCATGTTCTACTTGCTACAGGGAATGAGTTTTATAAATGTGTTTTCTACATACAATTACTATTGTTTGCTATTGCTCAGTTATTATTTTTTATATAATATGGAGTGCCTATACTTTTGTCTGGTTCTATTGACTACTGGAACAATAGGATTATTTAAATAATTGAACCATCAGGTTATTTAAAAATTCTATAATGACAAAAATATTAACAATTTTTGTAGTTGTATGTGTATATATTTAGTACTAATAACTATTGTATCCATATACTGAAGTTTATTGTCATTCTCGTTTCAGCAAGTGTTCATTATATGTTTACCTAATTCCATTTGGATTCTATTGACACATATACACATTATTTCTTCTGTGGGTACTATTTGTTGCCCGTGGACTATAAACTCCCCCTCTTTAGTTTATGACACAGGTTACATAGTGATAGATGACTTACCTTTGGGTTTGGCACATTGAGTCGTTACTTCTGACTCTTAATTTTGAACTTTGATAATAATATAATACAATATTCTATCCATGTTGTAATATATTTTGTATAAACTGCCTTGCTCTTCATACACCCATTTATATCCCTTAGTTCAATACTCTTCTTTTGGTCCCTCCATTTTTTATTTTCATTGTTGTAGCCTACATGATATTATATCATAAGATTTGGTTCCATCTTAACAATTTTTGGATTGGTCCAGTGTCACTTACAAATTGAGTCTCTCAATATCTGGCTTGTTGACTAGTTTATGTTCATTGGAATCATATTCAATTGTTTGTACGAATCAACCAGGATTTTTTCTCTCAGTGTTCCATTTTTCATATATTGGATAAATTGGACGCAGGTGGTTCTTAGGATACTTTTTCCTGTTATGGTCCATTTACATTTGTGTGTACATCGACGTGGTTGTTTTTGAGCCATTATTGTCGGTGTATCAGCTTTACCAGCTTCCCCCCCCCCCTCCTTTTTTGTTTTTTTCGATAATTTGCATATCATCTTTCAGAATTATGGACTTCTCCAGCTTCATTCGGGGGCTGATTTCTGATAGAGAGGACCTTGAGGTCTTTGGACTAGGGTCATCTACAGGGAACACTGGGGGGTCCGATTTGGTTGACTCTGAATCCAATTGTGGATTACTTTTTGAAAACCTAAACAAGCATCTTAGATCATTAAGATCCAATATTTGGCATAGTAAGCTATTTAATGCTTACCAGACTGCGGGAATCACCCCAAGGGGACTGTGTGTTTGCACTGTCCCCCATGTTACCAATGCGGATGAGGAACTCAATTCAAAATGGAACAAAATACAACAAGAAGCAACCATGGCTTTTGTTGTTGAACTGTTTAAGTTCCATAACAGGGCTATTGACAAAGAATTAGAGGAAATTAATACTCTAGTCAACAAATTGGAAATTTATGAGAAAGAACCATTTTTTAAGATTTTATTAAACAAGGTGGCTTCTGATTTACGTAAGTTTGACACTGAACTAAAATCCAGAAAAACCAAAAAATTTACCAGGGACCAGGAAGATTATAGGAGGGGGAATCCATTCATGTCTAGCTCTAAACATGTTAGGTTTTCACCCATTCCTTTTAAATCTACTAATAAAAGGAAACGACCTAGATCCATATTAAAAAGGCAGGAGATTGAGACTACATCCTCTTTTGAGGATACTTCATCATGCACAGAAAATGAAGCCACAACAGTCTCAGAGTCACCGACCCCAAAAAGAATACCAAGGTTAACCCCTTTAGGCCCAAAACCAGGCGGGGAGGACGGAAACATCGTAGAAATAGAGTACATTCAGGGGCTTCTGAACATTGCTCTGGCGAAATGACAACCCCATGTTACAATGTTCTAAACTTATCACGTTTCGAACTTTCTCCCATTCATTTAAGAATGTTGAATAAAGGCCTTTCTTTTATTCCAGACTTTACTGTGTCAGAGGAATCTTTTGCACAGGATGTTGTGAATTTTTGTCGTCTGTTAAATTTGAAGTTGTTTTTTGGTGATAGTGATGTTACTTATGATCATGATAGATTCATATATCATAGATCTAACTTTTCTCCACCTATGCATCAGATGGTTTTGCAGTTTCAGAATAGTGTACTTAAGGACTTGCACTTTTTGGGTTCTGATATTTCATTACAACATAATAATCTATCTTCTGATGAAAGACAAGCCATTTTTGAACTTCAAAACAACAGGGAAATTGTGATAATTTCAGCCGACAAAGGTGGTGCTGTGGTTGTATTAGACTGGGCTGATTATGATAAGGAAGCATTGCGACAACTTAATGACCAAAGATACTATTCACACATGGTTATTGATCCAACTCATATGTTCAGGAAACAAATTGAGACATATTTAAAACAGGCAAGGGATGAGGCTATCATCACTGATGATATCATGAATCAACTTTTAGTTCATGACCCCATCAACCAATACATATATTTCTTGCCAAAAATTCACAAAGATCTTTCTCATCCACCTGGCAGACCCATTGTATCGGGTAAGGGATACATCACAGAACCTCTTTCTTTATTTTTGACCAAGTATTTGAAGCCCTTGCTCTCTAACATTCGATCACGCCTACAAGATACAACAAACTTTTTACAGATTGTCTCTGACACACAGCTTGATCCAGATTGGCTTTTATGTTCCTTAGACGTAAGTGCCCTATATACCAATATTCCACACCAGGATGGGCTACATGCCCTGGCTTATTGGCTTGAAGTCTCTAACTTATATAGTTCTGACTTCAACAATTTTCTGGTGGATCTGGCACAATATGTCCTTACTAGCAATGTTTTTTATTATAAAGAACAATGCTTTTGGCAAACCAAAGGGACAGCTATGGGGGCATCGTTTGCCCCCATATATGCTGATCTCTTTATGGCGTTTGTTGAGAAACACATAATCTATGATGATCAGAGGAACACATTCTTGACAGAAATTGATATATGGAGACGGTATCTTGATGATGTCTGGTTGGTATGGAGGGGGGATGAAAGTTCATTATTGGATTTTGTGACATATCTAAATAATAATGAATGAGGCTTGCATTTCACCATCAATTATGACAAGGAAACTATTACATTTTTGGATGTCCTAATTCAGAGGGCACCTGATCACACATTATTCACTGAGATATATAGGAAGTTTCCGGAATACAATACAATTTTGCATGCCTCCAGTTACCATCCACCCCACATAGCACGCAACATCCCCAAGTCACAATTCATACGTGCCAAATGTATTTGTTCTGAGGAAAGCACTTATTTGAAACACAAATCAGACATAACCAACAGATTCAGATCTCGTGGTTATAAAAGTGGCCACATTGCTATGGCCAGCAATAGGGTTAGTTCCTTGAACAGAAGTGATTTATTAACATACAAGACACATACTGACTCAACTGGTCAACCTCTCAGATTTACAACCACATTTGCCCGCAACTCAAATCGCCTTATTCATAGTGTTAGGAGACATTGGAATATCTTACAATGTGACATGGAGATCAACAGCATTATACCTGAAAATTGTCTTTTTTCCTATAGGAAAGGGAAGAATCTTAACTCTTTCTTCAATCATTATAAACATAGGGACAACCAACCACTTGATTTGACACAAACGACATTGACAGGAGAACCATTACAGGGCTGTTTTCCATGTGGACATTGCAACAATTGCAAATATATTTATAAGTCTAAACAATTCTCTACTCGCAATTGTTCACAAGTTTTTGATTTGCGATTTTTTTCCAACTGTTCCAGTGACTGGATTATTTATTTAGCTTCTTGCAGCTGTGGTGCTTTCTATGTTGGACAAACGTCCAGACCTCTCAGAATTCACATTTCTGAGCACCAAAGTAATATTAAACAAAAAAAGATATACAATGCTCTGTATAAACACACTTTAGCACATTCCACCAGCAAATTTAACTTTATCATCATTGATATGATTTCTGGTAATAGGGCTAATAAATCTCAATGGCACTCCATATTAAATGCAAAAGAAAAGAAATGGATAATTAGACTGGGTGGCTTGTTCCCACCTGGACTTAATGAACATCTATAATACTCAGCCAATAGGATTTTTGCTATCTGTATATATACAGCCATTGTCTTTCACATTAACTTTCTTGTACACTGAAGAAGGCTGTGCTTTGCCAGCCGAAACCGGTTTGTTTTTGTAACATGCTGTGATTTTTGTTTAATACAATTTTTATCTAGTCACCGTTTGCTGGCTCTGATTTTTTGTTCCTGTATACTGGTTAGATCAGACCATAAACTATTCACTCTGGATGTCCACACCCCACCACCACCCCCAACTAAGGAAACCACAGTAAAGAAATTTTCTAAAGCAAACTTCACCTTACTTAAGACAGAGGTGATAAGTTTCACAGCACCCATGCTAAAGGATAACGCTGCCCAAGATGCAGAAACCTTTATAAATGCACTCTATGAGCACCTACAAAGATGCATGGATCATGCCATCCCTAGCAAAACCAAGACTCACTCCTCTAAGGGAAGGAGAGCAGTTTGGTGGACCCCTACCATAAACAGGCTATACAATAGAAGGAGGAAACTAGTTCAGAAAAATAGGAAATCCCAAGAAGGAAAGACATTCCTGATCAGTATCAGTAAGAAACTAAGGTCCCTCATGAAATCATCCAAGGCTAACTTTGAGAGATAAATAGCCAAGGATTCAAAAGATAACCACAAAGCCTTCTTTAGCTATGTTAAGAATCTAAGTGGCAACTCGCAGATATGCACTGAACTAGTGCAAAATAGCACAAAATATACTGAACCTACTAATATTGCCAACATCCTGGCAGATAGATTCAGTGCAAACTTTACCCCCTCTCACCTCCAAAAGGGCCCACAACAATACCGGAAAAGTGTAGTGTCCCAAAAATCACAGACTCACAGGTGAAAACAGCCATTTCAAAAGCCAAAAACACAGTGTCAATGGGACCAAATGGTGTCCCAGGCTGCGTCTTGCATGAACTACAGAACAAACTAACCGCCCACCTAAACAAGCTGTTCAACCTCAGCCTCTCCACAGACTACATGCCCATAGAATTGATGGACATGCTCCACCTAAAGAAATCCAAGTCACTGCGAGCCACATGCTTTAGTGAGCTAAACCTCACCACAACAATAAATAGAACATGCTGGAGAGATAGATTCCTGTCACAGAGACTCCCCACGCTTTGGAACAAAATTCCAAATTACAGCAGGCAGAGCCCCTCACTAACACTCTTCAAGAGAAACCTTAACGAGTGGATGGGTAACAGAAAATACACCCCTGGGATCACTTCATTGGCTCTGCTTGACAGAGGATCAGTTAATTAATCAGTGGGGCGGCGAAAGCCAACACACTCTGGCTAGGCTTATAAATGCCCTAGGGCAGATAGCCTAGTACCTGCCTATGAACCTATAAACAAGCAATCCTCAGTTTCGGCTTAGTGTAGAAACATCCAATTATTATAAATGTAACTGGGTAGTGCAACTATTTGTTTACCTCTTTAAATTACTGTACTTCACAGTCACCTTAGCCCTAATGACAATAGTGAGTAGACAGTCAGCTTAGCACTCATGACAGTAGTGAGTAGGCAGTCAGCTTAGCACTCATGACAGTAGTGAGTAGGCAGTCACCTTAGCATTCATAACAATAGTGAGTCAGCACTAATGACAATAGTGAGTAGACAGCTTAACACTCATGACAGTAGTGAGTAGGCAGTCACCGTAGCACTCATGACAATAGTGAGTAGGCAGTCACCTTAGCACTAATGATAATAGTGAGCAGGCACATATAGGAAGATCCAGCATTTAGTGCATGTAACATGAGAGACATTTTACACATTCATCAGTCTGTTCTGCTAAATTAAAAAACATAAAGGATGCACACCCATATGAAAAAGCATGCTGACATAGTACAGTCTAATATAATGGTGATACAGCACAAAGTTCTGGGGGATAACCGTATATATTTTGTAGAAAATCCAGAAACAATTCTCCTAAGAGTAGCTGTTGCAATTTAAATTACCAGTTCTTGTTGTCAATTCTTGTAGTAAGGCAGGAAAACAATTCTGGCAGAAAATAAACGTGCAGGCTCCAATTCTTTAAAACCACATCCAGCAATGCTTTATTGAGAGACACAAGCGCTTTCACTACAGCTTCATCAGGTGTACTAACTCTCTTAACAAACACACCTGTTTAAATACTTTAAAAAAGGTCACATGATTTATCATTTTAAAGTCATACCACTACAAAAAATCTAAAACTGAAAATATATTTGAAACTTCACACAAATATGGAAATAAAATGCATAAATACATGAAAGATTCTTAAAAATACCTAAAATTACAAAATATATAAAATATATATGCATATATATATATGTATATACATGCATACATGTATACAGAATAAGTACACCATGAACTATCTACGCAATTTCCTCTTCTTCTCTCAGGGTCCAATGTTTGAAGGTTCCCAATGTCTCTGTTAATGAATTCCATGATGATGCACTCCATTGCCTTGCAGACCAGGCTAGTCAGGCTTATAGGGCGAAAGTTACCGGGGTCCATTGTGGCTCCATCTTTGTGGAGCAGGATAACAGTTGCTGTGTGCCACTCTATGGGTACATAGCCTGTAGAGAGGCTGAGTTTGAACAGTGTGTTTAGGTGAGGGGTTAGTTCATTTTGGAGCTCATGTAAGACACAGCCTGGGACACCATCTGGTCCCACTGAAGCTGTATTTTTGGCTTTGGATAGGGCTGTTCTAACCTGTGCGTCAGTGATTGCCGTGGCACTACATTCTTCTGGTATGGTTGTGGGCCCTTTAGGGGGGTGAGAGGGGGGGTAAAGTTTGCACTAAATCTGTCTGGCAGAATGTTGGCAACATCAGTCGGTTCAGTGTATTTTGTGCCATTCTGCACTCAGAGCAGATCTGAGAGTTTCCACTTAGGTTCTTGACATAGCTAAAGAACGCTTTGTGGTTATCTTTGGAGTCCTTGACAATTTTTCTTTCGAAGCTAGCCTTGGATGATTTTATGAGGGATCATAGTTTCTTGCTGATACTGATCAGGGATGTCTTTCCTTCTTGGGATTTTACTCTTTTCTGCACTAGTTTCCTCCTTCTATTGTATAGCTTGTTTATGGCAGGGGTCCACCAGACTGCTTTCTTTTTTTTGGAGGAGTAAGTCCTGGTTTTGCTTGGGAGAGCATGATCCTGCATTCTTGCAGGTGCCCATAGAGTGCCTTTGTAAGGGATTCAGCAGCTTGGACAGCGTTGTCCCTTAGCATGGGAGCTGTGAACCTTTCCACCTCAGTCTTAAGTAGTGTGAAGTTTGCTTTTGAAATGTTTTTCACGTCGGTTTTCTTGATTGGGGGTGGAGGCGTAATGTGGATATCCAGAGTAATTAGTCTATGGTCTGATCTGACCATCGAGGGCTTGACCTCTGGTGTAGAACGCCATTCGCCCATGTGGGTGATGACCAGGTCCAATATGTTGTCACCTCTGGTAGGGGTGTTGACCGGTTGATCCAGGGCATTCGAGTATATAAATTCTAGGAAGCATTGGGCAAGGGAGTTAGTACTTGAATTCTCCCAGTTAATGTTTGGGTAATTGAAATCACCCAATATTAGGGCGTTTTGTAGGACCTTCATATTTTCCAGTGTCTCCAGAAATGCGGAATGGGGGTCCTAGGTCATGGTGGGTGATCTGTAGCAATCTACAATTTGAATTGCAGTTTTGCCCATTGTTAGTTGCACATGGATGATCTCTGAGGCATTGTGCTGTGCCACTAGCCTGGAGGTGTGGGTATCCTTGATGAATATGGATACACCCCCACCTTTTGTGTTTCGGTCTGGGTTCTGTGGCCGAAAAGTATGGTATGAGTTATAGCCTGGTAGTGCTGGGGTACTCTCTGAAGCATGTTACTGCACATATATTGATGTTCTCCATACTGGGGAGTGCCTCGAGTGCATGCATTTTGAGGTTTAGACTTCTGCCATTGAGTAGCATTACCCTCAGTTTTTGGTTACTTGTGCTATTTACGTTGGTGGGTTTGTATTTTGAGCCCTGCCTAAAAATGCACTATGGGGGTGGCAAAACCCTTGGCCTGTATTCAAAAGCCTAAGGGTGCAAGCCATCTCTTGTGAAGCAACGTGGCTTATCGAGCATGTTATCCTAGATGGACAGATATTGGATCCCCTTTGAATGACACCAGAAACTCAGCCAATTGTTGAAATTTATCATTTTTTCTTTATACTGTGGCATCATTCTTGGTGAAGGCAGGATGCTACTCAGGGTCAGGGTCATACTGACTTGGGCTATGTGATCAGAGAGCTCTTCCATGTCTCTTTTCATGTAGTCCAGGGAGGTACGTCTCAGGTCATTCACACCAACATGGACAATGACAGAGTCATATTTGTACTTGTTCTGGAGTGACCTGAGTGCTTGTGTTATGTGGCGGATCCTGGTGCCTGACAGGCAGCTAACTGTAACCTTCTCATTGTCCAGCCTAGTTAGTGGGACATCAGTGTGCCTGACTATAGAGTCGCCTAATACTAGTGTGTTGGGTATGTTATTTTGCCTTAAGGGTTGTGATTGCGTGGCACACTGATTATGTGAAGTATGTGTTTCATGGTTTGTGATGGAGTGTTGAGGTTGTTTGGGTGTCTGCTTTGGAGGTCTCTGTTGCTAGTGCAGAGTTTTATTTAGAGCCTCCGAGTATGTTTTCATGTATTTATGTGTGTTATTTGCCAGTGTTAGTTTAGTAGGTCTATGTGAGACTGGTGGTGTGTTTCAAGTATTTTCCTTCTCCTCTTGACTGTAAATTCCACTCTTGGGTTGAGAGAGCTTTGCCTCCACTTTGGCTGTATAATTGCGTCTCTCATATATATTAGTGTTTGGTGGTAGGAGGAGAGGTTTGTCTGTGTACATGAGGCTGTTGTAACATTGTCTCAAAATGCCCAGATTCACCAGTTGGACTGGAGAGTACACCTGAAACTGTCCTTTGGATATGCCTGAATAGGTAAAGTGAGCTGTTTTACTGATTAGCTGGTAGGGACGAATAGAGAGCCTTGTCTTTCTGGACAGTACAGGGGGTCTAGTGCTAGAGTTAATTAGTGCTTACTATGAGTTTTGAGCAAGTGCTGCACTGTGAAATTAATGGTTTGAGTGCTTAAGTTGAAAGTTTATCTAGTTCCAAGGGAAAAATTGAAGAGCAGAGCCGGGAATAGTTTAACCCTAGCTAACTGGCACTGCCCAGCGTGCGAAACTGCGCATATGCAGTTTTTATCGCAGGGAAATGAAAGAGATAGAAATCATCCCAAAATGGCCAATAACTAACTTCTGGGCTACAGCAAACAAGGTGCACAAATTTCAGAAAGAAAGAGATCAAATAAACCGGCACAATAAGCCTTTAACCAGAAATTCCCAGCTCACAAGGGCAGAATCTAACCTCTCCTCCCACAAGAGTGCAGACTACAAACCTTCTTAATGTAAATTAACTGGCCTGAAGCCCAAGTGCTTAAACCAGAACTAATGCACTTTTAGAATAACAGACACTGAGCCTTCAGTCAGCATTTCCCAACTTAGAAGGATGTAAGCTACCTGTCCTGCCACAACAATGCAGTCCACACACCTTCTTAATGTAAAACAACTGGTTTGAAGCCCAAGTGCTTAAACCAAAAGGTTTAGAATAACAGTTACAATTTAATCAGGCTATTGCCAAGCAGTAATAACAGCAGCAGAATAATACAGGTGAGTACTTTTAAGAAGAAGCACAAGCAAAATAAGGTAATGAAGTGGGAAGAAACACAATTACAGTAAAAGCAGATGGATAAAGTGCAATTTTTTTATATATAACAATAGAAAACACACAAACTGATTTAAACAAATTACCCAGTTAAAACTCAAAACTGAGTGCTGTTCCAGCAGTCTTCAATCTGACAAGTTCTAATTGCACACTCCTGTCACTAGGGAGCTTGGGAACCTTCTCCAAAAAAGATGGCCTAGGTTAGTGCTCAAGTTATACAAACAAAGCTAGATTCAGCAGGCCTGAATCTAGTCTATGCTACAGCAGACAAGGTGCACAAATATCAGAAAAACAGTTCAAATGAGCAGGCACAGTAAACCTTTAACCAGAAATTCCCAGCTCAGAAGGGTAGAATCTAGACTCTGACACTGAGCCTTCAATCAGCAATTCCCAACTTAGAAGGATGTAAGTTATCTGTCCTAGTTAGCCATAACAGCAATTACGGTATCTTCATTTTTAATATTTCAGTAATTTCAGTATCTCGGGACCGTAAAGGTGAAAATGAAAAATGTCAAATGTGCATAAGCGTGAATTTGAATATCTTGAATCCGCACTTATGCGGAGCAGCAACGGGACAGGAAGTGTTTGGCAGGGATGTTTTACAGAAGTGAAGGTAAGTGAGTGTATGTGAGTGTTATGGTAAGTTGTGCATGTGGGTTAGGGTAGGGAGGTGAAAGTTTGAGTGCAAGTGTTGGATGTGTTTATGTTTGTGTATGTGTGATATGTGTGTGTGTGTGCGAGGGAGTATGGAATGTCTGCGTGTGAGCAATGCATTACTTTACTGTTAGTGCATTCTCAGAGTTGGTATATATAAGTAGAGGGAGGTATGGGTGAGTTATTTTGGTTAAATGGCATTCAATCATATGTCATACACCCATTTTGTACCTCAGAAGATCTATGCCGCATGAGATTTAATTATCGCAGTTCATTTCAAGGGTGCAAACTCAGTACGATCCCCAAAATCTATCTTTCATTGTAGTTCTAAAATTCCAAGCCACCATAATTCCCTTTATAGCAAACTTAGTGAGCAATGGGACAGACAAACTTTGATGAACTATAATAATGAACTTTGAGAGGATGTACAAGAAAAGTATATGAAAGTAAACCTCCAGTTTCCCAAACTGATGACTTTTTTATGAGACTGACATAAGACCGGGGATGAGGTATATGTTTATTTCCTTGTACTGTGTAATCTCAGAGTTGGTATATTTAATTAAGAGGTGGTGTGAAAGCTGCAGAAGTGGTCCACCCCCAGCAAAATATACTGCTTTTCATATGCAAGCTCCAATGTTATGTTTTGGAGCATGTACACTGGATTATCTTTTTTTTTTGTACATTTACGATGTCAATCTACTGAAGTTTTGATTAACTTCAGTAGATCAACACACACACACACACACACACACACACACACACACACACACACACACACACACACACAGATATTTCACTATATCACTGACTTACATAATCAAAATATGCTACGTCAACCATAAATGGTCGAAACTCAATTAAAAAAAAGCCTTTTATGCAGAGGGGCAAAACCCCCTGCCCCCCACACCCTTGCTAATTATAGATACCAACTCCGAGACTAAAAAACTGGAGTAATCCCACAAAACAAATGCTGGCATCCTGAGCTGAACTGTCAGTTCAATAAAATAATCTTTCTAATGAGACATTCAGTGTAACGAATGTGTGATGAAACGTACTGAACCTGTGTGTGTGTGTGTGTGTGTGTGTGTGTGTGTGTGTGTGTGTGTGTGTGTGTGTGTGTGTGTGTGTGTGTGTGTGTGTGTGTGTGTGTGTGTGTGTGTGTGTGTGTGTGTGTGTGTGTGTGTGCATATGTATATATATATATATATATATATATATATATATATATATGTGTGTGTGTGTGTGTGTGTGTGTGTGTGTGTGTGTGGTTTATATATATATATATATATATATATATATATATATATATATATATATATGTGTGTGTGTGTGTGTGTGTGTGTGTGTGTGTGTATCTATGCCCAGGCACCTCGTGCCACCCGATGGTAGTTCACAGTGCCCTTATCCAGTAGAGCAACTGGAGTCATCCCTGGGGTGAACTTTCTGTTACCCATTCACTCATCAAGATTTCTCTTAAACAGGGCCAGCGAGGTGCTCTGCTTGGTATGAATGGGAAGCTTATTCCAGAGTATGGTTAATCTTTGGGAGATGAACCTGTCCCTCCAACATGTTTCGTTAATTGTCATAATGAGGTTGTGACCTCTGGAGCATGTGGTGCGGGGGGGGGGGGTTGGGATTTCTTTAGGTGTAACATTTCAAGTATGGCTGGGTCAGACATGGCTTTGTAAGTCAAGCAGAAATCACCTCTAAGTAGACGATACGAGACTGAGAAAAGCTGAAGTTTCTTAAGCCTGTCCATGTAGGACATGTGTTTAAGGCCTAGGATCCTTTTAGTGAGGTACTTTTGTGGCCTCTCCAGCTGTTTTAGGTGTCTGGACAAGTACATGCCAAACAGGGTGTTATATTCGATGCTTGGTCTAATGAGGTATGAGTAGAGAGGGACGATGGCCTCTTTCTTCCTGGATGTGAAACCTTTGGTTATATGATGGGACTTTCTGACCACAGTGACAATGTGGTGATCGAAGGTGAGGTGGCTGTCGACCTGGGTGCCCAGATCTCTTATGGCCCCTTCAGTGTTCAGTGGGCTCCCATCAACATGGCAATTTGTGGGAACTGAGTTTTTTCCAAAGGGGATGATAATGCATTTTTTGGCATTAAGCTTCAGAACATGGTTCCAACACCAGTCATTGGTCTTAGAGAGGCCCTTTTGTAGGATGTCTGCATCACTTGGGGAGTTGATAATGACTCCTACCTTGCAATCATCAGTGAACTTGGTCAGCCAGAGTACTTCTGTGTTGATCTGGAGTTCTGACAAGTAGATGCCAAACAGGAGAAGGCCCAGGACCAAGCCCTGTGGGACTCCACTCATGACTGTTCGACAGTCTGACTTGGAATCCACAACTTTCACTCTGTGGGTCCTGTCTGTGAGCCAATTTGCAACGCACCTAGTGATGTAAGGATTGATGCCTAGTTTGGTGAGTTTATCAATGATACCTGAGTGGAGAATGGTATCAAAGGCCTTCGCCAGGTCGAGGTAGGTGGTATGCACTGCCTTACCATCATCCACAGCCTTGATGACTGCCTCAAAGAAGTCACCCAGGTGCAACAGGCAGGATATCCCCTTGACAAAGCCAAATTGTGTGGGGTCAAGAGTTTGGAGATTGCCATTTGTAACCATTACTTAAGGGTCCCCCCCATCAAATACCTACATCAGTTAAGAAGAATCACCCAGAAAATACTGTGGATCCAACAAAGAAGTTTGAGAGAACCATAGCCTGAAAGTAGTGAATGTATGTTACCTTTCTTGGTTTAGTGTACTTTACACAGTGTACTCCCTTAAGGACAGCTTACAGACTTTAGTGTGGTCAAACGCTGCATCACAGATTAGCGGCAGACATCACTCCCCCCCCCCCCATATATCTATTACCTTCTTAGTTATACTGCACTCCTTTTCCTCTATAATGTTTGCCTCTTCCTATCCATCCTGCCCACACTCCAGCTCCCTGAATACACAACACATCTCTGATATACTGACTGTTTTGTTTGAATTTAGTCTAAGGTTACTTAACTGCCACATAACTACCTTACACCCATATAGGATACATATTGCAGTAATAGGCTCTCCTTCACATAACACTGATAGTCTCCCAAACTCTCCAGTGTCTTGGACTACTGGCTCTGCCCCCCTCCATTTGCTACGCTCACTCCGCTCCCCTACCCTACAGTCATTCCCACCCACCCCATATCAATTACATTTATAGTTAGACACCACACCCTCTATCAATTCCCTCCCACTCAATTAGAGTTTCTCACCACACATATCACTTACAAACTAACACCCTTCACCACACCCTTACTATCACTCATTATTAGTATATCAAACCCACTTACTTTAAGATACTACCCTTAAACACTCTTCAACAAACATGATAAACTATAAACAACAGTCCCACTTAATAAAAGCACTACTCTACCTATGTACTAGCATCACCTTTCTCCTGCTGTCCTACCTCTCCTCTTACCACACTCCACTACATATCAGTACCCCCACAATGGCAAACTGAACCTCTATCCAATCCCCTGAAACTTTGTAACTTCTCTATCACACCATTAGACCTCATGTCCTCTAGATCAGTCTCTTACTCCCACTACAAACTGTCAGTCAAAACTAACTCTCACTCCTCATTAAAACATACTAAATTACTACACAAACTAACTAAACTGTATATTCACCTACTCCACAAACTCATTCGCTGTGGTGGCATTCACCCTAATCCAGGGCCCACCACAATACTCTACACAGACTCTAATCAGCCAAACTCCCTATACTATAGACCGACCTCCTCTCTCTCCTTCATTAACATAAATGCGAGAAGTATACTTAATAAAATCCAGGACCTTCACACCCTTCTGGCTGTATATAAACCAGAAATAGCAGTGCTAACTGAAACATGGCTTAAACCAGAACACCACAATAATGAGATTACAGCCGCTGGCTATAAAATAATATGCAGAGATAGAGTAGAGAAAAAGGGAGGTGGCATAGCGATATTGTTCCAAAATCATCTCACCATTGAAAAAATTGATTATAACACCCAAGAAATCAAAGATGTTGAACTAATCCTTGCCAAATTAAAACTAAACTCAAACAAGCATATCATTATTGCAGGTGGCTACATTCCACCAGGCAATAACACTACTATAATGGAAAACCTGCTAAACTGGATCTCAAACTCCATGCCACAAGAAACTGTACTATTAGGTGACTTTAATATTGACTGTCTGAACTGCTCTAGCCACACTCCAGCTACCCACATTAACCTCCATAGATTTACCCAAATTATATCTACCCCAACCAGAACAAACAAAACCTCAAAATGCAAGTCCATCTTAGACTGGATTCTGTTATCTGACCCCAATCTGGCATGGCATTCTGGCTGTCTACCTGACAGTCTGAGTGATCATCAACCAACCTATCTAATTCGGAACAGACCCCATTACATAAGCAAACCCAACCTCAGAGTAAAACATAACAAAAAGACCTTTAAAACAGCTGACTTCATCAATTCACTACAAAGCTGTAAATGGACACCCCTAAAACTACTATCTCTAGATGATGCCGTCCACTTTCCTGCAAATCCTAAACTGTCTTGCCCCCTCCAGAACTATAAGACTAAAAGCTAACTATGCTCCATGGCTAACTGAAGATACTAAAACTACAATGAAAGAGAGGGATCAGGCCTGGAGTCAATATCAAAAGAACAAAACTAGTAATCTGAGGCAAACCTACCAAGAACTTTGAAACAAAGCCAAAAAACAAATCAAACTAGACAAAAGTAACTACTACAAAGACAAGCAGGAAAAATATGCCAACAACCCTAAGAAATGTTGGGCTACAATAAATGCCATAATCCACCCAGGTAAAGCCACCACCCCAACCCCAGTGTTACCAAACAACCATGACAACATTCCCACACAATTTACCAAGTTTTTTACTGAAACAGTCCAAACCCTAACCAATGTCCTCAATACCACTAGCAGCCCTATACCAGGTGCTCACAAAACCCACTCAAAAAATACCACCTTTTCCCTACACCCTGCACCCACAAAAAGTATTTCAAAGCTCCTTAAGAAACTCAAACCAACCACCCTAGCTGCTGACACCCTACCAGACGAATTCCTTCAGATAGCAGCAGATGCCATAGTGTATCCCGTGTCCATCCTCATAAACAGGTCACTTGCAGAATTCAAAGTTCCCACTCTGTGGAAAACATCACATATTATTCCACTGCATAAAGGGGGAAACTCCTTAGAACTCACCAACTACCGCCCAATCGCAATACTCTCACCTCTGTCAAAGATATTAGAGAGAGTTGTACATTCCCAACTACTTCAGTACCTCTTACAAAACAACTTAATCTCCAAAACCCAGCATGGCTTTAGACCATCCCACCGCACTTCCACAGCATTACTATCATTTACAGCTATAGTTAACCACAATAGAAACAAGGGATTATTTATATATTCCATTTTCTTAGACTTATCTAAAGCCTTTGACATGGTAGACCATAACATTCTTCTCCAAACTTTATCTACCCTAAGCCCCAGCCCCTCCACTATATCATGGTTTACTAGCTACTTATCTGATCGACAGCAGGCAGTCCTGTGGCATGACCAGCTGTCCCCCCTGCTACCAGTATCCATAGGTGTCCCTCCAGGATCCATCCTTGTCCCACCATTGTTCTCACTATTCACCAACCAAATCAATTCCTCCTTACTCACAGAATCAATAGTACAATACGCAGATGACACCACCCTTATAAGTGCCACCCCCACATTAAAGGAACTGCAAATCCTCATCCAAAACACTTTTACTCTAGCCAAAACATGGTTCACAAACATCAAACTTATTCTTAACCCCAAAAAAGCTAAATTAATTAAATTAATTATTTTCAGCCCATGTCATGCCCCCCCCCCCCAACAGCACTTTCACCATTCACTCCAAAGATAACATTCAAATCACTCCAACTACACATACTAAACTGTTAGGTGTAGAAACAGACAATAACCTCAGATTTGACATCCATATAGCACAAACAATTAAGAAAGTTAATAAAAAACTAGGACTTCTGTATAGGAACAAACACTTTATAACTGAACAAACCAAAGTTACTATTGCAAGAACTCATCTCATATCCATCCTTTTCTATGCCTCTCCCATCCTTACTAATCTCTGCCAGAGTGATCTGAACAAAATAGAATCTTGTTATAACAAAATAGCCAAGTTCGCTACTGAAACCTCATACAAATCACACCACTGTCTCGCCCTTAACCAACTCAGTTGGATCAAGCTACCTCAACTACTTCTGTTTAATCAACTCACAGTAGCGCATAATTTCTTCTACCTTCCAGAAAAAAACCCTGCACTTCAAAATATAATTAACCCCCACACCCCTACCAGAGCCTTACGATCTAGTTCTCAGAATCTAATAAGCATTATCAGATACAAAAATGATGCTGGCAAATCTCTCTTTGCCTGCATTATTGCCAAAATCTGGAACTCACTAGCTAGCCAAATAACCTCCATTACCTCCACTATTCAATTTAAGAAACTCCTGAGAATCCACTTCTCAAATAATTGGCTTTGTTCATGCTACTCCCCAAGTTAATTTTCACCAATACCATGTTCAAGGATTCTACTAAAGGTCCCCTAATTCCTTTCTCTGTAAAGCTTAATAATCACTGGTTATTTCTGTAACAAAATATTGAGAGTACTCATAATTTAGAAAAAAAAATTTTTTTTCTTCGTTTATATTTTATATTCTATATAAGCCCTACTACTATAATGCTGTATGTTGACTTTACTAAATGAAGTGTTAATCTATACATAACTTATGTTTCTATGGAACCTATATCTCTGTATGATATTCTTGTGTAATTTCTTTATGACATACTATTGGAGCTTTTGTCCCCGGGCCTCCGCTGAAAATGGATATGTGTCCAGTCGGACTTTCCCGGTTAACAAATGTAAAATAAAATAAAAATAAATAAATTGCCTGTATCTTTGTTACACAGGTCCATGATTATATGCTCCATAGCTTTGCATAGCAGACTTGTCAGGCTAATGGGGCGATAGTTCCCCGGGTCTGTAGTTGCTCACCCTTTATGGAACGGGATGACTGTAGCAGTGCACCATTCATTAGGGACATAGCCTGAGGTAAGGCTGTGATTGAACAGGGCACACAGATGTGGTGCCAGTTCGTTTTGTAGCTCATGTAGGACACAGCCAGGGATATTATCAGGTCCTATGGATGCTGTATTCGTGGCTTTGGACAATGCAGCTTCTACCTGTGCCACAGAAATGGTGAGTACCAGGCTTTCTTCTGGTATTGTGATAGAGCCCGGGGGGAGGGGTAAAGTTGGCACTGAATCTTTCGACCAGTATGTTGGCTATATCTCTTGGCTCAGTATAGGAGGTGCCATTGTGCAATAACACAGAGCAGTTTGGGTATTGCCTTGGAGGTTTTTGATATAGCTATAGAAGGCTTTGTGTTTGTTTTTGGTGTGAGCTGCAATTCTGTTTCACAGCTGGCTTTAGAGGATTTGATAAGGTTTTTGTTGAGACTGATGAGGGAGGTTTTCCAGTCTTGTGACTTCATTTTTTTCTGCAACAGTTTCTTCCTTCTGTTGTAGAGTTTATTGATGGCTGGGGACCACCAAATTTGCTTCCTTTTTGTGGAGGACAATTCGTCTTAGTACTATTTGGTATGGCAAGGTCCATGTATTTGTGTACATTCTTGTACAGTGCATTGGTGTATCATTCGGCAACAGCTATTTTCCATTGGCATGGACACCAAGAAGTTAGCCACCTCTGTTTTTAGGAGCCCCTCTGTTTTTAGGAGCCCAAAGTCGACTTTAGAGAAGTTTTTCAGGGTATCACCTTAGCGGGGGGTTTGTAGGTGAGATAGATATTTCCATGGTGATCAGTTTATGGTTGGATTTAACCAGGGAGGAATTGACTGTAGGTATGGAGCAATGGTCTCACGTGTTGGTGATAACCAAATCGAGGCTGTTGCTTTCTCTAGTGGGGGTCAGAATAAGCTGGTCCAAGGCATTGGAATTGATAAATTCCAGAAAGCATTGGGCCTGTACATTGGTACTTAATAGTTTTCCCAGTTGATGGAAGGGTAGTTGAAGTCATCCAGTATGAGGAGTACTGGGTTAGACCTTGATAGATTCCAGGGTGCTTAGGAACTTGGAGTGAGAGTCTAGGGACATGTTTGGGGTTCTGTAGCAGGCTATGACTTGTATTGCCATCTTATCCCATGTTAGTTGCACTTGAAGTATCTCAGATGCATTATGCTGTGTTGCCAGTCTCGAGGTGTGCATATCCTTTAAGAATATGGAGACACCACAACCTTTGGTACTTCTGGCCATATTCTGGGGCTGAAAGGTATGGAATAAGTTGTACCTGGGAACGCAGAGGTGCTTTCTCCTCTTTAAACCAGGTCTCCATTGCAGCACAGATGTCACATTCTCCATTTTGAGTACAGCTTCGAGCGAGTGCATTTTGAGATTTAGACTTCTAACATTGAGTAGCATGACCCTCAGATTGCATTTGTTTGCAGCTGTCACAGTGGAATTTTGGTCTTTGGAACAATGCCTATAAAAGGCACTATAGGGATGGCAATGGCCTTAGCCAGTATTCAGAATCCCTGGGGTGACAGATGCAGGCCATCTCTGGCAAAGCATCAAGGTCTGTCGATCATGTCGTCCAAGATAGACAGATACTGGATTCCCTTAGAATGACACCAGAAACTTAGCCAGTTGTTGAAGTCAATCATCTCTCCACTGGTCAGAACATTTATTTTGTACAGCAACTCTGGTTTCCTTATCCCCAGTTATTTCACCTTGTAAATCTGAAAAATATCTTGTCACACATTTAAGCAGAGTGTTTTATTCCCCCGTGTTTATTTTGCTATATCAAGCAAGCCTCTGGGATGTCTGCTGTACAGCAACTCAAATGATGCAAATCTAGTTCAGGCTTAGGATACTTCTATTGCAGCAAAGAGAAGGTAAGGTAGCAGCCAGTCCCAGTTTTACCCACTGATTCCTCTAGCCATTCATAATGCAAGCATTAAAGTTTTCTTTAAGTATTCACTTAGCCCATCTGTTTGAAGTTGATATGCATGTGTGCTTAACTGTTCCACTTTAAAGTATGACAAAGTTCTTGCATCGTTCTGGACATGATTGAGATTTCTCAAGTCAGTAAGAATTTCTCAGAGAATTCTTACTCAAGGAAAGAGGATTAATCATTCTTTCACTATGGAATTTACATTGATTATTCACAGTGATATGCCTTAGGAAATGTTGTTACATAGTCATTAATTATCAGGATATACTGATGGTCATTATTTGATTTCATATTTAGACTGCCGCTCTCCATTGTTATGCATTTAAAAGGGAGCTCTGCAATTTTCTAATATATCAGAGGATTCTTAAATCCTAGCTAGGGTGCTGTCTTGTGGAACTCCGGGCAGGCTGCACAAAAGTTCTCAATGCTGTTTATAATACCAGGTTATTAGATGATAACTTAAACTCTGGCTTTGTGTTAATTTTATTACAAATGCTCTTTAAGGTTTTGGAGTTATTTATATTTGTTCTGGAAAACTGGATAAGTCCAACTGGGTCAAAAAAAAAAAAAAAACATTTTCAGTGGAGTCCTGAGGATAAAAGCTCCAAATAACAGAGAAACATTTTAGGACCATGGTAAGTAAACATACATTTCAGCTATATGCAATATTAAAAAAACATAGAGAAGGTACATATGAAAGTAGAATGCATAAGAAGAAAATAATTATTAAAGGAAAAAGATTATCATAAAAATCATATTTCTAGACTAGAAAGATGAAAATTATCAAAGCAGATAATTTGAGTAAAATCTTCAATTTCCTTCCAAAAATTACATAATACTGGACAACACAATATGATATGCTCACAATTTGGTTTAACTTCTGAACTACATTTTCCAGCATTTACATTTACTAGTTTTAGTAATTTTATTCAACTTATGTCAGTATCCATTATTATGGATCATATTAACGAGTGCATGTCCTCCCCGCAGTTGGGTGGGTGTTCGAAAGACATGCGTAAATGGGTGTGCCTTCGTTGAAGGTTGAACGTCGAGCTGGCACCTCGGCATTCGTGAAAATCTACCGCCAATCATTAGCAGACTGGGAGTTCCGCTGTGGCGACCCCTAACCGGGAAAAGCCGAAAGAACAACATTAACAAGTGCTAAGAAAACAATTGCTAGGAAATGGATACATGCTGATCCTCTGACTTTATTTGATTTTCTTACAATATTAAAGTACAAAGAAATTGATTTAATTAAATATGAAGCTGGGGATAAAGCTACCAAATCTTAAATTTTGGTCTAAGATATCAGACATTTTAGTTAAATTAAATCACGGGAAAGTAAAAATCTTCTTTATTATTTTGTTAATATTTTTAGATTGATTATCCTCTTCTTATTAAATACTCCAAATTTTATTTTATATAATAGTTTTGAATTTTTTTTTCTTGAAAGCCTGGCACACACTGTATATACTTTATATAGGTGTTTTTGTTAGATATTGGTTTTATTATCCTTTAAAAAAGAAAAAAGAATATATAGAAATATGTTATTTTTTCTTTTATTTCTAACTCTGAAAATGATGTTATAACCTACTGTGTTGTTGACTGTTTATTTACGATAATTCTAAAGTCATGTTATTTTTATGACCTGTAACATAATAGTCAATATATTTTTGAGGAAAAAAGAGAAGCAGTAATTACAAATCAAAATGGAGTATTATTCTGTATTGCAATGACATTACTATAAGTCACATTTTTGTTTTTAGATGTAATGCTAGGAATGGAAGAGAGGTTAGGTAACAAATAGTGGAAAAGGAAATGGTAGAAATGATAGACATATCTTATGATTGTCTATATGCTGTGCTTTAACCAATGTAATAACTTTTCCTAAATCCAGCAATCCTAGTAATTACTTCCCTTCTGCTACAGTAGCACATTTCATTAGTCTGGTTCTAGCAGAATGATAGAAGACATATTCCATACTTGTAAAAGTTAATCATAAAGCATTATCACACACTAGTACTATATTCTCAGACACTCGCTATTTAGTAGACTGCTGTCAGATGTTAATAGTTTTACAAGCATAGTCTTACTGTCATTAACTGTACAGTGCCTGTCCTTTTCTCAAGCATTTAAAACAAATTGGTTTGAAATGATGCCAACATTTTTCTTATTTACAGGTAAAGATGCATCCCTAGATAAAACCTTATTACTGTGCAAGCAGTCTGGTTTATTGTAACATATAAAATGCAGTTTAAGACCTAGAATATAATTAATGCTACCAATGTAAGGATTCATTTGTGCTAAAAATTTATCATTTAGAGTTATAAGAGCATTTGTTTGAAATGTGAGAATATAACCAGATTTTGTCAAAAGGGTCAGGATATTTCCAGTGAAAGTTAGACTACAAACTTCTAGAGTTACATCAGCTTGTTCAAACAAAAGATTGTTAGATTGTTATAGTTTGTTGAGCAGAAATTGTTCAAATTCTTTTAAGACTGATAAGTCACCAGCTAGAACAGTCACATTCTTCTCAAGGCTAACAGTGTCATCAAAAAATTAGTTAAGGTCTTAATTATGTAGGTTAGGGCTCCTACATAAGCCAGTAATATATTTTGGCTATTGCTAAGCCAGACTCCTAAGCTGAAAAATTAGGCTAATAAAAATTTCACAGAACTTAGATTCTCATGAACATAGATAGATAGATGCACCTCCATAACAAGATAGAGCTAAAAGATAATTATCATAATTAAACTTGTCTCTGTTGTCATTATAACATCATATTTGTTTTCATAAGTTCTTTGAAAGTCAGTGATTTTTTGGGGGAGGTTGAATTTTGGCATTACACATAACAAAATGTCATGTTAACTGTTATACTTGCCATA
This sequence comes from Protopterus annectens, assembly GCF_019279795.1. NCBI lineage: Eukaryota > Metazoa > Chordata > Ceratodontiformes > Protopteridae > Protopterus > Protopterus annectens. The sequence goes on from NC_056751.1 coordinate 387,960,904, forward strand.
AATTCATAGTTATATACTAGGCTAACAATCACCAGGGCCTTTCTAAGCCTAGCCCTGTAATCGACCAAATTGTGCCCTATGTATCATGGGTGTTTATTATGAGGGGTTATGTTGGTTAGGAAGTTTCTAGAGGTTATGTGGGGGGTATATTAGTCTGGGCATTACTGTCTGCCTCTGCCTGTGGATGTCAAAGACATGAGGGTCACACCCACTGTAAATTTCTAATTTCCCTTCCATTGGTCAAGAATATGCTTAAATAGGGTTAGGGATGGACCCTGCTTCACAGAGAGGGGGAGCCTGTTCCAAAGCATGGAGATCCTCTGAGACACATATCTCACCAACATGTCTTACATATGTCACTAGCAAAATTGAAATTGTTAGATCTACTGGTTCTGATGCTGTTCATTTTGTGAATGTGGAAAAGATCCATTAGAGCTGGATCTGTGGATGCCTTGCATGCCAGGCATAGATCACCTCTCAATAATCTGTAGAAGATAAGAGTATAGGACAATGTGTTTATAACCTAGATTCTCCAGGTAAGGAACTTTTGTGGGCATTCCAACTGTTGCATATGTTTGGTCAGGTAGATGCCGAAGGGGGCATTATACTCAATGATGGATATGATAAGGTCCAAACAAACTGGCAGTATGACTTCCTTGGACCTGGATGCCATGCCCTTACTTATAAGTTGGGTAACATAGAATGATTTTCTTACTACCTTGACCACATTGCTGTCTCCTTATGTTCCAGATCTGGGTCAACTCTTAAGGGTGTCTTATCAATGGAGTAATTTGCCTAAGTCTAAGCCTAATTTATAGTATAGTGTCTTAATTAATCAATTAAAAAAATTAAGCTCTCAAAGAAACAGTACTTCAAAACCATTCCTGTTAAAAAAAACTACATTGCTAAGCCAAAACAATAAAATACAAAACACATTCTTAAATTCTGAAACTCATTATAAATAACTTTAAAAAAAACACTTTATGTGTTTGAACAACTCTTGAATTTAAAATAGGTTGAAGGGAAATGTGATTGTTTATTCAAGGAGGTAAGAAGCCTGCAAGAGGTGAATTAGATAAGGTAGTTGAATTGTTTTTGACAAGGTGTTATCCCCATGAACTTATAGATGGTCTAAGGTCATATGTACAGAGACAATGGCGTAAAAAATACCAACCCTTAAGATCAAAGTCATCGGCAAGAAGTACGAAAGGGGACTCATTATTGAATATGGGTGTCAAGCTGAAGAGATTAAAGCCATAGTAAAAAAAATTAGAATATCTTAAAGACAGATCCCAGATTATTTCAACTCTTAGGACCTGAGCCATGTTTTACTTTTAAGACTGGATGTAAATTAAAGAAAAGTTTTGAACATCATGAATCTTTTAGTGGTTCTAATGATAAAAGAACAAGTGAGACTAAAAAATGCGGGGCATGTGCCCAATGTAGTTCTAGCTATGAAGAGAGATTTTTAATTTTAGAAAACAGAGGAAAGTCAAAAGTTACATTTTAAAGGGTAATTGTCAGACCTGTAGAGTTGTATATTTAGCTAAATGCCCATCATGCCCAGCTTTTTATGTGGGCAAAACAGATAGAGCATTAAGAAATAGAATTTATGAGCACTTATATGCTGCAGAGAAAAATAATGAGATTAATGCACTTTACAGGCACTTTAAGAGCTGTCCCAGTTTCCAGAAGTTTTGGTTTGGCGTATTAGATCAGGTTAATATAGACCTAAAGAGTAGTGATTATAAAGTAAAACTTGAAGAAAAAGGAGTAAGGTGGCAGTTGCAACCTTCTTATCCCCCTGGAATAAATAATCACATTTCCCTTCAACCTATTTTAAATTCAAGAGCTGTTCAAACATAAAGTGTTTTTATAGAAGATTATTATAATGAGTTTCAGAATTTCAGAATGTGTTTTATATTTTATTGTTTTGACTTAACAATGTATTTTTTAACAGTAATGGTTTTAAAGTACTGTTTCTTTAAGACCTTAAGTTTTTTAATTGATTAACTAAGACACTATGCTATAAATTTATATGAAAGTAACTCTATTTAGATTCTGAAGAAGTCCAGTTTTAAGTGAAAGAAAGTGCTTAATCTGTCTTGTTTTTATTGTGGCATCTTGTTGTATACATTGCATTTTATAAAGACTGAATCCAGATGGCACCATTGTTATCTTTGTTTGGAAGTGCTTAGTCTTTGCTTTTTTGTGTTTGGGTACTTCTGTTCTTGATCTTTTATTGGTATATGTTTTGTGCTGACGGAAATGGATTCCTTGGATGAAATCCCTTCACTGTTTTCACCCGTACAACAAGAAGAATTTAATAGGATGAACTCTGAGCTTGCAATAGTGAAGGGTGAACTAACAAGGCTGATAGACCTTCCTACCCAGTGGCAAGAATGGAATGATAATGAGCCAAAAGAATGAGACAGGAAGCAGCTTGGTGTGTTAGCTGTGAATGGAGAACACAGTTTGCTGGGTTCTGATTCTGAAGTAGGATCCGTAAGTGGATTACCTGAAGCTATTAATGATCATCTTAATGGCAGTTTTGGTGACTGTACACCTTTGAACAGAGGTGAACAGAGATGTTTTCCATATTAGGATACTGTGCCTAAAAAAATATATGCGACCATTAAGGCCAACTACAAATACTACAATTTTGAATGAGCAGTCTTGTAGAGACACAAATGCTTGGGATATTACAAATGGTGCACAAAAACAGGACTTATAATATATTAATTCCATTTTCAAACAGACTGGTTGTTTTTAAAAATTATTGAAAAAGTCTTTTGAATTTGCTTCCAATAATTCTGTTAGACATGTTTAGTCTAGTAGCCCAACTCGGAATGTTGGGGATCATTCAAAGAACTTATTAACAATCTTGGAAAGAAGTTATTGAAAATTAAATCTTTGCAAATAGAAAATTATTTGCAGTATTGTTTAGAGCTAAAATCATCCCTCAAGGGGTACGTGTGTTTAGATTTCCTTTTGGGCTTGACTACAATAGCAAAATGTATCATGAATTTATAGATATGTTTAATCGACATGGGCTTGAGATTCTTAAAAAATTATTAAGTTAATAATTTAAAGTTATCTTCATTAATTAATGAGGTTGAAAAACTAAATGTTAATATTTTAAATTATTAAATTTTTGAGAAATGGGAAGAATATTACTTAAAACTAATTAAGGAGGTAGAAGGGAAATGTGAAGGAATAGTAAAAAGAAAACACAAAAAGATTGAAAGAGACAGGAAACAATATGATCACTTCCAAGCATATCCTATTAAAAGTGAAAAAAAGAACAACAATCAGAAGGTTACACAAAACCTATAAGAAATGGTGGAGTAAAAGACCAAGGAAGAACTGCATTTAATCATAACAAGATGGAGTGGGAAGAGAATGGTCGAGGGTGTAGTTTTTTTCCTGGGCGCTGAATGATAGCCTAATAGAAACTAAGCTTTTTATTAGGAAACTCAATTTAGCTGTTTTTTTTTTCAAAGATGGTGGGTAAGAAACATCAAAAGGAATTGAAGGAAGTATTAAAAAGAAAAGTGTGTTCAATCCTCTCCATCCAACTTTAAATGTACTAGAAAAAGCTATTACAGATGAAATTTATAATCTAGAAATTAAGTGTAAAAAAGATAAAGTGGATTTTCACAGTCTCACTAGGAAAGAAAGATAATTGTTTTTTCAGTTTAAGAACGATTACAGTATTCATATTACGAAACCGGATAAAGGAGAAGGAATTGTAATATATGATTCTGGTTAAAGGCTTATAGTGCCTGCATATTTGAACTGTTTCTTACTGAAATTGGTACACCTTGTTTGCTGTAGCATAGACTAGATCCAGGCCTGCTGAATCTAGCTTTGTTTATATGCTTGTTTGCTTGTTATTTCCCTGAAATGCTAATTCCACCTAAAACGCAGCTTTTCAGCGCTTCTGTGGCTCCCTAGTGATATCTGCATTGCTTACTGTACTTATTTCCTTGTTTCACTTGAAAGAAAGTTACTGTTTGTCATTTTTGCATTTAAGTTACCTGTAACACATTGCATTTAAGTTACCTGGCACTTGCTCACTAAAGCAATTATATAAGTCAGCACTAAAAAATTAAAAGCACTACACCCTCACAAACTCCCCTTGAGTACCTTCTTCCCCATTGGCCCTTTTTTTCAATTATAAAGGAATTTCCAATACTATTCTAGCCTGTCCAAAGGTCAGTTGTCAATCTCCCCTCTGGTCCAGCTGGTGAATCTGGGAATCTTGAGGCAATGTTACAACTGCCTCATGTACACAGACAACCCTCTCCTCCTCCCAACAAATTCCAGCACATGTGAGAGATGCAACCATATAGCCAAACTGAAGGCTAAGCTCTCTCAACTCAGTACTGACATAACCAGTCAGGAGGAGAAGGAAAGCACACTCACTACAATTCCAGTCTCACATAGACCTACCACGACAGCAAACCAAACACATCAACACACAAAAACATACTTGGAGGCTCTAAATAAAAATCTGCCTAAGCAGCAGAGACCTCCAAAGCAGACACCCAAGCAACCGCTACCCCACAACAAAACACGTGCAACATATAGCTCACAAAGCCAGTGTGCCGAACAGTCACAGCCTTTAAGGATAAACAACAGACCTGATACACTTGTAATAGGTGACTATTGTTAGGCACACTGATGTCCCGCTCACCAGGCTGAACAAGGAGAAGGTAACGGTGAGCTGCCTGTCGGGCGCTAGGATCTGCCACATAACATAAGCACTCAGGTCACTCCAAGGCAAGTACAAATATGACTTAGTCATTGTCCATGCTGGTGTGAATGACCTGAGATGTACCTCCCTGGACTACATGAAAAGAGACATAGAGGAGCTCTCTGAGCATGTAGCCCTACCCTCACCAAGAATGATGCCACAATATGAAGACAAGATGATCAATTTCAACAATTGGCTTAAGTATTGGTGTCATTCAAAGGGGATCCAAAGCCTGTCAGCCTGGGATGACATGCTCGACAAGCCACGATGCTTCACTAGGGACGGCTTGCACCTGTCACCCCTGGGCTTTCAGATATTGGCAAAGGCTCTTGCTACCCCCATAGTGCCTTTTTTAGGCAAGGCTCAAAAGACAAACCCACCTTCATAGGTATCACAAGGGATAAGAAACTAAGAGTAATGCTACTCAATGCCAGAAGTCTAAACCTCAAGATGCACACACTCAAAACTCTCCTTAGCATGGAGAACATTGATATCTGTGCAGTAACAGAAACCTGGTTCAAGGCTCCCAAGAGCACCCCAGCACTACCAGGTTATACCTCATACCATGCTTTTCGGCCCCAAAACTTAGACCGAACCACAAAAGGAGGGAGTATCAATATTCGTCAAAGATACCCACACCTCCAGGTTGGTGGCACAGCACGAAGCATCAGAGACTATCCATGTGCAATTAACAGTGGGTAAAACTGACTTCCAGTTTATAGCCTGCTACAGACCACCCTCCCAAACCCAGGAACCCCACTCGGCCTTCCTGAGAACACTGGAAAATATGAAGGTCTCTCCAAACACCATTATATTGGGTGACTTCAACTACCCTAACATAGACTGGGAGCATTACTCTAGCTTCAACACCCTAGCCCAAAGGTTCCTAGAATTTATAAACTCAAATGCTATGGAACAACTTGTTACCACTCCCACAAGAGGGGAAAACATACTGGACCTGATCATCACCAACATGGGGACTCTATGCTCCAGACCAGAAGTGTATCCCTCACTGGTAAGATCAGACCATAAACTAATCTCACTGGATATTCACATCCCTGCCTCACCCCCTGCCCAGAAAACCACAGTGAAAAACTTCTCTAAAGCAAATTTCACATTCCTCAAAACTGAGGTGGAATCCTTCAAAGCCCCCGGGCCTGAGGAAAATATGGCCCAGACCGCAGAATCCTTTATAAATGCATTCTATGAACACCTTCAGGAATGCCTGGATCATGCAATCCCAAATAAAATCAAGACCCAATCCTCCAAAGGCAGACATCCTGTTTGGTGGACCCCAACCATAAACAAACTATACAATAGAAGGAGGAAGCTACTACATGATAGAGCAAAATCCCAAAAAGGGAAGGCATCTCTGATCAGTATTAGGAAAAACTACGGGCACTCATAAAATCATCTAAGCCCAGCTTCAAGAGAAAAATTGCACAGGACACTATGGATAATCACAAGGCTTTCTTTAGTTATGTTAGGAACCTGGGTGGGAATTCCCAGATATGCTCAGAATTAGTCCAAAATGACAAAAAAATACACCGAACCCACAGACATTGCCAACATCCTAGCTGACAGGTTCAGCGCAAACTTCTCCCTCCCCCACCAAAAGGGCAAATATCTATCCCAGCAGAGTACTGCCCCCCTGACATCTCAGATGCTCAGGTAAGAGCTGCCCTCTCCAAAGCAAAAAACACAGCATCAATGGGACCAGACAGTGTCCCGGCTGCGCCTACATGAACTCCAAGAAGAGCTAAACCCAAACATAAAACTACTGTTCAATCTCAGCCTTACTACAGGATATGTACCCAAAGAGTGGTGTACAGCAACAGTGGTCCCTCTCCACAAAGGTGGTGCCTCAACGGATCCTGGAAACTATCACCCCATAAGCCTGACTAGCTTGGTCTGCAAAGCTATGGAAAGGATCATCATGGACCTCATAAATAAAGATATTGGGGACCTACAGACACTGGATTCTACCCAGTTCAGCTTTGTTAAGGGCAGATCCTGCCTCTTAAACCTGATCGATTTCTTTGAAACAGTCACCAAGGCCATTGACGAGGGGAAGGTGGTCCACACAGCCTACCTGGACCTCGCAAAAGCCTTCGATACAGTACCCCACTCAGGCATAATAGATAAGCTCACCAGCTTAAATATAAACCCCTATGTCACTAGATGGGTTGCAGAACCCACATGGTTAGAATTGCTGGAGCCATGTCAGACTCCAAACCAGTTACAAGTGGCATCCCACAAGGCTCAGTCCTGGGACCTCTCTTGTTTGGTATATATTTCTCGGAGATACAGGCCAACACAGAAGGACTGTGGCTGACCAAGTTCACAGATGGCTGCAAACTGGGCGCCATAATTGACTCTCCAGCCGACACAAGCATCCTCCAAAAGGGCCTCATAGAAACAGACAACTGGTGCCAGAGCCATGGCCTCAAGCTAAACGCCAAAAAGTGTATAGTCATCCCCTTTGGCAAAAACAAAGTGCCCACAAATTACCACATAGGTGGTAATCCATTAAGTACAGAAGAAGTAATTAGGGACCTGGGGACCCAAGTTGATAGCAATCTCTCATTTGACAACCACATGGCCAAAGTGGTTAGAAAAACATTTTATATAGCACACCTAATCATGAAGGGATTCACATCTAGATCAGGGAGGTCATCGTGGCTTTTTACTCATCCCTCATCAGGCCCATAATTGAGTACAATGCCCCTTTTGGGATGTACCTTACCAGAAACCTGCAGCAACTGGAAAGACCCCAAAAGTACCTCACCAAGAGGATCAAAGGGCTGAAACAGATGCCATATGCTGCCCGGTTAAAGAAACTCCAGCTCTACTCAGTGGCATACCGCCGGCTCAGAGGTGATCTGTGCCTGATGTATAAAGCCATGTCCAACCTGGAATTAATGGACATGCTGCATCTCAGAAAATCCAAATCCCATCGAGCTATGTGCTCGAGAGACTTGAACCTCAGCACTGAAATAAATAGGACATGCTGGAGGGACAGATTCATAACCCAGAGGCTCCCTTCACTGTGGAATAAAATCCCAGTCCAGGTTAGGCAGAGTCCCTCATTGACTCTCTTCAAGAGGAATCTTGATGAGTGGATGGGAGATCGTAGGTTTACCCCAGGTATCACTTCTGTGTCACTGTTAGACAGAGGCACAGTATACTAACCTCAAAAAAGGGCATAGCAAAATTAATTTAAAATGGGTGGCGAAAGCCAAACACACTCTGTCTAGGCTTATAAATGCCCTAGGGCAGATAGCCTAGTATGAACCTATGAAACTATAAACCTATTCTTTGCAATACAGTGAAGATGTTTTTGTCATCTTAAATGACAGTGATGTTTATTCACATTTCTCTATTAATGAAGTGAACACAAGTTATGAGAGGATTGACTCCTTTTTGGAATTATATTTGTTAAGGATGGATAACACCTGGCATTTATAATTATTTAAAAGTCAAGTACCCCCTAATTCCCTCCATTTTTGGAATTCCAAAAGTTCACAAAAATGTCTAACAGCCTCCTTTTCAGCCTATAGTGGTAGCAGGTGGCTCAAAAACCTATCCTGTAGGAGTATATATAGATAAATGGTTGAAATCTATTTATGGTAACGTCACCCATTTATTAATGGATTGCTGGGACTTTTTAGATAAATTTAAAAGTTAGCTTTGGAACAAGGATGACATTTTTCTTACTATAGATGAGTTGTTTGCTTTTATCCTAAGAGATAAAGGTTTAGACATGTTGAGATATGTTCTTAAGTGCAGTTTGTAAAACATCGACTTATTATGTAGCTGTAGATACATCATAGTTAACTTTAAAAGAAAGTAAAAGGGTTATTGAAGGATTAAACCAAGAACTCACCAACGCTGGATATGAGCCAGTAATCAAGAAGCCTCAATCCTCACCGCCCATACCTCTCAATCTCTTGGAGCAAGAAATCTGGACAAAGCCTGATATAACGGTAGCCCCAAAGACAGAACCCCACAAGACCCCACCAGTGTGAATGCACATACAACCTACAACCTAACTAAAAGTACTCCAAAAAAGCAACTCAGGGTAAATAAATAACTACCCTTTTCCTACTGTTTAGCCTAAATACCTAGCAGTCTACCACTTGAACCAGGCAGAATAACTCCTAAAAAATACAGGTTCCTTCTAATTAAAACTAAGGAAGCTGCCATTTAACCTGGTTACCTTTAAGACCCAGGAAATCCCTGTGGTGAGTCCATACTGCTCTCCTTGTGAAAGTCCAGGGACAGATATATCCGCCTGCAAGGTCCCGCTTTCCTGATCTAGGGTATGTGGTGCACTAACGAAAACTGTGGAGGTTCAACTGCATTCATAAGAAGTTAATGCTAGTCTTGGTTTTTGCTGTATGTGATACATTAATGTAATCTGTGAAGGATCAACTGTCTTCCTAAGAAGTATACGCTAGTCTTGGCTTATGCTATTAGTTCCTATCCAGTGTTTGTACCTGAAGAGCGATCACATTCTAGTGTAATCATTTTGAACTCAGTGACTCTTTTCTATATTATGTGATTTCACTTTCAATGAACCCGTGCTTGCAACTAGAAAGTTAAATCTTGATCTGCTGTTCTGCCTTAAGCCTAGCAATTCTGCTCAGTGTGTGTCTCATGCCTTGGAGCCGCTGCTCTTTTCTGGAGCACATTTTGGTTAATTTGTCAATCCTATAGAGTATGGGTTTCTGCATGTTTAATTACTAAATTAATTTAATGGGTTCATTTTGTTTTAGATGTTCCTACTTTAGGCGTATGAGTTTATCTCGTAGTATACGCTATTTCTGAATAATAATTTAGTGGTTCACTTTGTTAAAAAGGCAACAACTGCTTTACCTGATTAATAGAATTAAAACCACTGCACACTTTTACAAGCTGTAACATATTGCTGTAGATCACTGATTCATGCTGAAATTAATATTTTGTGCTTTGATATTTTGTGCTGTACCAACTGACTGCAATGTTTATCTGTATACTACTGCACCAAACTACTTAACACTAAAGAAGCTATCTGTCTGTTATCTCCACCTTAGGTAGCCCCAAAGACAGATTCGGCACAGGACCCCACAAGACCCCACCAGTGTGAATGCACATACAACCTACAACCTAACTAAAAGTACTCCAAAAAAGCAACTCAGGGTAAATAAATAACTACCCTTTTCCTACTGTTTAGCCTAAATACCTAGCAGTCTACCACTTGAACCAGGCAGAATAACTCCTAAAAATACAGGTTCCTTCTAATTAAAACTAAGGAAGCTGCCATTTAACCTGGTTACCTTTAAGACCCAGGGAAATCCCTGTGGTGTAGTTTTAGTTTAAAATTATCAATCATCCAGACAAACCCCCCGCATTGAACAAAATACTCACCCCGTACTCCAACCTTAAGTCCCTTAGGTCTTCCAATAGCCTACAAGTACTGACCATTAAAGCCAACAATTCTGGTGGTGAAGCACTATATGCCAATTCTATTGGCAAATCCTGGAATGCCCTTCCAAACAACCTAAGACTCATGTCATCTCAGTACCAGTTTAAAAAACACCTCAGAGCACACCTGAAATCTCAATGGTTATGCCCCTGCTCCAATCCAGACTAAGTGCTATCATCCCTGCCTGTCCAAGGCTTCTCTCAGCCTCCACCTAACCCATAAACCCAAGAGGCCACTATTTTGCTTGTTTGTCTAGCTGTTTAATTCTGTACCTCTTCAAGACATAATTTTCATTCTTGTTTCCTTTATTTGGGCCTGTAAGCGTCAGTGTATTTACCTGTATTTACTTGTCCTAACAACAACATTGTATTTGTATTTACTTGATTTACTTGTTGTAACTTCATCATTGTATTGGTTTAACTTACCATGATCCTGGGCCTCCACTGAAAATGGACATGTATCCAGTTGGACTAGCCCGGTCAACAAAAGTAAAATAAATAAAATAAATAAATAAATTTAGAAAGTTTTTCAATGCACTTACTTTGATTTTGGTAAACAGAAGACAACCCTCCTTTATGGTCTAAAGGCTATAGTTCTGGATTATAACTTCATAATATTTGAGGGGGAAATGTTTAAACAAAATAAACCTGTAGAGTTGTATATTTAGCTAAATGCCCAGCTTTTTATGTGGGCAAAACAGATAAAGCATTAAGAAAGAGAATTTACGAGCACTTTTATGCTACAGAGAAAAAGAATGAGATGAACGCACTTTACAGTCTAAGAGCTGTCCCAGTTTCCCAAAGTTTTGGTTTGGCATATTAGATCAGGTTAATATATACCTAAGGGGTGGTGATTATTGAGTAAAACGTGAAGATAAAGGAGTAAGGTGGCAGTTAGATTTGCAGACTTCTTTATCCACCTGGAATAAATGATCACATTTCCCTTCAACCTATTTTAAAATCAACAGCTGTTCAAACATAAAGTGTGTTTGTAGAAAGTTATTTATAATGAGTTTCAGAATTTCAGAATGTAATTTATATTTTATTGTTTTTGCTTAGCAATGTTTTTTAACAGTAATGGTTTTAAAGTACTGTTTCTTTAAGAGCTTAAGTGTTTTCTAATAGATTAATTAAGACACTGTGCTATAAATTTATATGGAAGTAACTCTATTTAGATTCTGAAGAAGTCCAGTTTTAAGTGGATGAAAGCACTTAATCTGTCTTGTTTTTATTGTGACATTGTGTTTTATACATTAAATTTTATAAAGACTGAATCCAGGTGGCACCATTATCTTTGTTTGGAAAATATTGTAACCATGCATGACCTTATTAGTGCCTCAGAAGGCATGGGTAGTCACCATACCTCTCAGCTTCTCATAAGAAATCTGGACAAAGCCTGAAATAATGGGAGGATAAAGGTTCAAAAAATATGAACCTATTTATAATATTGCACCTCTAAACTTAGAAAGTTGCTAGAATGACTGCTTTTTCATTATTATACATTTTCTGAAAGAAATGAAGTCTGAAACTGAAATGAATGTCATTATTTGTCATTATTTAGTAACTTCAATCCTTTGGGATTTGCCAGAAAACCACAAATTGTATGAGGAACAGACCAAAAATCAGAGGTAAAAATCTGGACATTCTGTGAAAATCTAGGCAATTAAGAGGTATGTTGGTCACTCTGAACTTAATGTATTTTTAAATCATTGTGTTCCAACTGTACAGGAGTTTTCCCAGATTCTGGGACTGAAATCGTAAATTCAGGGCTGTGATGCTTTCTTTCAAACTGGTATCAGCACCAAGATTAGTTTTCAAGTATGTTACTCGATCCTTGAGGCCTTGATGAAGATGCAGAATTAGTGGGTAACTTCCTCATCCATATATCATCCATGAGACCATTAGATATTCTCCTTACAACAAAAAGTGTTTTTGTGGGCTATACTGAATGCTGTTCAATAGAGATTTTTTTAGATAAATGAGAAGATTTTTGTCTGCATATCAGTTCAGGCAGTCTTTTGCTCACCATTTTATTCAACATGTCAGCCATCATCATAATGTTGCAGAGTACCAGGTTTCATATGAGAATGTTTCAGCATTATTTCCAGAGTTTCTGGGACTAGATAAAGAGTAGTCTTCAAGCAACCACCCCCCCCCCCCGGTCTCTGCGTGTTAAAGGAGATGCCCTGGTAGTTGATGTACACCCATATGAATTCTCCTGTTGCTCAAGTCTAATAATGGATGCATTAGGCATGGACTAGAGATCACACCAGGAGATATGATTTGTATATGGGGTCAGATTTCTTCACAGGCAGAGCTACACATACACCTAAACTGTTCCTTCTGTCTCTATATATCAAGACCATATAAACTGTGCCTGTTCATGTGTTCTTCTGGGGATACCCAGAAATGAACCAGTAATATGATTCATAAACATTTAAGACAGTACAAAGACATACATTCTTGTAGATATGAGAATGGGGTTTATCCTCGAACCTCCCTTTAGTGGCTATTTGTCTACCAGAAGAAAGCAATATGTTGAAAAACTAGTTAATCCCCTCTGTACGCCTAGACCACAAATGGAAGCTCAGTCTGGATGTCTTCAGCTGCCTCTCCTCCAGCTGTGAGATGTCAGAGGTTGATCTGTTTGCATCCATTGTGCAGCACTTAGCTTTCAAAGTTCTGGATGAGTGAGACATCAAAACCCTATGTTGAGACAGCTGCAAGTATATATTCTTTGCGTATTCAACCACTTCCTCTGCGTCAAAGGTCATGTTGAAGAAAAGAAAGGAGGAAACTGTTGTATTAATACTAAGTGCCCCCTCAATGTCAGATTCTTCCTGCTGTTAAACTGCACAGTTCAGTTTCTCTTTTTCCCTTACTATGACTATGTCCTTAACTGAAATATCACTATGGAATGTTGCAACACCTTTCTGTACTTTATTTGTCTAATAGGCTAAAGGCTGAGATTTTGGTCCTTGTTAGGGATCTCTTTTCTATGCATGTAGTTAGAGTCCTGCAAGAAACTAGGAAGGCCACCAATAGGAAGTATTATTTGTTTAAATTGAAGAGACAATTGTTTTGATGTAACAAGAATGATTGACTCCTACTTAACAATGTGTTTGATTAATCATCTTATTTGTTTGCCCTGAGTCATTCCTACACTTATTTTAAGTGCTGTTGTTTTACATCAACAGTTTGCCCTTGCCTTAACTTTTACTTAGATCCCTGGATTATAGTTGATATATTTTAGTAGGGGGTTCATCTTCTCAAATCTCAAACATTGCATAAGAAAGCAGTTCTCTTATTCAGGGATTTTAATTCTGTCATGGAAAGAATGAAGAAGCCTGTCTTTGACCTTCCTTATTCAGGCAGTTTAGTAATACAGAAGATGCTGTTCAGCTCTTTTTTTGTAATTATCTCACCCACACGAATTTTAGAGTTGTAGACTATTATGTGCTCTAAACATTATGCAGATTCCCTTAAGACTGGGGTAACCTTGTCTTTTAACTCCTCCTTCTGAGGCCATGTCAAATATTGTGCTGAATCAGAATTTTAAACTCCTTTCATTTTGCTATCATCTACTGAATCTAAGTAAGTCTTGTATCTCATTAATCCTAAGAGGTAGCTTTTTCTAAATACTTTAGGAAGTCTGATTAACTACTTTCTCAGAACAGGTTGATGTCTTCTATAGGCAGACAAACCATTTCATATCAGATTGCTTGCCACAATGGTTTCTTTTTCAATTGGTTAACATTGTTTAGGACATCAATACAGTCTATTCCTTGAGAGGCACTGTAACACCTACAGCCTTCTTTTAAGGTATGTCCGTAGTAGATGTCTGTGATGCAGCTACCTGTTCCATTATGTACATGATCATTAGGTAGTACTTCATGCAAAACTGTGGTTCCAAGGCTGCAGTAAGGAAGTCATCCAAGTGATGTTTGCTAGATCTCCCACCAAGCACATGGATTTAAATTTGCTATCCTACTCAAAGAATAAAAGCTTTCTGTAAAGGCATACATGGATTACAAATAAATTATAGTAGAAGTCAGGTGTTCACTATAGCAGTATATAACTAGATCCTTTAAAAGTATTCACAGTATTAGCTCCCTCCACTATTCTTCTGAAAAAAAAAATGTTTGTGGTACTCTCACGTACTTCTGTAAGTTTTAGTCCTAAAGCATTCTTGAGGCACAGATGTAATATGAATGTAGTATGTTTCAAAAGGTGTTTCTAGATCCATTTTTGGACCTATTATGCAATAAAAGAGCTTCAATGTAATTATATATTAATGGTTGTTGCATTTCATTGTATTCTTAGCCAGATCTGTGAAGTGTTCTGGTAATGAATATTGTTCTGTCCTGGTAAGTTTGCCACATATATGTGGTAGGATGCCCTAGCAGAGCTGTCTTTTTTATTTGCCACTTTTAGTTTGGCTTAGTGGTTAATAATGATTTGTTGAGTATGGTGTTTCTAAACCAGGGTTGAGGATTATATATGTCATTTTTTCCATTTCTAGTACTTTTCTTTTTTTTCCCTTCAACTTCTGCTCTGAGAACTAATAAATCTTGCTCAAGTGTGAATTATTCATCTCTGCCGAGTTGACAAGAGCAGCTTAGCCAGCCAGTCAGCTAGTCAAGGAAGGAATCTTGTGCTATGTAAACTCTTTGTTAAAGAGCAGGCCCATTAGAGGGGATGTAATCCAGTAGATAATGGTTTTCTGAGGAGTGACTCACCAACACTGGCTTGTATATTCTGAGAGAGAAGGGAGGCAGTTTGACTCACTGCATTACTTACAGAAGTAAAGGTGAATGAAGTAGCCGGTAGCAGACAGGCTGGAATGTATGTGCCTTACAACCTGTATATCAGCCCAGTAGCCATATAGTGACTCTTGTGCAGAAGAGTGCATGATTCTTCAAGACAGCATTGTGGAATTCTCTGGACATTAGGGTTTTCAAGCTAATGGAGAATAGGGCCAAAACAACCCTGTTGGCTGACTAGATGATGGCTATAATGATTTGCTTTTGCCCAAAGAGGCCATGTGACTGAAGGCCTGATAGCAGGCATTGGGAAGAAAATAACAAAGAAAAAGTATTACCCAAACACAGTGCCAGGCCATGTACTCTTCCCCTCCTTATTTTTTTTCTTTCTTGGACTGTGCTAATGTCAGTGAAAAATAATTACTTATGGAATAGATAATTTCAGACACTAAACTTCTTTTATGAATCATAAACTCTTTACTACTGAAATTATATAATCAACACTTTCAACAGTTCATAACAACATACTGAAAACTAATCAATATATTTATGAAACCTGAATGATCAACAATGAGGATTTCATATTTGTACTCTAGAGATCATAAACACAGATTATTACTTAATATAGTAAACAGCTGTTTTATTTGCAGTACAAAGCCCTGGAACTGCCTGTCGGATATTGCGCAGTTTGAAAAGGATTGTGTGATTCAGACTCTGCAAAGACAGCATTGCCCCACAGTCCAGTTTACCAGAACTGCTTACAGGAGAAATCGAGATCTGGAACCAAAGGTAAGACGTACAGCTTGGGTCTGTTTTAAGTGTGCCAAGTCACAGTAGTGTAAACTTAGAGTGGAATTACAAAGAAGACATGCTTGGCATAGTGGAGTTATAATATGTACTTAACTCTGACAGCATTTCCTGACACCAAAATATACAGGAACAGCAAAGTAATGAAAATAATTGTAGGGGGCTTTTCCTCCCCATTAACAGATAACTTATACATAGCATACAGTAGAGTTCTTATCTTACTATTGGATTATCAGTGGTGTTATACCTGTATAGAATGTGCAGACAGATGTCTTAACACCCAAGTAGCATAGATCTGAGCTGTAGTATGGTGTCTGATACTACAATAGGCATCAGGCACAATATGTATCTGTGGAAGCAGTGCACTATCTGAGCTGTATTATACACTTCCATCTTTACTCTTTGGCATCTAGTAATTTATTTCATTGAGCTTTCTTAGAAAAGCAGTTGCAACAGTTTAAGCCATGTATGGAGGGCCTTCATACGTACAGGCACGAAAACGTGTGTGTGTGTGTGTGTGTGTGTGTGTGTGTGTGTGTGTGTGTGTGTGTGTGTGTGTGTGTGTGTGTGTGTGTTTCTGGGTGTGAGTGCGTGTGTGTTTCTGTGTGTGAGTTCATGTGTTTGTCTGTTTTGCCTCTTGTGATTGCATGACATGACCTGAGTACACCAGGCTAACATGTTTAGAAACAGTGCCACAAAAGCTGCTGCCAAGTGCAACTGAGCATGCCCAAGAAACTTACCTCAGCCTGGCTGCAGTTTGGTGCAGTGCCACAATATAGACGTCTCTGGTCATAATAGTAGTGAGGGGAGCTCGCTCATCACCTGAAGCTAGTGGAGGCACTGCGGGCATGTGCTGGGCCTCTGTCTTACATATTTGTTAGGGTGGGTTGCTACTAAACTATATTGTGTCCTAATACTAGCAAATAATTCAAGACTGGGCATGGCACAATGCCTGTATCACTGTTGTTAATGTGATGGGTGCTGCTGCTGAACTGATTGCAGAATAATGCCCTGGGCACGTCTGTGGCAGAGGGGAGCATGCTATGTACTGTATAAAATGTCCACTTATACATACCCTGGCAAAAGTATAACATAGTCCCATTTATTGCAAAGTAATAATGGCATCAGGTTAGGTTACCTTCAGCTGTTCATTATTTGAATTCTTGCTTTTTGTTTGCTAAAGCAAATGTACAAAATGCTTTGTTTTGTTGTACATATTAGCTGCCTAATTATTGTACAGATGTGTAGGCTCAGTTTCTTACTACTATGTCTCCAAGGTTGCAACCTTTCGAAAAAGAAGTGATACCTTGTTTTATATATTTTAAATAATCACACTTTTATGTATGCATTTTAAATTATCACTTTTTCTCTGAGTCAGTATGATCTCAGAATGAGAATAATAAAGTAATGAGGGTTGTAGGTGGCTAAAACATGGTTTCTTAAAATTCTTAATTGTTGGCATTGCATGAAACTAAGTGACTTTAAACATACATTTTGTGTGTGTGTGTGTGTGTGTGTGTGTGTGTGTGTGTGTGTGTGTGTGTGTGTGTGTGTGTGTGTGTGTGTGTGTGTGTGTGTGTGTGTGTGTGTGTGTGTGTGTGTGTATGTAAAGATGTTGATGTATAGATAGGGATGTTATAAGTACATGAGTAATTAGTTCCATGTAACGGGAGCCAGACGTGTATTTAAAGTATTTGTCAGATTCGATAAGCAGTAAATGGTAAAATAGATGTATATGTTTTTAATTTTCTATATTTTGAAGCTATACATTCAACATATTCTTCTTATCCTTCCTTATGAGCAGAGGCGCTAAACACTGTTCCACTGTTGACCAGATGATTTTTCATGCTGTAAATTAAATCTGTTCAAGTGCAAACAAAATAGCTGCCCTAGATCTGGAAACAATGTTTCAGAAATGATTCAATTCTAAATCTGAAAAAAATGTTTTGACACACGTTAGGCAATCTAAGGAAATAATGGAGTGTAGCTTGAGTGTAAACAAGAATCTTGCCAAAGTTACAAGAAACTGTAGCCAGCTCTGTGATGTGAAGGGATAAAGCCCAGAATATGACCCAGATGACCTAGAACTGACTAAGAAATCATGCACTGGAGAAGCCAGGAAGGGAATGTGCAAATGAGCAGTGAAAGCAAATTTACCTGTCTCAGGGGAGATAACCCCATGTGTTACTGCAGTGACTACCAGCTAAGACCAGGGAACATGTAGTAACTTGAAAGTCCTCAGTGTATGCCTTGGCACACCAGATAGGCTTGTTATCCTATAGCTAGACTTAATCACATGACTGGAAATTTACAGGCATTAATGGGCCTGTATTGTGTGTTCCATCTTGGTGGTGTGTATGTCATGGCTGTGGAGGGTTGTAGGGTTAAATCATTCAGAAAATATCCACTGTGGCTGCCTGGTTAATTCCCTTTCATTCAAAAGCTCTTGCCTCCTCAGCACTGTTTGTCATGATCAGTATAGTTGCCACAAAATAAATGTGCAGTGAAGACAGGACTCACCCCCCCCCCCACACACACACACACACACGCACAAAAACACACACACACAAAAACACATGTATACAATGTGATGCTAAAACAAATGGCAGTGGTGTGGGAGAAACACATAAGCCATAAGCTAGTGAGGAAGGGAGCAGATAGGTGGAAGGCACGTGGGCAGAAAAAGAATAAGAAAAAGGTTACAAGGAAGTGTTCCTAAAGTTAAATAAGTTTTTTAGCACTAGTGGGTTTCATTATTTTTAACAAAAAATATAAAAATGTCCTGTCCTTACATGCATATTCTATTAAAATGTGACGAAAGTTGGAGTCCTATCAAGAAGGTGATTTTGTATAGCATCTGTAAGAGCCATCTTTTGAGGCAAAATTTGCACAGTTCCATTTCAACAGTTTGACAGTGTCTAGTTGAAGGTATACTGAAAGTATGGTACAAAATCATAATTAATGGCCAAGTTATAACACTAATTTGTATTACAGAGTAAGACATATTGAAGCAAAAGGCCTCATTAAAAACATGCTCAGTGATGTTTAGACAGTCTGCATTTCAGTTTTGCAAAAGTAAAACTGTCTTCAGTGCAAGGAAAGTTATGGAATGGAATTAACGGGGGTAAACAGAGCAGTCTGGTTTGTGGACAGAAGAAAGAAGTCAGTGTCATCACAATAATTCCTTTCTTTTAAGTGCACAAAATGATACCATGGTAGTCATTAGTGGTTACTTATGTATTAGTGACCAACCTGATCTGTAGAATTATGCAGGTAGTTTACTGCTGATGTATTCTCCTTAGCACCCCAGTATAGCAATGTTAATAGAGACAGGACAGGAGGACTACAATAACATGAAGTACATGTTTTATTATCAGAGACACTGAGATATGTAAGCATTGCTGTAACTTTTTAATACAGTGAATTTATGGGTGGTGCAATTTTATTTATGTTCTGTTCATATAAGATTACACACGTTAACATACTCACTCCGTAATAAGAAGAGTCAGCTAGCCGCGACAGCTGAGCACAAAATCAAGATAAAGAAACTCAAGAGAATCAAGTGACCATACAAGATATGTGCACCGCTTTATGTAACTATGGGAGCAGGCTCTTAAAAGGGATGCACAAATCTCTGCTGCACAGTCTATGACAACAAATGCTGTGCTTTTCTGTCATCCTTGTTTATTTAAAGGTCTGGCTCTGAAACCACATATATACGTCTACCTAACAGTCTGTACACTCATGCACTGCATATGAAGTAAGCAGCAGGACAGGTCTCTTAAGTACAGGAAGACAGTCAAAAAATACGAAGAGCTGGTCTGCTGCTGATCTTTAATCTAGATCATTAATACACAGAGTCCAGAAACACAGCAGAAAAACATGCATTTCAGTGAATCAAGTCCAACCCCCTGGAATATTTGTTAATTTTAATAGAGGTACCTGTGAATATTTTGGGTTTAACTTCCTATGTGATACTACACATAGTGGTAACAGCTGTGCACAGGGTGTGGATGATCCAGTTTTTATTCATTTATTTATTTATTTTATTTGTTAACCGAGTAGTGTCCGACTGGGCCAGAAGCCCTTTTTCAGCGGAGGCCTGGGGAGAAAAGCTCCACGAGCAAAAACTTATAATAATGATAATGTTTAATAATGTAGTCAGATGAGAGTACAAACAACAGTGTACACAAGTAAACAGAGTCTAAAATTGACGGACAGTCCATTATGGACATATAACATATGAAAATACAGTGACAAAATGCAATATAAATTCAGAGCCAGCAAGCATGTATATAAACACTGAAATAATGACAGGGAGCTAAATTACCATTAGAAGTATGTGTACAGTATGGGGTAGATTCAATGAATCTGTGTCCAACAAAGAAACTGTGTAGAAGATGTTATGAGTCCTCAAAGTTTAGAGATGGAGGGGGTAAAGTAAGAGGATAAAGTAGAGGATAAGTTAGGGTAAAGAGAGGCAGTTATCCTGGTGAATAGTAGGAGCAGAGCCAGTGTTTGGCTAGGTAGTTCTTTAGGAGTTGTTTGAACTTGTGGTGGTGAGGGGTTTGTGTAATGGGTTGTGGAAGAGTGTTCCATAATTTGGCAACTTTGTGGGAGTAAAGTGAGTCATCATGGCGATTGTGAGAGTGGGAGACTTTTAGCATTAGGTTGTGAAAGCATAATGGTTGAAACTGTGTGATATGCACTGCATGTAAATGAGTGCAAAATGACATTTAAATGAGAAACCACTTGCAAATGGCCAACAGGAAGTAAGCAAATACAGAAGGTGAAGTGATTCAGATACAGATAAAATGGCTAAGTTATGCATCTGTGCCCAGCTGTTTTGAATGTGTTGTTTTAGGGAGTATATGACAGGAACCATAATAGGCATAGCAGCAGCAATAGCTCAACAACATGTGTTGGTAGCCATCATCAAAGCCACTATTGTCAATATTATATACCATGGCTGCCTGTTCCATTGAAAATGATGGAATCAGCAGATAATGACTTCACGGTGAAAAGAGACACACTTACAAGACCTTGTTAGACTGTGTGCTGCAAGCATGGAACCAAAGGGTCATGCGTCATATTTATTTATTTGCATTTTTGACTGGGATAGTCCACTGGGTCGAGTTGGCCCATTTTCACTGGAGGCCCGGGGAGAAAAGCTCCACAAGAACATACATTACATTATATTTACATATATGTAAGATTAAATTACATTACATTACATTACTTAATGTACAGTATTTAAATCAATGCATTAGGTTAAACTGGTTGACAAAGACAAAGCTCAATTAGATATTTGTGTAAGAGAACAAAGAAGGGGGGTAGGAAGACAGTCGGTTGAGGAAGTAATTTAGGTAGGAGCATGAGAAGGACATTCCCATTGGAGGATAGATATATGAAGAGGTGGCTTTTGAAGTTATTATGGTTAGGTATGTTGTGTAGGTGAGAGGGGAGAGAGTTCTAAAGTTTGGCTATTTTGCAGGATAGTAGTAGTTGGCCTAGGGGATGAGAGGGTTTGTGTACCTGAAGCAGATTTTGGTTCTCTGATCTTAGGGAGTGGGGGGGAGTGTAGGGTGTTAGTGCTGTGGCTAGAGATGGACAGTCAGAAGGTCTGAAGATGAGCTTGTGAGTAGTGGTGAGTTGCGAATATCTAAGGTAGTTGGGGAGTTCTAGCCATTTGAGACTGAGTAGTGAGTGGCAGTGATGGGATGAACTTTTGGAGTTAGTAGCGAATTTGCTAATTTTGTGGTAGCAGGCTTCTAGTTTGGAGAGCAGGCCTAGTTGGAGATTGGTAAATAGTGGAGTACCAAACATGAGGGATGGGAGCAGGACGGTAGTTACAAGTGTTTGCTGGGTGGAGGGGCTGAGGTAGCGATTGTGTCTATATAGGAGACCAATCTTCTGATGAGTTTTTTTTTATGGCAGAGTATATGTGGGAGTCACACTTTAGGCTTTCATCAATAATGGTTCCTAGCAGTTTGGTTGAGGGGACTACTTCTAGTGTAGTTTTATTGCAGCTTGTGATGCAGAACAGATTTCTGTCTAAAGTGGAATTTCTAGTATAGGTAATGATCATTAGTTTTGTTTCGTAGGCATTTAGGGCAAGGTGATTGGCTTTCATCCAGGATTCGGTTTTGGAGAAAGCAAGCTGGGTTTTTATTAGTAGTTCAGTGGGGTAGGTGGCAGAGGAGATGATGGTGGAGTCATTGCATATTGGATGATGGAGGCATCAGGGATGGAGAGGTGGAAATTGTTGATAAATATGTTAAAGAGCAGAGGACCAAGAACAGAACCTTGAGGGACTCCAGTGGGTGTGGGTAGGAAAGGAGAGGTAGATTCCTTCCTTTGTTTAGGTTTAGATGTTACATGATTTATGCATGGATGTTTTTTTCAAGTATTTTTGAGAGGGGGGAGAGTATGGCTATAGGTCTGAAGTTGGTTGCGTCTATGTTTTTATCGCCTTTATGAAGAGGAATGATATATGCTTGGCGCCAGATGGTAGGGACGTATGATTCCTGTATAGATCTCTTTATTAGAATAGATACAGGGTAAGCAATGGTTTCAGTGGATTGTTTGAGGAAGGAGAGTGGTAGATTATCTGGTGCATTATGACAGGGTTTTAGCTTGAGGACAAGTCTTTTTATTGTGTTTGTGGGGATAGGTTTGAGGGTAAAGGGGGGGAAGGGGGAGGCTTGCTGTTGGGGGGGCAGGAGGAGTGGTCAGGGAAGGAGGATGATAGTTTTGCAATGCAATCAATGAAGAAATGGTTGAAATTAGTGGCAGTTTGAAGATCTGAAAGAGTAGGGACTGGGCATGGGTTGCTTTTATTGCCTGGGTGAACGATGGAGGACACGGAGCTCCAAAACCTTTTTGGATTGGATGAGTGAATGGATTGGAGGTTATTGTAGTAGTTTTTGTGGTCTTTGGTTATCAGTTTTTTGGCTAAGTTAAGTAGCTGTTTAAATTCTAGGAGGGAGTTGGTTGTGTTTTGTTTTTGGTATTGTTTCCATTTTTTGTTATGCTGATACATGATGTTTCTAGTTTCATGAGATAGCCAGGGGCAGGGATTTGATTTGATTCTTTTGGATCTTGGAGGGGCCTGTTGATTTAGGATGGTTAGGAATGTACTGTTAAAATAGGATAATGCATTGTCAAGTGGGAGAGTCTTTAGGGGTGACCAGTCTATGTGCTTCAGGCATTCTGAGAGTTTGTGTGGGTTGAAGGAGGATAAGTTGTGGGTTAGGATATATTGGTGATGTTTTAGGGGGGTGGGAGATATGCTGTCAATGAAGGCAGGTAGGTGGTCATTGAGAGGATTGGGTAGAAGACTGGCTTGAAAGGCAAGGTAGGGGTGGGTAGTGAGTATCCAGTCTGTGATGGTACCAGAGGTTCCATCGTTGTTGGGCCTGGTTGGAAGGTTTATGAGTTGGGTGAAGTTGTAGAGATTGGGATGGGGTGTTAGAGTTAATGGCTGCCCAGTTGATGTTTACATCATCAAGGATATAGGTTTTGAGTATTATATTGGAGTTAAACCAGGATAGTAAGTCTTATAATGTTTTGGTATTATTGCCTGGATGGATAGAGATAGAGCAGATGCATAAAGATTTGCAGTTATTAAGCTATTAAGCTAAGTTATTAAATACCCTATTGATATTTTGGCATTGGAGAAGGTAGGGATGGGGTTGATGTATGGAGTTAGAGTGTGGGTGGATGGGTAGATAATAGCCACACCACCACCTTTTTTCCAGGTTCTATCATTGTGAAGGATTTTGTAGCCAGAAGGAAGGATTTCATTGTCAGAGATGGAAGGTTTAACCCATGTCTCAGAGATGGCTGTAATATCAGGTTGGTTGTGAGCAATCCAGGCATGCAGGTTGGGGATTTTGTTTCTGAGGCTTTGTGCATTGAAGGTGGTTAGCCGGATGGTTTTGGGTTTGTGGGGTTTGGTGGGGCTGTTGCTTAGGTGGCTGGCTGAGGAGGGTCCAGGGTTAGGGTGGATGTCACCTGATTGAGAGAGGGAGTTGAGGAAGAGGTGTTAGAGGTGATGAATGGGGAATAGGAAAGAAGGGTTGTTGAGGGGGAGCTTTTTTTTGAGATGATGGTATGAAAGGGGTGGTGGGGGGAGTAGAGAGTATGGATGGTTTGAAATAATGGCTTGGTTTAGAGCAATATAGTTCAGGTGAGATTAGACTATAAGCTGTGGCTGTATAAGGGAGGTCAGGGATGGTGGCTTTGGGGTTTAGAGATTGGTGTGTGTTAGGGAGACTAGTAAGGAAGGTTAGACAGTAGAAGGAGATAAGAAGGCTGGTTAGTATTAATGTGTATGTGGAGGGGGTAGCCATAGTGTATGGAGTGTGTGGGGTAGGCATGTGTTTGGGGATGGGAGTGTCTAGTCGTAGGCAGGGTGTGGATGGGAGTGGTTAGCTGCAGTCTGGGTGTGGTGGGGGAGAGGTTTGGGTGGGGATAAAAGTACAAGCACTAGGGGTGTGTGGAATTTGGGGGCAGGGTAGGGGACTGGAGTGAGCCCGCAGGGCAAATGGAGTGGAAAGAGCCAGGTAGGAGTGAGAGCAGCAGGAAAAAATATCAGTTGGTGGGGGCTCTATAATGGGGTCGTGTTGATTATATGATTATTCCTGTCACAAAGGTATGTGTAGAATTGACCATCCTAGCTACAGGGATCTTCAGTGACCTACAGAGACACACTAGGTATATTACAGGCCTCTGTCTCATGAATACTTAGCCAGTTCCTTGACAACATACTACAACATGTGGTTCCTAATGATACCAAAGGAGAGAGCAAGCAACATGCATGCATTCTCTGAGTCTGCACACTTCCTGGAAGTCCTCAGCATTTCAGTTTGCACCCAGGTTTCTATTATGGACCCCACCTGGCCCAGAGAGATAGAAATACATAAATAGGAGGGGCTACTAATCTCCAAGATGCCAGAAAGTCTATAGTATCCAGTTCATTATCTGTAATATATCCATGTTTCAACTGGGCAGTTCATATGGTTTACACATTTGCCACATATCCATCCTGCTCCAATAGTTCTTTTAGGAGACTTTCTGCATGATCAGGTGATTGCTAAATGCATGCACATAGCAGAAAGAAAAGAGTGGACTATACATGCAAGTAGCATGCACATTGCAAGCAAGCCAAGTATAGTATTGTGTTTTGTGTCTTACAGATGATGCTTAATATGTCTTCAAGGAATTGATGATGACCCCAGTCACAACCCACAGCCAGTAGCAAAAATGCTATACAAGTGATTTATGCAGCAACAAGAAGCATTGTGGAAAGAATCTCTGAATTCCTGAATGATGTATTCCACTGTTTAGACTCATCTGTCGGACCACTACAATACAGTCCAGAGATATACAACAAGCTTTGTAATGTGCATCATTCTACACAACATGGTCCTGTGAAAACAGGCAGGGCAGATGGACAACATCATGCTAGAACTTGCAATAAGTGAGGCATTTGCAGCAGCAGATCAGGCAGGAGATACAGGAGAATACAATGGGGAAATGAAGCCACAGCTGGGTAGCAACCGGTGCAGTATATTGCAGCAACTGGTAAAGTGGAAGCATATGATCCACACCTGTGTGCTACAACATAGACAACACAGAATAATATGATGCATGCTGTAACACTCAGGCTGTGTAGAGCAGTGCACGGTCAGGCTACACTGTACATCAGACATCAACAAACCCACAGAGGATAGTGGGTAAGCCGTGCACAGACATCATCACTTGCATGGGGGGCAGGGATACAGTAACAGGTGACTGCAACAGTACAATTGGGAGTAGGGTCAGGGGCAGTGAACAGAGTAGCTTTATAGTCCTGGGTAATTGTTAGGTGTCAGGGATGAAATCTTCCAGGGGTTTGACATACCACTGCATGACCATTGTCAGGGTACAATATACCAGAAAGTTGTTTTAGGGCTGGATCCATCCCATGGCAGGGATGTCACTGAACTGCAGGACTTTTCTGGGAGACTTTAAGAAGGTACTAATGGGTAGAGCCCAAAAAATATATGTGCCCATGACCAGGGATGGAAGTCCATGTTCCAGCATGAGACACTGATGATGCAATTACAACAGTCTGTATCCACTAATGTGGCAAGCTTTGTACATGTCTACCTTGTGTCTGGACCTTCCAGTGGTTATGGACTGCATGACCAGCAGGGGCAGACTGGATGGCAGTCATAATGTATCACATGAGTGCCTCAGTGGTGGAAGTATTCATCACCATTGACTTCAGTAGTACAAGCTCTTTACAGTGCCTAGCCTCTGGGTCATTGTGTAGCTGGTATATGCCTCTACAGTTCTGCAAAGGGCAATTACTAGCTTCACAGTGATGCATGTGACAGCATTCTGCAACTGGATCATTCACCTGTATATCTGCCGGTTGAATATGAGTGCCACAAGCATATCATGGACAGTACAGGGGTCAGGGCAGTGACAGAGTACCCTCCTTCTCTAACCTATGTTGATAAGCACATATCAGAGGCAGTGCACATGTCAGATGGTGCCTTCTGTTCAGTGTTGCAGTATTCTTTACATATGGGTAGTATTCTGCTATTTGACCCAGCGTCCAGCTTGTATACAAAAGCTTCAAGCTACTGCCCATACATGGGACGTTGAAAGTAGGCTCCTACAATGTCGGCCATAAAAGGGACTCCATATGTACAATCCTCAGAACTTTTTCACCACCATTTTGAAAGGTTGACTCGTATGTTCTGTCTGCCATTGGTAATTGCATTTTGTTCTTCAGCTTCAGATAAGCACCCGGTTGGGGATATATTTCATTGCTTCTGCCTTTTGTTGTTGTTCACATCATCCAGAAAGGGCAAGTGCTGGTATGGAAGACAAATTCCATATAAGGATAGTCATGAGGTCTGTTTGTTTTGCGTAGGGCCTACACACGACCATCGCTCCTTTTCTATTTGTCAGGGCTTCATCCCTAAAACTTTACTTATTCATCTGTCTGCCTTAAACCTATATCTAGAAAACCAAAGGCTTAAGACTTTGGCTACGGAATCAATGGAGGGTTCTGCAAGTTCCTCCAAGCCGTTCTTGAAGAGGAAGGTAGGCAAAGCTAGGGCTAATTCTTCTTCAGCTGTGCCTTCTCACTCCGATGTACTCCTTGAGGTTGATGAAAGCCTGGTGGTAGGCTCTGTCTCTCGCGGCAACCACAGTGGAAGCTGCTAGGAGTGGGGATCCAAGTACATCCGAGGCTATGCAGATGTCCAATTCAGATGATTTGGGGGAACCACGGCTACTTGTTTAGAAGGTCTCAGGATCTGTTCCACTCCCCTTGCAAAAGGAAGCTCCAGCTATTAGGCCTTTGTCTGCCCTTCCTCCTGCCCTAGAAAAACCTGCCAAAAAGAAACAAAAAGCAAGCATTCCACAGTTCCTAGTACTCCTACATTAAACTGGGAGGTTTTCTCACAAGGTCTTATTAAGGCTTTGATTGCCCTTAGCCCTACGACCTCGGCCTGTCCTATTTCTGGCCCTGTCTTCTCCTCTTCTCCTGTGCTGCTGTTAGATTCCCAGGAGTCTTTCTCCCCCCTTACAGCACATGACTCTGATTCAGAGGGGGTCTTCCTTAGAGGAAGACTCTTTAGCTTAATCCACTCAGATTCCTTTCCCCCTTGGAATATGCATCTCCTGAGGAAGAGTCCAGTGGGGGAGATTCACCAATGGAAGAACTCTCCTTTGGGGAAACAGTTAATAAGATGAGAGAATTCTTTAAGTGGGATACTTTACAAATTTAAGAGGAACAAAAGAGATACTATGACGTACTTCAAGTGGAGGCCCCTGCACCTGCAGCTGCCCTCCAGTACTACCTGCTTTCCTAGATGCCTTTGCATCAACTTCCAAGAATCCCAGATTCACAGGCACCAGCTCATGAAAGACCTGACCATTTCTATAAGGCCCCTGAGGAAAATATAGGAGGAGGAGCCCATTTGTGACTTAGCTTAAGGTGATTTGCCATGATCTGATAAAGCAATGTGTTCAGAATCAAGCTTCACATTGACCTCTGTACTTGTAGATGTGGGTGTTGCCTCCACTTGCAATGTCATAAACAGTGCCACTGTGTCATAAGACCATAATACTTGTGAGTTACAATCACTGTCAACCACAGTAGCCCTGCTGGCATCAGCCCTCTGTTGTCCCATTGTGCTGGACTCTGTGCCAGTGGAACCTGTGAATGAATGAAAAATATTACAGCAGTGTAAGCCCACAGACCTGTGATGTATGAATACAGGGAGTAAATACAATGGCCTATGCTGATCACCTCAAATCCCTGTCTCTTCACTCAGTATCATACAGACTTCTGAGAGGTGATCTTTGCTTGGCATACAAGACATCCCTGGATCCTGTTTTGATGAACCTTTTGCACATCTGCAAAATAAACAGCATTAGAACTACTAGATAAAAAGACCTAAATTTTACTTGTGGCATAAACAGGACATGTTGGGGAGACAGATGTTTCTCAGAGAATTCCCATTGTCTGGAACAGGGTCCCCATCCATATGAAGAATAGTTCCTCCCTATCCCTATTTAAGCACAAATTGAACCAGTGGATGAGTAACTGGAAATTCACCTGTGATGAACAGAGGCAGTAAATCACCCTTGATATAAATCAAATTTGTGGGTCACATTTAGGTTGTATGGCTAGGCTTATAAGGGACTTAGTGATCGTTAACCTAGTATACACCTATGAACATATAGATTCATAGTAAAGCTCTATCCAGTGGTGAGAATCAAACCTTGTATCTTGTGGTTGAAAGGCATACACCATAACCACTGTATCATATGAACTGCAGTAACAGTTTTAAATTCCAAAACTTGTAAGTGCAAGCCACAAAATAGTGCCACTGAAGTACAAAAATGGGGACTTGTGTACATTAGGCCCAGGATATCTGTCTTACCTTTTCTACATGATATTGCAATCCAGGAGTTAGTGTATATATTGAGGGAGTGCAGGTTGCGGCTTCCATATTAGGGGTGCAGGGGGGATGTACCTTTCTGCACAAACTAAAGGGAACAGTAAATTCAATGTTCTCCTTAACTTCACTGTTATTTTTTTTTCATAGGAATTGTAATTACAGCTCTCAACATGATAGTAGGGAAGAGTTCTACTACCCTCTCTGACATGCACAGTGAGACATATGTAAACCAGCATTCCTCAGTACTCTGGAAGACACCCCTTGTTAGGTAGAATGTTGTAGTTGCATGTCAGAAGTGCCCAGAAGATGGAGGTGTAGGTCACCAAAAGCCATATCCTTTGCACTTTATGCACGTGTATGTCATACCATAGTATTACGGTCAATGCTAACCAGGTAATTTGCCTACTGACACATGAGTCGTAGGTGCCAGGACTTCACCTCCAGCCAAGCCACCACCTCATATGAGGGACTGCACAACTTTCTCACAGAAGGACACCAAAAACTCTTTAATCTCTGTCAGACACTTTAATGATGGTGGTCAAATTCCATGGTGGTCCCATCCACTGCAATGTCCTGAGCTTCCTGCTTTGTACAGCATATATCTGCAGCCTTCGTTTACAGTTTTTGTAAACACTTATTATGGTCTTTAAAGGCATTCACATCTGGCACCATGGCCTGCCATATCTAGCTGTTGACCTGTTGGTCTTTACCACCTTTGGCCAGTAGGCACATGTTATACATTCACAAGGTCTATAGCCACACATCATTCTCCTGGTTTGTGAACTTCTCCAGGTACTGCCTTCCCTAGGTAGCCATATCCATATTTGTCCACCTACAAACAAAATATATTATTTAATGGGTGTATGTGCACAGCTACACAATGCATGTTTTATTATACACAGCCTCCCCCACAATGCAGTCAATGAATATCACATACAGTTATCATTTTTCAATGTCTACCTCCCTATATATAGTATTGCAATCCTTCAGATGTTTAGCGCCATGGTGTTCCCCTACCTATATGCCATGGTATCCCATGCAGTATCCTGTGGCCATTGCATCCTCCCCAAAGGCATACTCAAATGTGAGTGAGTGTCTGTATATATGTACATCTAGATGCCTTCATGTGTGTGTGTGTGTGTGTGTGCGCACGTGCATGTGTGCGTTTGTGCATACACAGTATTACCAGCACTACTGGTGCCATATCTAGAGTGGAAAACCCATGAGTGGCCCATGTTTGTATATGTCTCCATTACATAAACAGCTATGCACTGATCATTCCTTTCCTCGAAGGGTATCACAGGCATCACCAGCCCAATTCTACTTCCTTCTCACACTAGTGGTCAACATCCACTGCACTTTTGCAACAATTCCAATAAGCTCCATTTGTATGTTTCAAATCAGTCTTATATAAAATGGCAGAGGTGTTTTATATTGCGTTACACACTCTACTTTGAGCAGCAGAAATTCTAATCAAGGCAGCACTAATGTCCATGAATTGCTTATTCTGTGCACTGCAATACTCATACTTGGTGGTGTGAGCCATGCACTAAGTGTTCAGCATGAGGCATGTGATGTCTGTGCTCATCCATCAGACCGAAGAATGCATGCAGTTCTGTGGGGCAGCATTACATAGCACAGCACATGATTCAGAGATGTGTATCTATGTGGGCCACCTATAGTATTGCTCCTTGATGCACACCTCTATGAATCCCACCAATGTGCATGCAATCAGTAGTGCCTTCTAGGCACATAATGAGTAGGATCCAGATGTGGATGACAAAATATGTTTTGGGTCATTGATTCCATAGGAGCACACAACTGATGTTTTTCTTTATGGTACAAAAATTATGTAAGACGTAATCTCTTTATATGCAATATTTATTGTTCTACTGAAGGTTTTTTTACAACAAGGCAGTAATGCATTGGATTATGTTCTGCTGTCTTCTGTCACTGTACTAATATACTACAGCAGAAATTCTAATAAAACTGTAATCACAAATGCTTCTTGAAGAGCATATATTCCTACTACATTTATTACACGTGTCACTGCCATGTTGCCCCAAGTAGTGACCAACACATTTCTCTACTGTGGGTCTTCTTTCCTCTCCCAACATACTGCCTCCTGATTCACCTTCCATTCTGACTTACGATCTTTACTGTGTACTCCCGAACCTCTTCTCTTCATAGCTTACCTACACTAAATGCCTATCTTATGAAAGCTCTGTGTGTGTGTGTGTGTGTGTGTGTGTGTGTGTGTGTGTGTGTGTGTGTGTGTGTGTGTGTGTGTGTGTGTGTGTGTGTGTGTGTGCGTGTGGTGCCTTATACATGTAGGTATATGTGTCTATATATATATAAAAGTAAATAAAGTGTTTTTATTAATATAATATATAGAGTTAGGGTTAGGGGCAGTGGTAGGGTTAGGGTTACAATTAGGCTTAGCAAATGGGTGGGGTGGCTTTACCACTGTACAAGTCAAAAGGACACAGAACACACACAACATAAAACATGCACAACACTGAATCTATCCCCTTACTTATCCCTTAATTTAAGCCTAACCTGTGAACACTTGCATATTTACACCAATTACTGTTACACAGTCTTCTAATCTTCAGAACCACCACTTTCTATAGGTTCATAGGTAAGCACTAGGCTATCTGCCCTGGTGGTGCATTTTAAGCCTACACAGTTTCTCTTTTTTTTTGTGCTCAAATTAACCTATTCCATTTGGTTAGAGATTGGCCTTACCTATCCTGTGTTCAATAATTATATGCTACCCTTAATAACAAGTAGCTACAGTTTGAGGGGACCCACGCATAGGATAAAGCATGCAGGAGCTCTCTCTGTCCATTAGTACTACAAGAGGTGGTCCTGAAGTAAATTTTCTGTTTCCCATCCATAGATCCAAGTTGTACTTGAATACGGACAGGGATGAGCCTTGATTACTGTGGATGGGGAGCCTCTTCCAGAGCAATGGTAGTCTCTGCAAGATACACATGTCTCTCCAAACTGTTCTGTTGATGTTGCAGAAGTGATTTAGATCCCTAGACCAAGTATTTTGATGTCATTGCACTTGTTGATGTGCAGTCAATTCATTAGTATTGAGTTAGAGCATGCCTTGTATGCCAGACACATTTGTTTTTTCATTCAGACATTAATTTTACTGAATATCGCTGCTTACCCTCACTATAAAATTACATGCAACCATATGTGATTCACAGAAATAAGCATTCGTTCATCTGTACATTCTCTATTTTTGGCACCCTAAAAACCTTCTACCAGATATGTATTCTACCTGTTGAGTCACAACCATATGTAAATTGCTTAATACATGCAACTGTGTAAAAGGTTAAAGAATGTATGCATTTATGTTGCTAAACAACTTGCTTGTTCTTAAACTAATATGTATGGTTACTCTCTAACTCTAGTCTGAACTCAAAAAATGTATGTGGAGATCGGTATTCTTCTGTTAAAAAGAAAAATAAAATTATATTAAATAAATCAGTGGAATCTGTGATCTGAAATATATTTTCTACCTCAGCTAACAGTTCATACCTGTATATTGTTTATTTATTCAATTAGGTTGTCACAAGAGACTGTAGACACCGGAAAACAAGTCACCAACCATCAAATCATAGTGCAAACACAGAAAGCAGCTGTTCTACACCTGAATCAGTGCAGGACTTTTCTGACAATGAAGGTTAGTCCATCATTACAGATCTGTGGTGTAAAAGAGGCTGGACTACATTTATTTCATAATTAAATTGCTAATGGAGACTGGTTTAATTAATCTGCACAGAAAAGATGGCATATTTTCACAATGTTAAGCATAGCAACTAACTTACAAGAGAGACCTACATAATGTATTACTTTTGTTTATTGCATTTGGCCCCTGTTATAACACAGTGATGCTGACATAATTTGCTTGCTGCACCCCAGGTAATAATATCACAAATACAGTTACTGCAACTTGTGACAATCATTACTTAGGCTGTACCAAACTACAGCATTAACAAGAAATGTGTACAACGTTTTAAAGTACAAATACATGGTGTTAGGGATCAATTCATTCTCTACTATGTGTTCCACTTATTCATTCGGCATTATTTTAAATAAAATTAATTAGCTTACCAGATATGCAGCTACAGATACTGCTTTCTGCATTCTGGTTGGTGGAGTATACACCCATGTTGTGCTGGGAGATTGCATTTAGACAGAATTTCACCATGCCTGTCTCCAAACATAATATGAATGTATAATCGGGTCTATGTTATAACAATGAATGCTCAAAAGAGCGAACGCTGTTATATCGACCACAAAAGAATGAAAAGAAAAAAGAGCGAATAGCCAGAACAGCGAATTTTTTCCCTGGGAAAAAATTTGCTGTCGCCAAAAAAAAAAAAAAAAAAACACTAAACACTATTTTAAGTGTGGGGATTCACCCCCCCACACCCCCCTACTTAAATATACCAACTCCAAGATCGCACTACAGTGCTGAAAACAGCAAAGTGACAAAAGCGGCCAAGCGACTTCTTTCCCAGGGAAAGAATTCACTTAAAAGCCGCTTCGTCATTTTGGGTTTTCATCATTTACAGTTCGACAAAGATGCATTCGACATAATGCATCTTTGTTCTTCTGACAGTTACCTGTATATTCCACCAAACAGAAAATAGTAAACCTTGTTGGTATGTTGACTGCATATCTGGTCGGAGGTAAACTGCTTGTTTACTTAAAAAAATACATAAATAAATAACAGATACTGTTTAGCAAAATAACTAGTATTTCTCTATCATTCATGGACTGTTTTAACCTTTTGAGTTTTGATCTCAAGCTAAGTTCCATTTAAAACAACTCCCAGATGACAAGATCCTTGTTATGAATGTTGATCCAGTTTCTTAGAAAATTGCATGTTATATTCTGCACCCTGCATTCACAACTGTACTGCATTAAAACAGTATCATGTACTTC
This sequence comes from Protopterus annectens, assembly GCF_019279795.1. NCBI lineage: Eukaryota > Metazoa > Chordata > Ceratodontiformes > Protopteridae > Protopterus > Protopterus annectens. The sequence goes on from NC_056751.1 coordinate 387,994,638, forward strand.
AGATGAGGTGAAGTTTAACAATTAAAAAGTGATGTGTGCAGCTGAGGATGCTGAAGTGTTCTGAAGTATTCTGTGAAATGAATAGAGAAAGCAAATTCTGTCATAATTTGAATTTTTAAGCTTTCTTTCTTGCATGGCAAACGTCATTCATTAAGTTTATGAATGTATCATCGCATATATCTTTGTTGCATGACCAGATAATGTGAATGAGAGAACTAAAATAAAAAGTTATGACTGCAAAGAAATACAAGAAGACTATAGTGTGTTTTGGGTATGAAGCACCACGCAAACTAGTTCTGCTTTCCCATGAAGCAGATCACTCATACCTACATAAATGTGTCATACATCCATATACCTACATAAATGTGTCATACATCCATATCCCTACATAAATGTGTCATACATCCATATCCCTACATAAATGTGTCATACATCCATATTTTAGGTACGCCACAGAAAACAAATTCTAGCCAAAGTAAAAAATGAGCACATAAAGCAAGGAGGCAGCTCTGAGGCAAAGGTGAAGATTAGCTGAGATATACAGTATTACTGTCAAGCTGGGCACATATTCAGTTTTCCTCATGTGTTCCAAAGAGCTTTATATATCTGTTAGGGCAGTGTGCTCATAAATGTTTCAAGGGACATTCATATACTAAAATTAATAGCAGGAAATACTTTTGAGCCATCACTGTCTAATTCATCTGAATCCATTGAGGCAGGATAGTCAGCTATAGTAATGCAGTGTCTAGCAATGCTGCCTCATGGTTCTTGCATCTGCTTTCTTTCTCTGCAGAGTTTGCATGTCCTCCTTATGACCCCACCCCCACCCCTGCCATGTGGTTTTGGTGGGTGCTTCATTTCTCTTGCACATCCCAAATTCATACCATTAGATGACTGGCAATTCTATGGGTGTATGAGAGGTGCGTGTGTGAGTGACTCCATGTGTCATGCAATAGACAGCAACCTATCTATGAAATGGTCCCTGCATCACAACCATTGCTTAACAGGATAGGCACTGTATCCCAATAACCATGAAAAGGATAAAATGAACACCAAGAAAGTGAAAGAAAAACATGAATAAATAACTTTTTTTCTGTGAGATATGGTGACTTCATAGAGTTACATTAAAATGGGATGGCACAGTAAGTCTTCCCTCTGAAATGCCATTTTAGTTGATTAGTCTTAACTGAACAGTCTTTGGCACAAACCACAGTAATGAATGATCCTGTATCTCTAATGTTCAGTGTTATTCAGCTTAGTCCTAGTATATCTCCACCTGACTTACCTTGTACATAAAAATGATAGAATCTGGGTTGAGACACTGTTGTATTATCTATTAGCTATGAGGACAAATTTGTGGAATGCTATAAAAAAATATAGTGTTCTTGCATTTGCAGAAATTGCTGTGTTGAACATATGGTGTCAAAATAGTAAACCTTTAATAAATGCATTCCCTTGAAAATCCCTAACAAATGAATACTGTATACATTATGGTCTTTTAAAATACATTTATCGGTAGTGATTTTATGTAACACTACCAGCTTAAATTGGTGGTTACATTTCATAATTCAAAGCTGAAAGGTGATTTTATTGTGGAGATATGAAATCAGTCCCAGACTTACACAGAATATAATTGTATGTACTATCCATGATCTCTAGTCCAAAAATGTTATGATAGAATAATTACTGGAATATTTTAAAACAATTTTAAATTATATAAACGTAATTAGTCCGTGATGATATGGCAATTTCCTGTAAACTACAGTTTACTGATAGGTTTTTAAAATGTTTTTTAAAATTATATAGACATATTTTGCATTGTATATTATTGCAGATTATGAAAAATACATTGAATTTGTAAATCATTTTGTATAGTTAGAGTTTTGAATGTTTTATTTCCTCAGTTGTGTTCTGTAATATGATCACAGCCCTACAGTAATGTCACTGCGGAGATCTATCAGTGTTCTGCATATTATGGCAAAGCAGTTTGTCAAACATAAATGGATTTTTTTTTCATATGAGTATTCACTTATTTGTAGTTTCATTACTACACCTTCTAAGTTGTTCGTTTTCAAATTAAGACACTCTTCCTACAATATCTTGTTAAAAGTAGTCTTTGCAGATAGTATGGATTTTCTTTTGATGCAGTTAACCAAGAAATGTAGTAATCCTTATGTTTATTTCAATGGTGAGGACTTTGGTTAGAGTAAATAGATACATTTTATATTCCTACTCTTTTCTTGGGTATTTTTTGCCCCTGAACCTGACAGTCATCAGCTCCACAACTGACCCCCTCATCCATTTGCTCACTGCTGGCAAAACTATGCAGATATCAGGTACCATACATATTGAACTAATCCTCCAAAAGCTTCACAGCAGTCCTGATGTATTGCAGTGGTACCACCCACACATGCATCCATATACACATGCACAGACCCAACTGTGGCACATACTGGTTGTACACATGTCTGGGTGTCATACTTCATCTCTGCAGTGCCCATTCCCCACTGGGTGACAGCAGCGCTGCCTCCCTCCCCCAGGATGGGGGAGCCATTGCCAGCCCCTCACTTCCATGCTTCTTGGCCAGCTCCTCCACTGACTTTGTCACCACTTAGTTAGATGATCCCTTGTAATCTGGGATACAGTAATGGCTTTATCTTGTTGTGCATAGAGACAACAATGTCTTATTTCACACATTTTTGTTAAGACACAGTAAGAACCCCAAGAAAATCACTCATAAGTGATGATGGGGATACAGTGATAAAACAAGACAATAAACTAACAGACTTTCTGTATCACAAATGATTCAGCTAGTCACTCTACATTTGAAAGCTTACTTACTAGGAGCCATTCTTTCTTGTAAAACATGAGTGATTGAATCAGACAAATTTGAGCTTTATATTTGAAAAATTATAGCTTCTAGTAGCAAATTGCATGGGGAAAGAAAAGGGACAAAGGCAAATCATTTAATGTGTGTGCAGAAATGTGATCTTCTTACTCCAGTTTTATGTATTAATGCACCAGTAATCATTATTTATAAGAGACACATTGCTCACAAATCCACGAGCAGCATACTTTTATTTTTTGCAGTATATGACTGAATCACTCTGAGTGGTTTAATATAGTGACAGTGATGATTGTCTGTGATCTGCTGAGGTAAATATGATGTAAATGAGGTTCATAACTCAGGAGGCCTTCTTTCTGTGAGACTCAATGAATATCAGTGAAACAGTTGAAACAAACTGTCAGCACTACAAAGACTCACACGTGATCACATTGTATTGTATCCATAAACCAGAATTTGTTTTGTGGGGGCGAGGCTATGCTGCCCCCTATCATGATGTGTAGACTTTGTCCCACAATCCCCTAAATGTATGTGTGTGTGAGATGTTCTTGTTCTTTAGCATTTGGCTATGTTGTCATTCTCCTTTACAGTAACCCTCTCTCCCAACCAACCATTTGAAGGTCTTTTTTTAAGCTTCTTTAAATTGTGCATTATACTTTGTATTATGAGTCATTTAGTTGCTGATTACTGCAAAATAATGCTTTTCACAACAAAAACTGCATCTGTGCAACAACACCCACCAGAATTAGTATACTTTATACTAATAAGCTAGATAGCATCCTTTATTTTTTACAACTTAAATTCACAAACCTTTGTTACAAACCTCCAAGTTGTATCGTATGCTACTCTTTTGTTCATTTCTAGTCTATCAGATAATTTATTTTTCCACCAATTACATGTGAAAAGAATGCCAGCTTTATGTTTATTTTCTTCCTCTCAACTGATAAATAGTTGCAAATTTAATCAAATCTGTTGTTGAGTTAATATGTTATTTTTATTTTATGCTTTGCTATGTAACAGTCACTAATTCTAAGAACATAACATTGTAACTCTTCTCATTAGCAAATTTCATCACTGTTAACAAAGTAGACCTCCTGTAAGTAAAGTGTCCCACTCCAAGAGTCGATGAGCATAGCATTAAGCAGAAGGAAAATTAAACGATAATAGAACATTCATTACCACACAATAGAAAATCAGCAGAGTGGCTCACGCATTAAGCAGAAGGAAAATTAAACGATAATAGAACAGTCATTACCACATAATAGAAGATCAGCAGAGTGGATCACGCATTAAGCAAAAGGAAAATTAAACGATAATAGAACAGTCATTACCACACAATAGAAAATCAGCAGAGTGACTCACGCATTAAGCAGAAGGAAAATTAAACGATAATAGAACAGTCATTACCACACATTAGAAAATCAGCAGAATGGCTCACGCATTCATTTAATTCACTTTCTGATTACCCAACTGATACAGTTAAGGGTTTTTGGACTCAACATAGCCTATCCTTGCACTCAGTAAGTAAAAGGCAGAGCAAGTAATTCTGCATGGGACTCCAGTCTATCTCAAGAAACAATGTACTCACACTTACACATCAAGTACAACTTCTGATAATCTAAACAATGATTAGTTCACCTACAGTGTGATTTTGGGACATGGAAGGACATGGGATCACCTAGCAGAAATTCATACAGACATAGGGAAGGCAACCAAACTCCACACATAGGCACCTCTGCAGAACCAAGCACTGTGAGGCAGTAATGTACTATTGTGACGCCCACAGTGGCATATGTATAGAAACCAAAGAAAAAGTCACATTATCACACTGGGTGGATTGTCACACAATGACTAATATCTAGTACAAAGCAGTTAATGCAGCACTGATTTTCACAGTGAGTACACTGAAATTGCTATGATACTCTTAACTTCTCAACCATGTTATCAGTGGTTGCACATTAGTTGTGACTGTATAACAGAAGGAAGAAAATCATGGCAAAAATTAGGAGGTGTAGCACTCAGCAGGATAAAAGCACACTCATTATTCTAAACAAGAAATTCAGAAGAAAATTAAAGTCTACCAAAGCCAGTTTTTAGGTGAAATTGACATCCCAAGCAAAGGACAACCACAAGGCATTCTTTAGCTATGTTCACAACATAAAGGCAATACACAATTGTGTGCAGAACTCATTGTTAATGGAGCCTCCTATACTGAGCCAGAAGCTATGGCAAACATACTGATAGACAAATTCAGTTCTAACTTTATCCTCTTTACCCCCAACCTCCCCTGAAGAAATGCCATCAAATATAACTCCTCCTACTATCACTAGGAAGCAGGTCCTCAATGGTCTCTCGAAGGCCAAGAACACTGCACTGATGGGCCCAGAGAGTATCTCAAGGTGCCTTCTAAATAGCACAAAACATGACCTATCAGGCCCCCGTGAAACTGTATTTACTTATAGTATCCAAACAGAGAACAGCAACAGTCATCTCTCTGCACAGAGGTGGGCCATCTGCAAACCCTGGAAACTACAGACACATAAGTCTCACTAGTTTCACGTGCAAAACCCTGGAAAGAATTATCATGGAAATAATCGATAATGACATAGGAAACCTCCAAACACTGGACCCGACCCAATTCTGCTTTATCAAGGGCAGATCATGCCTACTGAATCTGATGGATTTCTTTGAGAAAGTCACTAAGGCAATTGATAAACGTAAAACAATGCATACCACCTACCTCAACATGGCCAAGGCATTTGACACAGTTGTCCACTCAGGTATTATAAATAAACTCACAAAACTGGGCATAAATTCCAACATCACCAGGTGGACAGCCAATTGGCTTATGGGCAGGACACATACAGTTAAAGTCGGTGAATCCAGATCCAGCAAGAGGCCAGTCACTAGTCGTGTGCCAGAGGGTTCAGTGCTGGCACCTTTTAGGAATATAGTTCTCTGAAGTCAAGGCTAATTCCTGACAGCTGCAAGCTGGGGGCAATCATTGAATCATCCATTGATATAGATATCCTTCAGGATAATTTAGATCAGACAAATGATTGGCGCCAGAACCATAGGCTAAAACTAAATGTGACAAAATACATTATCATACCCTTTGGGAAGTCAAATACCCTTGCAACTTACAGCGTCAATAACCCACCCCTAAGAGTAGACTCAGAGGTGAAAGATCTAGGTACATAGATAGATAGTACCCTGAACTTTGACTGCCATGTGTCCACAGTGGTGAGAAATCCTTCTGTGTGGCACAACTTAGTAAAGGTATGGCATTCAGATCCAAGCAAATTATAGTCCTGCTGTAGTCAGCCCTCATTACACCAATAATGGCATACAGTGTGCCATTTGGCATGTGCTTTTCAAGGCACTTACAGCAGTTTGAGAGACCACAGAGGTTCCACACAAAGAAAATACAGGGTATAAATAAAATGTCCTATGTAGATTGCCGAAAAGCCCTATCCTTTTATTATGTCTCATACAGAGTATTAAGTGGCAACCTATACCTGACCTACAAGGCACTCACAAATACAGACCTGATGGAACTGCTACACATCCGCAAGTCAAACAGCAGGAGGGTTACCCAATCTAAGGATCTAAACTTAATCAACATCTAAAAAAAAAACATGTTCCAGAGACAGATACGTGTCTCAGAGACTGCCCTGTCTTTGGAACAGGCTTCCTCTTCATATTAAGCAGGGCTCTTCACTGGCCCTCTTCAAGCACAGTTTGGATGATTAGATGGAGAATAACAAATTCACACTTGTGGTAGTGCCTATGTCCTTTGTGGACAGGGTCAATCTGTAAGATACTCAGTGCATAGACACAAATCCATGCCATCCTCTGGCCCCTAGGGGCCATATATTGGATAAAATTGTGTTATATTGGCTAGGCTTGTAAGGGCTCTTAAGCCATTAGCCTAATATTCCTAATATTCTCCTATGAACCTATGAGACCCGAGTACAGTGGAATGATTATGTCCCTGGATCTGGACACAATACCTTTAGATATAAGCTGTGTGATGAAAAATGACTTCCTTATGACAGTTGATACATGGTGATTAAAAGACAATTCATTCTCAACATAGGTTGCCAGATCTCAAACTATGGTCTCATTTTTAGGGGATTGTTGTCAGTGTGGTAGTTAGAAGCGAAGTCATGCTTGACAAAGGATATGATTATTCAGGTCTATATTAGAACATCGAAGTTTCAAAACTTCAAATGTTCTAATATCGACCCCTATTCAGTGAAATCTGAAAACATCAAACATACAGAACAGCAAATTTTTTCCTAGGGAAAAAATTTACTGTTCCAAAACACATACACATAACACAAGCACACCAAACAAACAGCAATCCACACACATACACCTAAAATCTTACACCTAACCCTACACTAAACTATAAACACACCAATAACTATCCACTTACCTTAACCCAAACCCTAAGGTCCGTCACTATCACAAACTCACCTCTCCCGCGCTCTAACCCTAACTCACCTACACCACCCAAACACTCATGTTCACACACTCGCACACTTACCTGACCCACGCCCTAACCCACCTAACCTGCCTTAACCCTCACGTCCACACAATCGCACACATACCTAACCCACGCCCTAACCCTAACTCACCTAACCCGCCCTAACCCTCACGTCCACACAATCGCACACATACCTAACCCGCACCCTAACCCTAACTAACCAAACCCACACTCAATCACACACTTACCTGAACCCGACCCATAACTTTCCACCACAACGCTTTAAATACTGAAGCAACAGAAGTGGACAACCGAATTCTTTCCCTATGAAAAAATTTGGTTTTCTATTGCTTCGATATTTTCAACTTTCACTGAATAGGGGTCGATATTAGAACAGTCGAAGTTTTGAAACTTCGATGTTCTAATATAGACCCGATTATTCATTTCTTGGCATTTAGATTCAGTCCATGTTTTTTGCAACAAATGTTTGTTTGAGAACAATTCACATGTAAGCATGTGAATTATGGTTAAATGCCCAGTCTGACTCCTGCAGATGAGGTTGCACTGACAAGACAGATCATATAGAGGACTTTATTTGGTGCACTTGAGAGATATCATTGAAGACCATTGATGCACAGACATGTTGCAGGCATGTCACAGGTAAAAGAAATCCAGTCTGTTCAACTGACTGGCCAGTTTCCTCCTGTTATGTAGTCAGGCACTGACACAAACTGAGGTATCCAGCAGCAGTAATACTTTCAAATGAGCCATGCCACACATACATACAGAATGAGCCATGCCATTGAGCCTTTTATTCTGAATCACATACACTAGCTCAGCTTATCATATAGCACCCCATTATGCACCACCATCCCTGTTGGATGGCATTAAAGGATATGACTGTTGGCATGCTAATGATATGCATGCCATGATCTACATATAACTGTAGAGAGATAGCATATGGGCCAACAGTAGGTGATGATGCCTCTGTGTGGCATGAATATACTGTCAGTGCACAGTCAACACAATTCCATAGCCATTGCTATGTGCACTGTACATATATGACTTCTGTAAACGTACTGTTGTTTCTTTCATAGGAATATAGGACCTGCTTCAACATGCATAGTATATCTGTTTGTCCTTTATACATGTATATGGTATGCACAGGGGCTTATGATAATATATAGCAATGCTGAGGAGCACAACACCTTAGTTTTGTTACCTCTGCTTCCCTTACATGGATGCAAATATACAGGAATGATACAAGTCAGCATAATGTTTCAGCAGCTAACAGTGATCACTAATCTGAGTCACTTATTCATCACAGTGCCTTAGATCTTTCATTGTGGGAGCATGTAGAAAGGTATCCTCATCAGGAAATACTGCCAAATGGTGCAGTTTTTTTGCATTGTGTACTGAGTGTGCTGTACCATTGTGGTTCTGTCCTATCAGCAAGCTGCATGAAGGTAGGCAGCTACCAGATCATAATGTGAGCTTCAGTAGTGTGACCATTACATCCTCCCTTTCTACATCTCTGCTGGCATTCTCAGGTATAGGTGAGCCCTGAGGCAGCAGCATTATCTTACAGTATGTAGCCTGTATGTGGCAGTATTTGAATTTGCTCTGTGGTCCTGACTGGTTTTGTGCACCAGGTGTGATAGGGTAGGCTGTGAATCTTCTCTGAATCACACCCCAGGCATTTTCCATTCTATCTGGGGCACAGGAGGCTGGGGATTTGCTATACCACAGCACTTTCTGAATCTGGTCCTCACTGATTAGTGTTAGCAGTTCACCAAATAGCTTTAGAAATGTTCCTGTGAAGTAAATGAATCGTATTGCTGATAATTATTCACCATTTAAATAAAGGATTTGCTTATGTTCCTCTACAAGCATTTAGCACATTTATGACTAGTGGAAGTAATGCCTTATAGTTTGCCTGACTACTACTGTAGATATTTAAAAATCAAAAAAACAATTAGCAGAGTACCCCTAATAAATGTCCAGTTCAAATTCGAACTGTTATGGACTTTTATTATTCAGAAACTTGTATTCTAACAATAATCCATGTCTGGGGTGAGGTTATAACTGACATGGAGAGCTAGTTCCATTTTGTTTCTGAGTTCAGTCACTTGGGCTTTGTCTCATCAACAGGTCATACCAGGCAAGAGAAAATTCATGCTACAAATTATCATTCTATATGTCACTTCAATAAATATAAATTTAATTTATTATTGACAGCATAAGTAGTAAAACTATAAATTCACATGATGTTTGCCAATATGTTACATCTAATAATAACAAGTTATTCTTCTGATTGATTGATTATTGCTGTAATTTGATTTTCCAAGTTAGTTTTTTTTTTAGCTCAGAAGAAGCAAATAATGCTCATGTTTTCTCTATAGACTTCAACATTCAATGCAGTCACTGTCAAAATGGATCAAGAGAACTCAAAGATATCCAAGCAGCTATTGCATCTTTACAGGGCACGCAGAGAGACATATACAGGTAATAGTGTCAGCACATGCAGTTTTGTGAATTTCAAGTAAGAAAAAAATGTCACTAAGTTGTCTAAAGCTTCTTAAATCTGATAAATTGATTCTCATATTTTCAGATTGGAAATTCATTGATTTGAAACAATAATTTTGCATTATAAAACAGCCCAAAATATGATTTATTTACTGTTATACAGAGACATGGGTCATGAAAATCCATCATGTGCATTTATTTTGTTTTACAATTTAATAACTGTATAGTTGCTCTTTTCAGTTACAGCCTCAGTGCGAGAGTACAGTAACAAAAATCAGTGTACAGTAACATAAGTAAGTATTTAAAGTGCAGTATACAGTAACATAAGTATACAACATCAGTATACAGTGATACAAGTAACTATACAAAGTGTAGTATATGGTAACACAAGTATACAAAGTACAGTATACAGTAACATAAGTATACAAAGTCAGTATACAGTGATACAAGTAACTATACAAAGTATAGTATACAGTAACACAAGCAAAGTGCAGTATACAGTAACAGAAGTATACAAAGTCAGTATACAAAGTACAGTATACAGTAACATAAGTATGCAAACTCAGTATACAGTGATATAAGTAACTATACAAAGTGTAGTATACAGTAACACAAGCATACAAAGTGCAGTATACAATAACAGAAATATACAAATTCAGTGTACAGTAACACAAGTAACTATACCAAATGCAGTATACAGTAAAACAAATATACAAAGTCAGTATACAGTAACATAAGTATGCAAAGTGTAGTATACAGTAACATAAGTAATTACACAAAGTGCAGTATACAGTAACATAAGTATACAAAGTCAGTATACAGTAACATAAGTAAGTATGCAAAGTGCATTATACAGTAACATAAGTATATAAAGTCAGTATACAGTAACACAAATAACTATACAAAGTGTAGCATACAGTAACACACATAAGTATACAAAGTCAGTATACAGTAACACAAGTAACTATTCAAACTGCAGTATACAATAACACAAGTATACAAAGTCAGTGTACAGTAACATAAGTATACAAAGTACAGTATACAATAACACAAGTATACAAAGTCAGTATACAGTAACATAAGTATGCAAAGTACAGTATACAGTAACATAAGTATACAAAGTCAGTATACAGTAACACAAGTAACTATACAAAGTGTAGTATACAGTAACACACACAAGATTACAAAGTCACTATACAGTAACATAAGTATAAAAAGTGCAGTATACAATAACATAAGTATACAAAGTCAATATATAGTAACACAAGTTACTGTACAAAGTGTAGTATACAGTAACACAAGTAAGTATACAATGTCAGTATACAGTAACATAAGGAAGTATACAAAGTGCAATATCAATAACATAACTAAGCAAGAAGCCCAGAATTTCCATGCAAAAGTTATACAAAAAGATTAGGAGGAAAATTAGAGGAAAGAAAAATACTTGCACAAGAAAACCTGTCAGAAGCTTCATATAAAAATTTGTGTTCATTAATACAACAGATTTATGAAAAACTTTATATAGGCCAAGAAACCCTAGACCGTTTGGAAAAAGAAGTGACTGAGGAAATACAAAAATATGAAGAACCACACCTAGAGATTTTTGAAAGGTATAAAAAAGAAATATGGACATGGGAAAGAAAAAGAGATTTAATGTGGTACAATATTTTAGCAAAGGAGAAAGCAAAACTAATCAATACAAAAAGAATAGCACCAAATATATATTTTAAGATAAATATAGGCAAAGTCATCTGGATATGGAAAATTTTATAATACAAAAAATAAGAAAACAATGAGAAAAAGTAGAAAAGAGGATTAGTAATGGAGAAGTTAAAGAAACAGAGACTCTGGTTATGGATTAGCTGTGAAGTGAATGATTTAGTGTAGAAAAATCCAACTTTGATAACATCACAATAGAATAGAAAAGCAATGGATCCTCAAATTAAGGAAAAAAACAGTGGCATAGTAAACATCTGATCAGATGCCATATGAAGATAATTTGGAGCCTTCCACAGGAAACCAGTGCAAAAGTTCAGTTGGAGTTGCACATTAAGGAAAGGAACAGGAAACTGTGGAAACTCTGACACAGTCAATGTTGTGGAGTGATAGGCCAGTGAATTCTCATATGAAAGAGCAACAGGATGAAACTGAAGAGAATGTGGCACAGGAAGATGCTCTGGAACTTTCTGTAAAATGCCCACAGGAAATGGAGAACAAAGAAGGTGCCATCAGTTTAGAAGAAAATGATCTAGGAGAAGAGTTGCTTCCTTTAACAGAGATGGGCAAACATTAAGATCAATGAAAGAAATAAACTGCAGAAAGTCAATAAAACCTAAAAAGTTAGAAGTTTGATAAAACAGATGAGCACAGTAAGTAGGACTGCTCATAGAGATTCATGCAATATAACATTAATAAATAGGATATATTACTGTTCCACTAAATTAATAACAGATGAAGTCTTGCCATAAAAACACAAGGGCAGTAAGTGAAATGAGGGGAGAAATCAAATTCTGTCATGAAAGTATCAAGCAGAGAAAACTATAAAGCAATTAATGCAAGAAGTGTCACTGTCAGAAGAGTATAGAAGAGGGAACAGATCAACAAAAGTACTCAGAAAGATAGACATGATAAAAGCAATTAGTAGTATCAAAACAGACCAGGATCTATTGTTCGCTACTGCAAATAATAAGCAAAAAATATCAGCACAGGTAGAAAAACTTAGAAGATATGCAGGTAAATATAAAGGAATTTTTTTATAGAACATAGGGATACAAGGCAAAAGGAATTGAAACACCACCAAAAAAGAAGAAATAGATCCATTTTGGAGAAATATTTATGAAGATCCTGTGGCACATAAAGATGCTGAATGAATTCAAGAAGTAAAAGAAAGAATAAGAAGTTCAAATGTACAGGATATAAAATGGGATAAAGAAATGGCCAGAGAGATTGAAACAAAGTTAAGAAAAGCTCCTAAATGGAAAACCCTATGCCCAGATGCAGTACCTAACTACGTACAGTAACTTCTGGCTAGAAGTATTAACATCTTTACATGAAGATTTAGCCATGAGTAAGAACTGTTTATATGTGCACCCTGAACTGACACCAACCTGGTTAACAACAGGAAAAACAGTACTCCTATTTAAGAGTGACTCTGCAATCTATCCTAAAAACTATAGACCAGTAACTTGCCTTCCGACGGTGTATAAACTATACCCTAGAATTGATGCCAACAAAAGTTTATAAGTCATTTAGAAGAAAACTCAATCATGGCAATAGAGCAAAAGTGTAACAAAAGAAAGTCATATGGAACAAAGGATCATTTGTTTAAATCAAATCATAATGGAGAACTGTAAAAAAAGGGGAAGAATCTAAGTATGCATGGGTAGACTTCAAAAAAGCTTTTAGCAGTATTCCACATGTATGGATAAAAGAGTGCTTAAAATGCATAAGATACACCCTACACACTGATCAGTTACATTACAGTGACCATGAAACAATGGCAAACCACTTTGCAGTTAAACCATGATAAAGGACAAATTATCATTCCCGGGATAAAACTTAAAGGGAGATATTCCAGGGAGACTCACTGTCACCTATGCTCTTTTGTCTTGCCCTTAAACCATTAAGCTGTCTGCTTAACAGATTATGTCATGGCTATAATCTGGCTCCCAGAAAGCAACAAAGTGTAAAGACTTTTCATCTTCTCTTTATTGATGATTTAAAACTGTGTAGTTCATCAGACGAGGAACTGAAAGCACAACTGCAAGTGGTCAAAACTTTTTCAGATGATATAAGAATGTAATTTGGTCTTGATAAATGTGCAAAAGCAACCTTTAAAGCAGAAAAGCTGCAGCACCAAGAAAACATCAGTTTGGGACAAGAATGTGATATAAAAGAGCTTGAGCAATAGAGAGTATATAAATATTTGGGAATTGATGAAGGGTCAACAGTAAAACATAAAAAATGTGAATAAAACGTAGTAAGGAATACTTCAGAAGACTTAAATTAATCCTGAAAACAGCATTGACATCTAGGAACAAAGTTCAGGCTATAAACCAATTTGCTCTTCCTGTCCTAACTTACAATTTTGGAGTGATTGACTGGCCCCCAAAGGTACTGGATACAGTAGGAAAAAAAGAAGGATGCTTCATGCACACCAACTGATTTATAAAAATCAGTGCATATCAAGGTTATATATTCCCTGTTCCAAAGGAGGGATGGGCCGCCTTGAAACTGATTACATGTATAGATCTGCAGTCATGGGACTGCATACATATCTGCTGACCTCACAAGACCCAAACATAGGGAAAGTTATGAAACATGAGGAGAATAAATCTAAGATGTCTTCACTGCTTAGTCTAACAGAAGCATATCAGCATCAAGTGGGAATAGAAATTAGACCAGAAGGAGATATAAATCTGGCAGCAACTGAATATGCCAACAAACAAAAGAAAGAATGTAAGGTGAAGGATCAGATGAGAAGTCAAGAAATGTGGACAATGCATAAATATAGTTCCAAGTATAGAAAACCCTTGGAACTACCTCATGTTGATCATGATCGAATGTAGGAATGGTTAAGAAGAAGTGAATTCAAACCAAAAGATGAAAGGTTAATATTGATGGCCCAAGATAGTGGACTCTGTACACATTGGTTTACAAAGTCCATTGAACACATGGGAGAAACAGACAAATGTAGGTTTTGTAAAACAGAATTGGAAACCGTTTTACATCCTGCTGCTGGTTGTGACATACTAATGGCAGAAGTTCTGTATACTGAAAGGCATAATAATGTGGCAAGACTGTTGCACTGGGGATTGTGTAAACATTATAATATCGAAGTAGCTGAAAAATACTGCAAACATGAGCCACAAAGCATCACAAAAAATGATGAAGTCTGTATCACATGGGATCACCCATCACCAACAGTTCAAAAGATTGAGAAAACCATATATAGTCCATGAAAAGAAGACAAAAGTAGCATTGATCATTGAAATCGCTACACCCAGTGACTATAGTGTCTTGTGTACAGAGAGACACAAAGTCATAAAATATCAGGATTTGCAAGCAGAATAAGAACAGTGTGGAAGAAAGATACCCAGACAGTTCCAATAGTAGTAAGAGCAACAGGCTTATAAAAAGGAATCTACAATCGTATTTAGATATGTTATTGATACATGTAACTCTGTATGAATTGCAGAAGGAGTCATTACTGGGCACATTGCTGCAAAGAGCACATCTTCTGGCTGACATCAAAGATTGAAACAATACCAGTGTCATGAACTTTAATCATACTTTGACTTAGGAATGGGGCCCATTCCCATCATGGTATTAGAAACCCAAAAGATTTAGAGAAGTTAAAAAAAGAAAACCAGCATCACATTTGTCCTTACATTTGTAAAGTATAGAAGAGGTAATCATGGGATTATTCAAAGTAATATTAGGGTTATTTAGGACAGGTTGGCACTGTGGCAAATCTCTGGTAATGTAGAGGTCAAAAACTAATTAAACTGAGTCCTTAAACAGAATGATTATGGAGTATGGCAATCTTTAAGTATTTGTGAACATTTGTTAATGATTCACTGTTAGGGCAAGTGCATTTCATCACAACTGTACTTTTTTGACCCATTCTTCTTTGCAATATTTATCAAAAACTCGACAATAGAACTAACCTAACTACATGCAATTGCAGTTCTTGAAGGTGACTGAGATAAATTAACAGTATAGCAAAAGTCCCAAATGAGCTTCATTGGTATTCTGTTTTGGCAGTGACCCCATGTCATTTAAAAAAAAATCAAGCTATTCAGTAAAAAACAGAAGCTAAAACATGAAAGTTCTCTTAAATAAATGGCAACCTTCCAAAATATACAAACTACCATAACCACATCAAATGTTGTTGAGTATGATTAACCTCTCACTGTCAAATATAATGCACAAAAGTATTGTGGTAACAAATGCAGACTAAAGCCAAGTGTCTCATCCAAATGTACGTATCTAGTCACAGATTAAACCAGGGAACATAATAGAAAGTCATCATGCTATCAGGGACTGAATGCTGCCTTTAAAAGTATGTCCTAGGCATTACCACAAAGATCAAACATCTTTAGACAACCATTCAGATACCAGCCCAAGACAGCATGATTTTTCAGCAGAGGCTGAGGAGAAAAACGCCACATTTAACACCAGCTTTGATATATACATAAAATACAGCTACATGATATCAGACGGAATACAAAATATAGGTAGGTGTACACACATGAGAGAATGCTAGGTTTGCCTTTTTACATTTCTATACATTTTCCCCTTGGAGTTTTATGCCCCTGTGCCTACCCACCATCTTCCACATACTAAAGAAATACCCAGTGCAGTACATGGTAAGCAGCCATGGAGGACATTGTCCAGGTAGCCATGAGACTTCTTTGCACCCATGCTCCCATTTGGGCTGTCTGCTTTGCATTCCATGAGTGTATATCCTCATCCACTGCTCAGGAAAGTTTGGCTTACCCCCCCAATCTGTGGCCTTATAGCAAATTGCTTGTCCCTTTATAGGAAATCCTATGGTACATGTCTCTCAGAAGCTTCATAGTATCTAGGATGCAGGCTATGGGGCCATCTCTATTTTTATGCCTAACCCCTCCCCTTGATGGGGGCATGTGTACCTTCATCACCCAAGGACCACCAGTGACCCAATATCCTATGTATGCATGCATGCTTTTTCGCATGCTTAGACATAGGCTATCATCTCTAGATTGGGGAGCCTCAGCACTTACTTTCTATGCCAAAGGCTTCTGCCATAGCACTGGAGTAGCAAAAGAGCTAGCCAGGAACCACCACCCCTCAAGTAGACTGGTAAGCCATAGTCATGCATTTCCTAACCTCCTCAGCATAAAACAGTAACACATTCACTAAAACAATGCAAAATCATAAAAAAGCAAACTATACAGAGAATAGTGTATACAAGTGAAAGGCATCACACTGGCCTACCCACTGCCTTCCCAGAGTGGCACACCTTCTACAGTCTTTCAAGATGGTGTGTAAGTGCAGCATCAAGCCATGCAGGCAGCAGTGATAAAGCACACTGCTTCCTAAGGTGGTAGCACTAGCAAGGGTGTTCTGGGTGGGAGGGGGTGCCTGGGGAACTTGTGGCTGGATGTGGACCATGCATAACATGTGGGGATGGGAAAGTGTGTGTGTGTGTGTGTGTGTGTGTGTGTGTGTGTGTGTGTGTGTGTGTGTGTGTGTGTGTGTGTGTGTGTGTGTGTGTGTGTGTGTGTGTGTGTGTGTGTGTGTGTGTGTGTGTGTGTGTGTGTGTGTGTGTGTGTGTGTGTGTGTGTGTGTGTGTGTGTGTGTGTGTGGACAGTCAGTTGACTGGCTGTCATATGAGGAGGTCACCAGGCATATATAGAGTCATAGATTCATAGACTGTTACTAGCCTAATGACCCAGGACGCCTTTCTAGGCCCAGCCAAGTTTTCCCAAAAGAATAATGATGTTCTGTATCCAAATAGGACATTGAAGGCCAGGCATTTATAAACTACTTCTGTCCAAAAGGGACATGGGTGCCAGGCTACACCCCCCACACCCCCATTTGTGGGGGGCTGTGTCCCCCACATCCACCCTAACTATATATACTAACTCCAGGATCACACTACAGTGGTGAAAAGGACATATACCTGTTACTTGGCTTACAGTACTCTAGACAGCGCCATATATACTAACTGCAGTTCAGTGAAATGAGATTCAGTGAAATGAGTTTTCAGTAATTTGAGTTTTCAGCGAAGTGGTCAGGGTGAAATGAAATTCAGTGAAATGAAATTCAATGAAACAAAGTAGACCCATATATATATATATATATATATATATATATATATATATATATATATATATATATATAAGTGCCACTTAAGAATTGATGCAATATAATTACTTTGTTGCTCCAATGCTACCATTTTGTTGAAGTTATGAATTTCTAAGCAGTCATTTGTATATGTCATTGGAAACATAGAAAATATTAAGTCTTTAATACAGTTGTTAGATTATGTGAATTTTTGGAAAGAGGAAGTGATGTTATTTAAATATGAAAATTGAGAAGAGTGTGTAATACCATTTATGCAAAAAATGCTTTAGTAACCAGATAAAACTATTAGGTACTATTTTTTTATGGCTGGTTGTGATATATTTAAGCAATAACCCACTGCTGGGTGTGGGTAATGCTGGATTTACCCACGGTTGGTATGGTTTGGTCACGACGGCTTCACCCTCATGACCAAACAAAGCCAACCGTGGGTAAATCCAGTATTGCCCACACCCAGCCGTGGGTTATTGCTATTATACAATGGCATTATTTAAGAAAAAATACTTGTTTTAAATAATGTCTTTGTATAATGCCTTTGTGCTGCTCTTCCATGGTTTTTCGGTATCCTGGGGCTTTTTCCTGATGTACTGCACATGTGTATGGGACTTGGGTCAAAAAGACAAAAATTTTATCAGTATTTGTTTGTTTTACATATCTATATGAATAATAGGTAAATTGATGTGAGTTTGTTTTCCTTAGCTCATATATATCCTATAAATTCATTAGATTTACTAAATTCATTAAGTGTTTGTCTGAAGATGTAATTGCCAGCTTTCTATCTGCAGTAAGATCTTTGATAAAATACAGTTAAAATCACCAGCCATTATGACTTAACCTTTCATGTAATAGGCTGTAGTGTCTAAGTAATTTTTATGCATCTTTAGCTCCAACCCCTGGAATCCAATAAGTGTTCACTAATAGGTTCATAGGTAGGTACTAGGCTATCGGCCCAAGGGCCTATGTAAGCCTAGCCAGCAAGGTTCCATAGCTTACGCCACCCAAGAAACTTATTTTCCTGTGCCACTGTCCAACAGAGACACAGAAGTGTAAATCCAGAACCATAAAGAATTAAATTTAACTGTCATCCATATTCTTAATCATAAAGAAAATACAAGGAGCAATAACTTGTCATTTCCACTTAACTACAACTTAAAGGATAAAAAGTAACATGAAATTAATTTCAATGTATTGCAGCTCCAATTAACAAGACAACTAAAATGGTTCCACTCTTGTGCATTCCTGCATACATACAACATCACTAACAAATGAGATAGAAAACTTACTTTATTTCTAAAACAGAAAACAAAGCTTTCGGGAGTATCCCTTCCTCAGTGTTACTTAATACATTTCGAATTGAAAGTATTCACATTATATAGTCAATACAGACAAAACACCACATGACACAGCCAGCCTATAAAAAAACAATACATAAAAAAACAATCAAGTTGTTAAAGTAATATTACTATATTTAAAACGTAATTATACTTCTGTTAAATTGATGTTTAAAACTCACTGTGAAACACTGCTGTAAAACATAATACTAATATAGCATATAAAACAGACCAATTGTGGCCTATTACTAAAACAAAGAAATGAAACATAATTAATGATACTGTTTTTGCCTGAATTCCAACATTGGCTTGATGGTAACCATATTATTTAGCCCAGGTTTTTTATCAGCATCTCATTCGTTTTTTGATGCTACATTGGCTCTGAATAGAGAAGATTAAAACCGTGGTTAGAAAATATATATTTACATAAAACATCACTACCAGCAGTCTGTATCCAGAATCGTGAGGTTTAGAGACAGAGAGATCAGCTGCCCAGCCCTGGCATGTCGCAACAGCCATGTGAACAGTGTGACAGCCCCAACCAACCCCTCTCCGCTAAAAAGATATTACTGTAGGTGGGAAAGATGTGCTTTATGCACTTCGGTAAAAGTATCAGCATTTTATTGCACTGCTTTACTCACCAGCGGAGCTAAGCAATCCACATAGTGGGGTTTCTTCCTTCTGTGGAAAAACAGCCAATGTTTCTGTTTCTGGTGGAGAACAATGAGTAAAAAAGTTTGCTCTTTGCATAATTTGTTCCCTTTCGGTGGCCACGGTTCCCTCTGGCTCCCACTTGCAGTCTCTCCTTCTTCGTCTGCTGTCCCAAGCTCAGACTGAAGCTGCAGTTCTGCAGGAGAGGCTAGACTCATACTGCAGCTACAGGGTTGGGGGTTTATGAGTTGGGCTGGGGTCACACTGCCTGCTTTCTGAAACTCAGTGCATGTGCACAATAATGGAAATGATCCCATATCCCAACAATTACGGCATGTTAACACAACGGGACGCACACAGTGCTTTTAAAGATTTTCCTTGTTGCTGCTTAGGGTCATTGGTGGAACAACGGTCGTAAATACATACACGTTTTAGCACCCCTTTTAGTGTAGCTACCTCTGTTGCCACCAAACTGCCACCTGGCACCTGCTTCCAGCCTCCGGGACCACTTTTCAATTTGGATTGATGTAGATGTGGAGTTGCGTAGCTCACATTAGAAAGTACAACTTCTTCGAAATTGCAATTGCAGCACATGCACTGCTGGAATGGCTGCCACCACTGGCAGAAGCAGAATGTAGAAGAACTAACTTTACTTTTTATTAAGATTAAAGAAACAGCTTTTACAGCTCTGCTAGTCTGCTTGCTAGTCGCTTGTACTACTACGTAGCCATGCTGCTACTGCCTGCTGCGGCAAACGTTCAATCAATGAGTCTTCCACTATAAACATTCGTACCTAAAAAAAAAAGTAAACAAAGTTGCATTAGACACAGTCTTGACTGTCCAAGCCCTATTCCAATAGGATGGCAGTCTCCCTTATGAACCTGACATCATCCCGTGTCAACTTCTCAAAAAAAAAAAAAAAATCAAAAGAAAATTGGGAATTAAAGGGTCCACTCGGGAATTCAAGGCACCCCATTATTTTGACCTGAAGACAGGTAAATACTCAGGAATTTGGTATGGTATGGTTGAGAGGTATGACCAAACTGAGTAACTCTACAATCATATTTCCCTGTACCTCATATTATCTCCCTGGGCTACTGTAGGGAGGAAGTCATGTGTTATTTTCATATTGATTAATTTGTAGGGCAGATGATTTTATATTTTTTTCTGTTTCATTTTCTGTGTATAAAGTTATTCATAGGATCATAAGTTCATAAATTAGTACCAGGCTAACTCTCCTTGTGAGACACTCCAAGCCCAGCCAATTACCCTGTATGAGAATAAAACCCTGCAAATTGTACTTATGAGGTGAACCTTAACCACTATGCCAACCGCCCACCCTTTTAGACATATTTATCTTTTTTATCTATATACATATTTACTTATACTGATCTCTTTTTATTTCTGTTTGTATACTATGTCTTGTAATATTACTATTACTATATTCCTAGGTTTTATATTTTAACTATAATCCTAGTGTAGAGTGTCATATAACAAAACATTTATATTTACCCTTATATGTTTGATACTCTTTAATCTAGTACTACTGTTAGATAGTCCTACTGTTAGAATCAGTCCTATTTTTCCTTAAATGTTATGTCTAATTGTATTTGAACAAACATCTGAAAAATCTTACCTTTTAAGATTCAAACTTTCCATAATAAATTGTTCTGAGATATTAAGTTTTGTTATCATTAAAAAGAGACAATACAGAGAAACTCAATCTTAAATGTTTTATCAGAAGTATAATTCTGTAGGCTAGTATATAAACTATCCTTTTGGTATAATGCAAGCATTCAGAACTATTTAATAACTGACAGTGGTTTAGAATGCAATTCACTGTCTTTTGCTTATTATCTAACTTGCATTCATTAACATCTTAGCATGTGATTCAAAATATTATGAATATTCACTTTTAGACAGGAAGAAGTAACCTGGACAGTTCTTAGAATTTTAGAACTCCTGCAGCATCACAAAAGTGCTCATGATTCTAATTAAGCTTCTTCAAGCTGGTCCTCATGACAAGGGTTTGCAAATGAACAGACTGTCAGCCACAATTCAAGCAAAAACATTCGAGTGAATCCAAGCCACCTCTACTTTATACATCAGTCCCTCAAACCTTTCCAAACCACTAAAAAAACAAAAACATTTCAAAGTATGGTAAGCACTAAACGGCTATTGTATTTAAAGAAATAACATGTAGTGATTTAGTAAGCACTATTTGTATGAGATGTTTAATATAAAGCAGATGGTCATTTTATAAAGGAGACATAGCATATAAACTTGTATTAAAAGAATGACACTTATGTGTGATCCAGGTTTAACTTGTAAAAGTATGAATGTTACTCTAGGTTCATAGGTTAATACTAAGCTAGCTGTCCTTGTGAGCCATTTTTTTAAGCTTAGCCAATTATCCCTTGTGAGACTTAAACCCTGCACCTTGTGTTTATAAGGCAAACACCTTAACCATTAGGCCATCCTCCCAACCTCTAATTATTTGATAACATTCCAATATATATATATATATGGAAGCACTTTACATAATTGAATTACTGAAATCTCGAATGTCATATGGTCGAGACCATATGATCGACATTTTAGTAAATCGAATATGTAAAGTTTAAAAAAATAACACTTTACTTACCTTAAAACATTACGTGCACACAGAGGCAAGGCTTCTTGTACGCTCTGTGTGTACGTAATGTTTTTATCTTTTTTGCGGTGTTGACAGGAAGTGGGAAATCTGTTTTATGCTTCTGCATACAACGCAATATGGGAGATTTCCCTTTTCCCCACTGTAGCGCGATCTCGGAGTTGGTATATTTAAGTAGGGGGGGTGTGGGGGGCACAGCCCCCATAGAGTGCAGGGCCCGCAAAAGCGATGTTTGACTTTTTTTTTTTTTTGGGTTTCATTTTAGAAGTTCGAGTTTCCAAAACTCGATCTTTATGTCTCGACCATATGAAGTTCGAGATTTTGGGAATTCGAGCTTCTAAAGTGAATCTATATATATATATATATATATATATATATATATATATATATATATATATATATATATATATATATATATATATATATATATATATATATATATATATATATATATATATATATATATATATATATATATATATATATATATATATATATATATATATATATATATACATATATATATATATATATATATATATATATATATATATATATATATGTAAGAAACTATATTTTTTATACTTTTTATAACATAGTATAACGTTCCTGGGTGCTATTGTATGTTAAGTATACTAACAGTAGCAAGCATTCAGAATTATTTAATAACTGACAGTGGTTTAGAATGCAATTCACTGTCTTTTGCTTATTATCTAACTTGCATTCATTAACATCTTAGCATGTGATTCAAAATATTATGAATATTTACTTTTAGACAGGACGAAGTAACCTGGTCAATTCTTAGAATTTTCAGAAGTCGCGCACCATCGCAAAAGTGCTCATGAGTCTAAGTTGTTTCAAGGCGGTTTTCATGATAAAGGCTTGAAAATGTATAATCCAGCAGTTGCAATTCACACAAAAACACTCACAAGTAAGCCCAAGCCACCTGCACACCATACATCAATCCCTCAAACCCTTCCAAACCAACAAAAAACATCTCAGACTATCCCAACCACCAAAAAGCCATTGCACTCAAAGAAATAACATTTAATGATTCAGCAAGCACTATTTTTACGAGATGTTTAATAAAAAGCAGAGTGGCATTTTTTTTTTAAAAGAGACATAGCATATAAACTTGCATTAAAAGAAGGACAGTTATACGTAGTCCAGGTTTAACTTGTAAAAGTATGAGTGTTACTCTAATTATCTGATATCATTCCAATAGTAACTTTTATTTATGTAAAAATCAGTTTACCATTGAAAGGTCGATTAGTGTTAGGTCGATTAATGTTATGACTGAAAAATAATGTTGTATTTGAAAAGCATTATAGAGCAGAATGCCGAAAATGGTTTGCACGATTAAGTGCATTCCATATTTTTGAAATTCCCCTCTTCCAGCCATGGCAGTTAGCTCACCTCTACTATTTTGCAGGGAAGCTGCACCCCCCATTTGGGGGGCTATGCTCCCCACACCCCCTGCACATTAAATATACCAACTCCGAGATTGCACTACACTGAGGAAATGGGCTACTTCCCTGTTCCTCACTGAAGCGCGACCTCCCTCCACAGTCTCGGAATATCGATTATGAAAAGGTCAAGTGCACCATGCAACTCGACTAACTTCAGTCGACCGCTTTTGTTTCGATTTCCTATCCCTTGAACATCGTGATTTCTTGTTGCATTTCTCTTCAAAGAAGTTGATAGATTCCAGTCCATTTCTTATGTTTTTTTCTAGGATTTTATTTTTCTGTATAAAGTCCATTGCTTCTTCCAATGTGTTAAAAATCTTGTTTCTTTCTGGAAGGTGAATCCTTATTTTTGCTGTTAGCAAGATTTATGCTTTAATATTGTTGTTCTTTAAGTTTTTAACAAGTGGCACGTGTTTTTCTGTTGGACATCACTAATGTAGACTAGTTATTGTCAAAACATATAGTATTTACTTTACTTTTAACTTGATAATTAGTCAGTGCAGATTTTAAGATTAAATCCTCATCTTGACTTGAGCAAATCTTAGGATCACTGACCTTGGTAAAGGTGTTTTTTTCTTTCTTTTTTTTTTGTAAATATGAGTTAGAAAGTATCTGTGTGCCCCTTCAATCCCAAAGGAAAAAGCTTCATGCAGGTTGAAAGTTTTAAGCAGCCAGGTGTTATGGTACTGAATCATACTGTCTCCCTCTTCTTTTTCAGGAATCCCATAAATCGTGATGTTATTCCTTCTAGATCTGTTCTCCAAGTCTTCTATTTTACCCTGGAATAAGTTGTTTTGTTTCAGAAGAAATTCAGTGTTATTCTCTTTTTCAAGTAATCTTCCATCCAAGTCATTGAAAGGTCGATTAGTGTTAGGTCGATTAATGTTATGACTGAAAAATAATGTTGTATTTGAAAAGCATTATAGAGCAGAATGCCGAAAATGGTTTGCACGATTAAGTGCATTCCATATTTTTGAAATTCCCCTCTTCCAGCCATGGCAGTTAGCTCACCTCTACTATTTTGCAGGGAAGCTGCACCCCCCATTTGGGGGGCTATGCTCCCCACACCCCCTGCACATTAAATATACCAACTCCGAGATTGCACTACACTGAGGAAATGGGCTACTTCCCTGTTCCTCACTGAAGCGCGACCTCCCTCCACAGTCTCGGAATATCGATTATGAAAAGGTCAAGTGCACCATGCAACTCGACTAACTTCAGTCGACCGCTTTTGTTTCGATTTCCTATCCCTTGAACATCGTGATTTCTTGTTGCATTTCTCTTCAAAGAAGTTGATAGATTCCAGTCCATTTCTTATGTTTTTTTCTAGGATTTTATTTTTCTGTATAAAGTCCATTGCTTCTTCCAATGTGTTAAAAATCTTGTTTCTTTCTGGAAGGTGAATCCTTATTTTTGCTGTTAGCAAGATTTATGCTTTAATATTGTTGTTCTTTAAGTTTTTAACAAGTGGCACGTGTTTTCTGTTGGACATCACTAATGTAGACTAGTTATTGTCAAAACATATAGTATTTACTTTACTTTTAACTTGATAATTAGTCAGTGCAGATTTTAAGATTAAATCCTCATCTTGACTTGAGCAAATCTTAGGATCACTGACCTTGGTAAAGGTGTTTTTTTCTTTCTTTTTTTTTGTAAATATGAGTTAGAAAGTATCTGTGTGCCCCTTCAATCCCAAAGGAAAAAGCTTCATGCAGGTTGAAAGTTTTAAGCAGCCAGGTGTTATGGTACTGAATCATACTGTCTCCCTCTTCTTTTTCAGGAATCCCATAAATCGTGATGTTATTCCTTCTAGATCTGTTCTCCAAGTCTTCTATTTTACCCTGGAATAAGTTGTTTTGTTTCAGAAGAAATTCAGTGTTATTCTCTTTTTCAAGTAATCTTCCATCCAAGTCAGACATTGCCTCTTCTATACTCCCGATTTGTGATGATTATTGTTTAAGAGATTCGCTCAGCACTTCAACTCGTTTTTTACATTCCTCTTTAAAATTGTATGTTTTGCTTTCCATTTTATTTATCTTTACAGATAACTCACTGATGTTACTTAATATAGCCTCTATGTTGTTTTTCATAATACTGTCCTATACACTGGGCTTAGAATGGCTCATTCTGAGACAATTAGCTCTTTCTAGTTTTCTTGACAGGAAAAAACTATTAAAAGAGTTTCATATGTGTTATTTTTGTAGTAAATCATTCAGCAGATGTTCCACTATAAATCCATCAAGTTTTGAAACATTCTGTTTGAGTTTTTTTTTAGTAAAAATTCTGTCAGAGATGGTAAAATGAAGCAGAGCTAAAAAACAGTGCTGTTAACTGTGCACCATCTTGGCCGCACTCTACCCCCCCCCCCCCCGTGAATCTGTTTTTATGTCATCTCATGTTGTTACATGTCTTAATATAAAACTCTTACTGCAACTCTACATTTGAAACCATTTTTTGCTTGTTTTAATTTATTTTTATTTATTGTTTTTTGTGTCCATATACAAGGCACCTCTAGATGCATATACACAGATGTCTTCGTTCTCTATTCTCAGGTTCTTTACATTTCAAACTGCATACTACATATGATGAGCCAGTGACATATCCCTTTTATCCAAAACTTGTGAATGGGCTTCAGGAAAATCAGTATCTGTTTACTGTGGCTAGTTGGGCCAAGTGAGAACACCAGGATTATTAAGTAACCCTCACTGTGAAAGTTGTATAATGCAAGGTCAGCATATTCAGATTTGTTAACTAAGTCATCATCTTAAACTTATAGAATGAATACATGGACACTAGTAAATAAACTGTTTCATATTTAAAAATAGGAACATACATAAGTAAACTATAACAAATTCATAGTCACTTCTGTCCTAAAATAATTTAATCTACTCTCATAATAACCTCTGCAATGCTGGGATGAAGCAGAGGGTATGGCATGTTTTGTTTTCCATCCTTCCTGGCAGAAGTTTAGTTAAAAGAATTAAACAGCAGACAAATAAGTGAAACTATAACAGTTAAAGTATAACGAACATATCATACTGCAATCACTAAGTTCTGTAAGTGCTGTAGAATAGTCATTGTAATTAAAGAAGGTAAGGCAAAATGATGCAACAGTAGTAATTTAAAATTCACTATTGAGCAAGAGAAGAAATACTACAGCACTACCTCATATCGTGTAAAATGAAGTGGTTCTACAATTGTAAAATGCTGGAATTTGTTTAACAAATTATGTTTTCCAAGATGTTATGCGCTATAATAAATATTTGGTAGTGCAGTAATACACATTTTTGCTTTTATAAATATGTTCTGGTTGTGTCTGAATAAGTGCACTTCAAAGGTAGACCTCCTGCCTACAGGTCTTTTACCTTGATAAGATATTGGTACTTAGCATGTGTTTGTCTGCTTTAAACCTCATCTTCTTTCTGCTCTTGATGTTAGCAAAAATATTTCAAACCTTTGTTGTATTCATTTTGACCAAGGTACATGTCTTCTTCAGAATTCTGAAATTCTGCAAAAGTTATAGCAGCACATGATTTATGACATAGTCAACTGATTTTAAGAAAAAATTTAAAAAATTGAGCATAGTTCCAGAACGTACTACCTTTACAATGAACAATGTATACTTTAATGGAATATGATACTTCACTAGATTCCCTGCTCTAGTCTATAGTTGCATTTGCATTGTATGTTGCTTGTGTACATGCTAAACAAGGGCACTGGAATCATAGGTCTGCCAGAAAGTAATCCACATAATTGTGTGATATTTTTTGATGGGCTGTATTATTATGACCACTTAAGGGGTTTTTGATATCAGATATTCTGCCATTTCATCACACTGTTATATTTATTTTACTCTAAAGGATTATGCAAGAATTAGGAATCATGTCTACACACTCAAGGAAGTTTTCAGCAAATGTAAAAAAATTCGAAAAATGTTCACCGAAACTAGCTTCATTGAAGATCGAAAAAATGACCTTTTTCATTTATTTGTTTTTCTTTTTTTTTTTGCAGGAGCTCCTTGCAGCCCCTCAAATGTGTGTGTGTGTGTGTGTGTGTGTGAGAGAGAGACAGAGAGAGAGAGAGAGGGAGAGATTGCACTTTGTCGACTGGTGGTTCATCAAAGTACAGGTTCAAAAGGGTTAAAAATTTAACATAACCATAGCGAACTGGCATCACCGAACAGCATGTGAAATCCAACGGTCACATTTTCGTAACAGCGAATTTCAAACCATCAGTATTAACATAGTTCGAAATGGGAATGTGAAATTATTTTCAACAATAAGGTTTGGTGACATGAATAAACGAAAAAGTGCACTTCAGGGTTATGATAGTAAACCATATATAAATATAAATATATATATATATATATATATATATATATATATATATATATATATATATATACCAAATCTGAGGTTGGAAAACAGTGGAGAAGCAAGCAAGCTCCAGTACTCCAGTGTCAGTGATTCAATAAACTCACTTTGATCATGTCACATTTTCCAGAACTATCTTTGGTGACCTAAGCCATTCTGCAGAAAATTACAAGCAGTTTACTGAGGTATCACAGCAGTTTTCTGGGAAATTTTCTGTTCCATTAACATGGACTAGATGGGTATAATGGCTATGAGCATGCAATAGGGAGCATGGACATATAATGTTACCACTGGAGATGTGAGCACTCGTTTTATATGTTTATCCAATGACACATCACTGTGCTCATTCCCATTTCTGAGTCGAGGGCTGCTACTGTATTTCCACTTTTTCAAAAGTAAGAAATAAATTCTATGCTTGTAATCAGTGATCAAAAAATAAATGTTCACATATGCAGATATGGAAGTCTGATCGCCACTGTTGTAACTCAGAATCTGCACAAACTTTGAGAAGGAACTTTTTCTTTCTTCTGTGGGTGCACAACCACAGTTAAAATAATTAAGGTGTGGGGTGCAGATAACCGCGGTTTTGCCTTTGTATGCCTTTATTGATTTTGTTCCTTTTCTTATTATGGCCACATAGAGGAGATGCTGGCCTTCAGATCTCACACTTTTGAGTAAGAGATCACTAGCTATCAATTCAGCCAGGTTTTATAAGGTCTTGTGGAACAGCTGTCAGAGTTATGACCTATGTGCTTCTGGATTTAAAAGCTTATAATAGTATATCACAATTTGTGTTTCTATATATGCGTGCATGTGTAATCAAATAAAAAAAGAAATGGTCTCTATATTTTGTATCCTTCCCAACCTAGCTGTTTCAGTCCCTATTAACCCTTTCATTTCCCATGTCCTTTATAATTGCTTCAGCACTACATCAGCACATGAGGACACTGTTCTCCAGGGAGACATTTCCTTTTCATGGCGCCCTGATTTTGTGGACTGCACTGGAGG
The DNA here is from genome assembly GCF_019279795.1 of Protopterus annectens. Taxonomy (NCBI): domain Eukaryota; kingdom Metazoa; phylum Chordata; order Ceratodontiformes; family Protopteridae; genus Protopterus; species Protopterus annectens. Next base: position 388,023,837 of record NC_056751.1, read on the forward strand.
GTGAGATTCAAGAAGTTAGATGGCTCAGTTTTTATAATGTTTTCCTCAGTTCCTGTTTTTGTTGGCCGACAGGTGCATTGCAGCCTACAGTGGCAGGCATGGACCACAACAACACAGTCACAACCCTGGCTAGAGAGCAACCTTTACTTAGTATACCATACCTGCATTGTACAAGCCATCTACCTGGTCGAGCTTGACTAGCTAGCAAACTAAATCCTCACCCAAGGATAAATGAACCAGTGTCATCTGCTCACATTCATCTCTCCACTTCTCCAGTACCATCCCCCACTATTCACACACAATTTGCTGGACAAAAGTCATGACTTCCCCCAGTCTGCCAGTGTAAGGTACAACACCTACTATGGCAAAACTACAGTAGTATACAATAATGAAGTAGAAATATTTACAAGATACATCTATAAGTAAAGCAAATGAGTCTTTTGCTGCTATTATATCATTATGCCCTAAAAGGGGAAGGGGGCAGAATTCTAAGAAGGATGCATGGACGTAATGGTTTATGTTATATTTCTGGATTCCTTTGATTTGAGAAACAGATACATTTTGAAAAAGTACTAAGGTATTTGACTATTTTTTAATCTCATTTGTTCTGTGGTATTTTTAACTGTTGTCAAGTAGCTGATTCCAGATATTTATGGCACGTGACAAGAAGGCTTTTTGATCACTAATAAGGTAGTCACTTGGTCTTCCTAAACTTGTGGTGTTTTGGTCCTATAATATGAGCAGGAATTGGGAATTATTAATGTTGAATATGTTTTTTGCTGGGGCCAATGGCCCAGGTGGAATCATTTATGAGTTACTGAACATAGTGGTTGAGTGAATATAAGATACAGGGTGCAAGTTTGCATCAGCAGTGTTAGTGCATTGAGAAAGCAAGGTTATAAAATGGCAAATTTGTTTGGTTGTACATTATATACATTTAATATTATGTATACGGAGTAAATATGATTAAACCGTGCTGTGATTGTAGATGCAGAACATGTTTGCAATATGGTGACTTTTTGTGTGTCAATGGCATTTTTTGGGGGGGGGGTTGACATTTTAATTGTTATGGTGTTTACTTATGATGTGACTGGAACAGATGTGTCAGACACTGAGGTACACAAATTGCTAAACGTCCTCATTTGATGTGCTATGAGGGCAATAATGTAAGTGGTTGTATCCTTGCAACTCTTGTGTTGATTCACAGTACATGAATTGGATTTATTTTGCAGTTATAGAATAGTTCTTTTGTGGAACACCAGAATGAAGCCCCGTTGGAGATACTGCTTTATCATTTTGATTTAGGAGCTGCTTTTGTAGAAGACCATAGCAACTACAAATATGACAGTATTAGGGCCTACTGTTTTTTCAATGTGGATATTAAACATGGTGAAGAGGAGGATGTAGCCTGGAGCACATGTGAGCAAAGCAGCTGGTAAAAGTTTACACATACCAGGGGAAGGGGTATAGTCTGCTCTGCTGGGAAGGGACATGTCATGTGTAACTTGCCATTCAATCTAACACTGCATTTGGGTGTGGCTGGCATGTAAGCATGCATGTGCCAATCTGAACTACAAGCCTCCCTTCAACAGAGGGTTAGGGTTGTAAGCAAAAACCCCCTAAACTTGTCCGAGATGACTGCACTCCCACAGTACTCTACTCCTAACCTGAGGTGGAAGAATATTCTGATGGGCCCTAGCCCCAGGGGAGAATGCATTGGTTAATAATGTAGCTGGAGGAGATATTAGATGATCAATGAAGGCTCGTGGAGTCCATTATAAATCAATCAACAGGGAGAAAGAAAGTGAGATTAGCCTCATGGTATTCCATAACTAGGAATGTCTTTGCTAAAGATTTAATTTTACACTTTTACAAAACAGTTATCACTTTGAATATAGTAACTATTAAGCAGCCACATTATATGCCAGAGATGCCATGTACAGTTAATTATTGTAAAGCAGAAAGGAGCATTTCTGTGCAAATGTTTAGTGAGATCAAGTAATAACATCATAGCTATTATGTTCATTTACTTATATGATTTTGTTGTGATTCACTGTTATTATTTTATTATTATTACAGCATTTAATAATAAGTTTTTGAAAGAAAATTTTACCCCATCACATTTTATGATTTTAGTTTGTTACTTAAATTTAAGTAATAGAATTGAAAATGGAACTGTGTTAATGTAATGAATGAGTTATTTAAGAGACAGTAGACTGTAAATAAATTACAGTGATTTTTACTAAGGAAATAAGATAAGAGGTCTGAAATGGTATGGATTTGTTTACTTTTATTCATGTGTTTATTTTGGGGGTGAGGAATAATTTTAGATTTATACCAAATGATTAACATGTCAGGGTAGTAGCCTTCAGTAGAATTTAAGACAAAAAATGTGTAGTTCATTAAGTCTTAGAGAGTCTGTTTCAGAATGTTATTTTTTTTTCCTTTTCTCTTTTCTTAGTTGGGTTTTCATTACCCAAGTAATTATGGATAAGAAGTAAAAAAATGAAGAAAAAAGAAACGGCAGGGAGGATAATCATTATATATGGTGAAGATGGATGAGGTCAAAGAGAATAATAGAAGAGTAACATTGCTTACTTTAGAATATCCTGAAGACTTTAACAGGATAATTGTGCTCTGTGCAGTCATACCTGTTTGTATTTAGTTTGGGACAACAGTGTTTCAAACTGGTGCTGGTAGGTTTGTCGTCAATATTTTCTGCACTTGGTTTGTAATTGTTCTTGTCTTCTTTTGTAGCAGGAATATTTTTTTTTTAGTTTTGGTTCAAGTTTACATTCATTTACCATTGTTTGAAAGAGGATGAGTGAGTTTAAACTGTTGACTTCTCATGATTACCAGAATTTATATCTCTTGTCTTAAGTTTTGATATCTGTTGTTTGGTGATCCTTCATGGTGTAATTTTGGTTTTGTTATTGTGTTGAAAAGGAATATTTTGTTATATGTAATATTCACAACTGTGGTGAAAATATCTATTGTGTAGTTGCTTTGAAGACAAATACTAAAGAATTCTTTGTTTTGGGTAGTTCAGCTAACAGGCTAATGTTTTATCAAAGGAGAAATATGTTTGACCTTGACTAACCATGGAGGTATTAAAAGTTTTTCCTAGACCAAATTCTTGTGATATGTCTGTGACAGTTAAGAATGTTATGAAGAGCAGTATCTTCATATCCGGACTATGGCTGAACTATTATTTGTGAAATTATTAATATGAGGTGCAAAGATGATTATGTGAGTCAAATTCAAAACGCTAGTGAGAGAAGGTGGTATTTGAAGTAAAGTCACTGAATTCACACAGCAATCTAATGTTGTGACGTGTGGGTGTTGTGATGAAAAACTGTGTTGTGTGAGTTTAAATATACATAATAATATGTTTCATGTCAACATTGCTAAATTAGGATAATGTAGAGGGTAACAGCTTTTCTAATAATGTGTTTCATTTTTATCTGGCTTTTAGGAATCTTACTGCACTAAACAGCAGAGTTCTGCACGCCAAGAATCTTCCTGAAAATATCTTCCTGAACTACCGTTGCTGGTTCATACTTTGTGTTCTCCTTACATGCCAGTTGTTTATTAATTATGTATTTAAATGAAAAAGTACAAATATATATTTATATATTTGACCAGCAATAAAAACAGCAAATTATTGAAGACTGTGTCATACTAGCAAGGCATTCATGTCTGCACCAGCACTTTAAAATAATGTATGAGGTAATAGAAGGAAACAGGAAGCCGAGGATATTAAGACATTTCTACCCTGATGTTTTTTTCATTGCCACATGTGTCTCCTCTGTTTCCACTGTCTTTAATGCCTATATTGGCCTTAATATGAAAGCCAAATATGACTTTATAATTGTGCAATTTTGATATATCCTGTCTTTCTTGTTTTGCTATAATTTACCAAAAACAGTATTTATATGCACCTGCAAGGGCAAATGTTTACAGATGTTGGTAAAACTGACATTCTTTAGAGATGCAGAGAATGTTGTAGTCTCTATGTTTTGTGGAATGTTTAGAGCATGTTACATTAGTAGATGAAGTGGAGAAACAAAGTTGTGTTTGTCAGAATTACTTACTCTCCGGTTCCTTCATTTTCAAGTTGTAAGTATATGGAATGTATACGATACCTGTAGCTTGGCTGTAAGGTACTTCTCCATGCCAGCTTCCCATTTTGAAAACAATTATTCAGGATTTCTGAATAATGCATGTCAAAAATGTACCAGAAATTCAGCTATACATTTACATTTTGGACTAAGAAAAAGTAGAAGAAATATTAGGTACTACTGAGAAATACAATTTTGAATGTATGCATTCAGATATTAAAAAACATAATTCCTTGAGTGAAGGAATGCAGAATACATTGCCTAAAGAGGAAACTGTTCCTCCATTGTTGAATTATATGTAATACATGCCATGAAACTTAAGAGTTAAGTTAAATCATGTATTTCACAATATTCCAATCCTTATTCAGAGAAGACTGAAGACCTCTTTTGCAAATAAATAAAAGGACATTGTTTTAATAAATTATATAGAATCTGATTTTCAGGAGTTGTGAGTTTTGACATGCTGAGTTTAAAGTTTAGCAACACTACTTTAAGCTACAATCCTATGATTGGGTTTGTAGCTACAGGACTTATTAAAGAATGAATAAGCAATGCTAATTCATTAATACAATGAAATATGTATATAAGGAAGCATCGTATGTAACTACAAACCAAGTCACATAAGAATGGATACTGGATATTTGTATAAAAGAAGTTTAAGCTTAGTAGCATTTTTCTTCTTGTTAAACTATTTGCTTTTGTTTCAGCATTTGTAAAAGAAAAAAAAAAACATTTACTGTAAAATAACAGCAACATTGTTTTGTACTGGTTTTACATAAATAAAGTAACACAAATATTAATAAGTCTTAAATTATCTAACACTCCAGCACAAATGTTAACCAATAGACAGAATCTCCAACTCTTTCCTTAGCCACACCAGGAGCAACATAATCTGGGCATTCCAGCATTTCATGTATACAGTAGTCTTCCTTGTTCATTTTATCAGTAGGATATGTAGTGTGTGTGTGTGTGTGTGTGTGTGTGTGTGTGTGTGTGTGTGTGTGTGTGTGTGTGTGTGTGTGTGTGTGTTGACTTTACTGTAACCCAGTAATCTTCCTTGTCCAAAGTGACTCTTCCTATGTAAATTGATAAATGAAGTCTGAGTACTGATATAGTTGTTTATAGCTTCCAGAAAGTAATCCTGAATGGATGGTAAACCCAGCAAAGGCTGGATCTTTATTTTGTAAATGTTTCATGATATTGCCTATTATATTTTTGCATTTTCTGTCAGATACGTCTAAAGTAATTTACACATGCAAATAAAAAAGAAATTGCATTGCACCTTCTGTATGTCGCCTGATTTACTGCACAACTCTGAGGAGATGGTGGATGTGGCTTACGTATTTCATCAGGTAAGGTACCCCATAACAGATTTCAGATGTAGAATAGAAAGGCAAGTTAAATTATTTAGGACACACAGCCAGTGCAGAAGGCTCTAGAAATGTCAGAGCTCTAGGATTACAGCTCTAGGTCAAATTCTGATGCAGTCTATGCTCAAGGCAAAACACAGCCCCAGAATGTAACCATTCAGCAAATGCATACAAAATCAGTGCAGCATATTCCAGCAAGTATAAGCTGGTTTAGAATTTGGGGGTTCATACCTTAACTTCTGTGCTATCTTTTCTATGGTCTTTCTTCCTCTGTCTGTATAGTCCAATGGAAATACTACTCTAACATAAAACCACTCAAAAAATGGGTAAACAGAATACATAAGAGTACAGCTTGTGTGATATCAGGTCCCAGTATTCAAGGTTTAAAAAGTTAAAGTCATATTTACTATTGCTCTTGTGACCGTAAATAAAACATAAAACCTGCTTAAAATACATGGTAACATAATCGGTGTTACTCTAACCATATTTTACATCAATTTCTTATAGTAAAGTAGTCCACCTTTTTTTAAACCTTGAATACTGGGACCTGATAGGCCAGTATTACAGAGGTTATTTAAACTGCATTTCAAGATTGATTGTTTGTCTGAAGAAGTCCGGATAGGATCCGGACGAAAAGCACTTAACATTTATTTGATTTCACAGTCTTGTTTTTGTACGTTCACGGTCTCTGTTTTAGTACTTTTTAGTACTTTTTACATGGTTTACGTTTTATTTTTAACTTGAATAAAGCTCTGGGGAGTATCTCTGCCGTTTGGAGTCCAGTGCTTTTGTGGATTTCTTCAGCTACTGCCAGCAAAGGATTGTGAATGATAGCTGAAATTGGGGGGGCATTAGTGTCAGTGACATAAGTACAGGCTAAAGAAAAAAGGGCACTGGTTGCCAGATCTGACAACGAACCTGTATTTAACTTTTATCAATATGCACAAAGAACCAAGTACTGTTAGATATAAAATCTGAAGAGGACTGTTGTATTCATATATGTTAGACAATGGGGCAGCCATTAATGTATTAAACAGGTAAGTAGAAATAATAGTACAATCTACTACTTAGATGATTTTTTTTGTGCATTAAGAGTAAGTCAAATTATGTAGTCATGCACTGCATAGTTTCAAAAAGAGTGAATATAGAGCTAAAAGTACTGTTGACCCAGAAGAAGCTTGCGGGGTCTGCAATATGCAGTTCATTTCATTTTCAGACATAGACCGCAAGACAGAGGCTCCTTAAAAACATAAGTGAATAAATCAGAGAATGCACTGAAAGAAATCATAGCATCAAGAAAAGCAACACTGGCGCTTCTCCAGGCTCTGACATGTTTACAAAACTCTGCCTGTGAGTGATATGAATGGATAGATAATTTTTGAGAAGGATTACATTTATAAGGACAGAATGCAATAAATTGTAACAGAAGATCTGAGTAAAGGATCTGAAGAAAATTTGGGGGTCTGATCTTCCTGGAATACTTCAATGAGGCTAGGCTGCAGTGTGTCAGGTAAATGTTTTTGGTCAAAAAATGGAAATGTGCAAAGATTCAGCAGGTTGCGTTAGAATTAGAAGATATTGTGGAGTAATAACTTAACTTCAGGGATTATTTCTGAGTTAGAATTTTTCCAGTAGTCATAACTACAGACCTCCATGAGAAACAGCTTATAAGTAGTGCCATATAAGTTAGTTTGGAAAAATCAGTACACATTGTAAATAACCAGCTAGGGGAAGAGAAAAATGGACATAATAATTAGGCATTTTTATACTACAGTGACTTAGAGTTCGTCAGATATATAGTTTGGTAAGTCCTGATGTTGGGGGAGGGTGACATAATGGTTAAGATGTTTACCTTGCAGACGCAAAGCGCAAGGTTTGATTTTCATATGGGATAATTGGCTAGGCTTAAAATGTCCCACACCTTTGAACCTTAGATGACTCTCTTGCTTAATTATACTGAGAGCAGATCAGGAAGTTGGCAGCTGGGGCTTTGGCAACACCAGTCTGGGTCCCACAGCATCTCCATATATTCCAGGAAATCAGATGTGGAGTTTTATTTTAAATTATTTGTCTTAGATATGGGTATTATACAAAATCTTTTGGCAAGGCAATGTAGGACTGAAGAGAGGAATTACAATGACCAATTCCACTGGCACAGCTCATAGTTTATACATTAGTACTCTATAACACTGGAGGAAAAGTGGACATACAAATTGCAGCCATCAGTTGGTTTCAGTGTGGGCCATGACTATGGAGGCATTACAAGTAATAAAGACAAGAGACAAAATCCAAAAGTGAAGAATAAATGATGGACAGTTAGCCCAAAGGTGTTTAAAAGCATATGGGAATTACTTATCAAGGTTTTCATGGACGATTATGACACAGTGAGTTTGCTTCATAAATGCATTTCTTGGACTTCTCAGGGTAATGAAAATAGAGCAACCTGGTAAGATAATAATAAAGACCATGACTTTACCAGATGAAGATATCAAGGTGTCAAAGGACATGGTCTATGTGTATTTTGTTAAGTCAAAGACAGATAAAGAGGACATTGTATAGACTGAATTTCCATTGTAAGGCATAATGAGACAGAATATCACGTAAAAACAGGGACTGTTATTCTGTCGTTGTCAATGCATTCCAGACATTATTCATCAGCTGAGGGCAGTATTGCACATGGAAGTCAAGGCCACTGGTCTGGACGCTAGAAAGTACATACTGCATTCTTTCCTCATATGATTAAACTTATGCTCTTTGGAGAGACACCATCTGATATTATTAAACAGGTAAGATGACAGAAGTCCAAGACATACAAATTATATTTACAGTGTTCAGATGAAGAAATCATTCCCCACAAAGAATGAAGAGTGCCGAGAAACACCAACAAGTCAAATGCAGAAATAAAAAGTATCAGCACTAAAACACGGCAAAGGTAATGGTGTAAAATCACAAGCATTTAATAAAGACAAGTAGCCACTATCTCACCATAAAAGGTGCTTCATCAGACCATTAAAACAAAAATACATCACAACTCATATAAAACAATTCAAATTACTACAAACCAATAGCAAAATGTCTCAATTAGCAACATCCATTCAGATAAATGAATCAATAAAACATAACTTACATCACCTAAACTACCCTCTGGATTTCAGTACAGGTCTGAAAGAGACCCTGCCATTGAGCCATGGGAGTTTATCTGCTTGGAGTTTAATTATCCAATCCAATTCCTTTCTCTCTGTATGGCTTCTAAAATCTCCCAGTTGTGTGTCTTTCAAAACTTTTTCTGTCATCATAAAACTAAATCCTCCATCAGTTCCTGAATGATATGCTCCAACATGCCATTGACCATATATCTTTTCCCTGTACTCCTGAGGATAGAGCCACAAATATGCAAGAGTTCTACCCTGTAGCACACTACCCTGAAATACTGTGTGCCATAGATTATACCCATATAGAAATCAAGGCACCACCCAGGAAACAGGGAAGAGTCTACATAAATAGAAAGGGCTTCCATTCCATTAACTGCCAAGTGTAATGCAAAAGGAATTATCTTCAATGTGTGTGCTGGCAACCAAGGCAGTTACCACAATTCATATATCTAGCACACCTCCCAACTGTATCAGATGTTCATTAGGGGTGATGTCCCACAGGTGAGTGTGTGTGTGAGTAAGAAAGAGAAATGGGCAGATATTTGATTTCAGTAAAGTAACAAATGGCCACTGAGACAGAATAAGCTTTAAGCCTCATGGCTGAACCATGCAACTGTTGTGGGTGTGATTGTATGGACCTTCCAGGTGAAGTTGGTATGTGAATGTCTGCAAGAACACAGCCAAGCTCTGTGCTAGCTTTCTGTATAGGTATGTCTGACAGGTGTAAATTGTGCATGGTAGGGGTGGCAGTTCATCATTGTAGTACCCAACAATGAGAACAGGCTGTGCCAGGAGTTGCACTGGCACTTCCATGCCCATGGCAGATGCAATGCTGCAACCTGAATGTGACTGATGTCTACTAGACAAGCTCTTCTTACAAGGATGCCCAGGACCACAACCCCATGGCCTTCCATGTCTGGGTATGGACACTTCAACCACTGATGGAGCAGTGGAATTAGTGCCACTATGGGACCATGATTGGGTGCGGCCACAACAGCTAACATTAGATGATGTGGCTAACCTATACCCACGTGGATGCCATTTTCCTCCCAGAAGATGTTCCATCACAGACACTACCCATTCCAACATGTCATTCATCCAGTCCATTGAACTGACAACATGGTGGAGGCAGTCATGCATGTCAACCTGTGCCACATTTACAACCCTAAGCATTTCTCTGGAAGACCATTTGGAATGTGCCTGTACCTCCATGATGGCCCTAAACACATGTTGAGTATCACGGGAAGACACACCTGGATCAGATGGAGCATGGATAGCAGGCCTCATCGGAGCATCACCAACAATCTTCCTTTCTCGCACCTCACCCACACTTTGGCTATGGCCAGAATCAACAGGCAAAGAAGCCACAGTAACCACACTAACCTGATCGAATGTCTCACCCTCCACCTGCCCAATATCTGAAGGCTCACTGGAATGGGTTGGCATAGGCCTACTGGCTGTGTCCAGTGGAATTACAGGGGATGGCTGAATGTAAACCTCAGTGTCAGATTCAGTCTCTGCACCCCCTTGACTGTGCCTCTGTTTGGCCACCATCATCATCAGAGTGCTGATACTCTGACATCAGGTGGTAAGAGTCCTACACTTCCACTGTCAGGATCATCTGTGATAATAAGCAATAAACACAGGAAAGAAATTAATACCTACACTACTATAGTCCAAGATATGCTAACAAACTAACAATGGTACCACTATTACAGACAGTACAGCAATATAGACAACAGTCCTGACACCCACATCACAAAATAAATATTTCTTTGAATTGCTCATCAGTACTGACATAAAAATGTTTGGTTTGCCATGTGCAGATGAATGTAGGCTTCCTATGGAGGATGCTCCTGGAAGAAGTTAAGCAAAAGGTAAGGACACTGTCATCTCAATGAACAGTAACACAATAACACAGGGAGTTAAAAATGTTTTTCCCATTATATGCCCATTAATGATATTTTAACAAGAACTTGGATGACATGACTACCCCAAGCCCATGTGTAATCAACCAGAATGTGTTTTAACTGTATCCATCTACAACTATCCCCCCCTAAAAAAATTATGTTAAACAGAAGTGAAGTATTGCTGTCAGTATTTCACTGTACAAGAACTATTTAGCAGTTGAGATAGGTAAGCATACCTAAAATGTTTTCCTTTGACATACTTGTCCTCCCTGAAACAGCAGCACCAACATCAATGACATGCTATTGTGTACTTTCCACAGAGATGTCTGAATCTGTGATGGTGGACAGGAGCTTTTCATTTGGTGTCACTAGAGGCTTTATAGCACCCCCCCCCAGTAGCCATCTATTCATGATCCATTGCAGCTACTATCTGCGGCCAAATTTGTATTCTGCCAGACATATCCCCATGTACCTTCCCAAGCAGATAGGCACCATGTTGCCTAAATGCTTCCACAATGACTTAATTCTCCGGGTCACTGAAGGGGAGTTTGTGGGAATTGGGATGCCTGGATGCCATAGTTGTAGGTGACATAAAACATGAAAGAAGGATATAATACACATAAATATCACATAAATAAAAATCCTGCTTAGACATAACACATAAATGGTAGTATTTCACTATTACCCACTGGAGAAACATAATACAGCCAAGATATTCAAATATATAAAAAAAAGGAATTATGTGGTTGTAACATATTACAATCACACACAAGCAAGGTTGGATCCAAAACAAGGAGAGTAACAATAACAAATTTTGTTTGGGCCAACACAGAAATGGAACTTGGTCCCCCCCCCAAAAAAAACAACAGTCAAATGACACATTTTGCTAACAAGCCATCAGTGAACTGCTAAAAGTAATAAAATATTCACTAAAACATGTGTAAACATTTACCACAGAACTTTCAATTTTATGCAATTGCCAATCATGTCTACCTTTGGCCAGCACTCACCTAGAGGTGTCTATGGGCCATTGAAGAAGGCTAACACCCCCGTGTCATTGACAATATATGACATTTGCATTTAACAATAGAAGAGTGTGAAGAGAAAAACAGTTGTAACATTAGCATTTGTGATGATGGTTAATAAGGCTGTGCATCTGAGAAAGTGAAATGCCCTGAAAAACACACCTATGCCATCAATACACTACTAAGAAATGTATATATATATATATATATATGTGTGTGTGTGTGTATGTGTGTGTGTGTGTGTGTGTGTGTGTGTGTGTGTGTGTGTGTGTGTGTGTGTAGCATTTGCTAATGCATATCTATCTATATCTATACACACACACACACACACACACACACACATATATATATATATATATATATATATAAAATAGATTTTTCTTAGTGAAATTTCAGCATATCCAGTATATAACTGAAAAATGTAAGCATACCTTATCAAAATCAGTAGTCTTCTGTGCAAATAAATCCCAAAGTAATATCTTCTGTGTTATCCACATAAACACATCTCCTCACCTTCAGGTTCCATAGCTACACACTTCCCTTTTTATAGCGTAGATTTAGGGCTGTAAGCACAGTGAAGATGCAAATAAGGTGTGAACTCCTTAGAACTGCTGAATCCCAAATACCTGGCTCCATGTCACAGATTTAAACATAGTGCAGGCACTCCTCATTGTTTGTTTCTGATGGATTATAACTGTGAATCATTAGTGGTAGGGAGAGGGAAAACACAACAATAGTTCAGACTATCCACACAGCTGTCTGGATCTGTGATGGTGGACAGGAGCTTTTCATTTGGTGTCACTAGAGGCTTTGTAGCACCCCCCCCAGTAGCCATCCATTCATGAGCCATTGCAGCTGCTGTCCTCCGGGCCCATGAAATCATGTCAGTGGCCTTATGGCACACCTGATAATATGTCCTGCTCTGGCCACCTACTGTGTTCACATCAGCGACTATCTGCGGCCAAATTTGTATTCTGCCAGACATATCCCCATGTACCCTCTCAAGCAGATAGGCACCATGTTGCTTAAATGCTTCCAGAATGACTTAATTCTCCGGGTCACTGAAGGGGAGTTTGTGGGAATTGGGATGCCTGGATGCCATAGTTATAGGTGACATAAAACATGAAAGAAGGATATAATACACATAAATATCACATAAATAAAAATCCTGCTTAGACATAACACATAAATGGTAGTATTTCACTATTACCCACTGGAGAAACATAATACAGCCAAGATATTCAAATATATAAAAAAAGGAATTATGTGGTTGTAACATATTACAATCACACACAAGCAAGGTTGGATCCAAAACAAGGAGAGTAACAATAACAAATTTTGTTTGGGCCAACACAGAAATGGAACTTGTCCCCCCCCAAGAAAAACAACAGTCAAATGACACATTTTGCTAACAAGCCATCAGTGAACTGCTAAAAGTAATAAAATATTCACTAAAACATGTGTAAACATTTACCACAGAACTTTCAATTTTATGCAATTGCCAATCATGTCTACCTTTGGCCAGCACTCACCTAGAGGTGTCTATGGGCCATTGAAGAAGGCTAACACCCCCATGTCATTGACAATATAGGACATTTGCATTTAACAATAGAAGAGTGTGAAGAGAAAAACAGTTGTAACATTAGCATTTGTGATGATGGTTAATAAGGCTGTGCATCTGAGAAAGTGAAATGCCCTGAAAAACACACCTATGCCATCAGTACACTACTAAGAAATGTATATATATATATATATATATATATATATATATATATATATATATATATATATGTGTGTGTGTGTGTGTGTCTGTGTGTGTGTGTGTATGTGTGTGTGTAGCATTTGCTAATGCATATCTATCTATCTATATCTATACACACACACACACACACACACACACACACACACACACACACATATATATATATATATATATATATATATATGTAAATAAAATAGATTTTTCTTAGTGAAATTTCAGCATATCCAGTATATAACTGAAAAATGTAAGCATACCTTATCAAAATCAATAGTCTTCTGTGCAAATAAATCCCAAAGTAATATATTCTGTGTTATCCACATAAACACGTCTCCTCACCTTCAGGTCCCATAGCTACACACTTCCCTTTTTATAGCATAGATTCAGGGCTGTAAGCACAGTGAAGATGCAAATAAGGTGTGAACTCCTTAGGACTGCTGAATCCCAAATACTTGGCTCCATGTCACAAATGTAAACATAGTGCAGGCACTCCTCAGTGTTTGTTTCTGATGGATTACAACTGTGAATGATTAGTGGTAGGGAGAAGGAAAACACAACAATAGTTCAGACTCCTTTACCTCCAGTGGTTGTGTCAGCCAGGTTAGGCTTACAAAGTGAAGAACTAATTGTATCAGGGTTATAAATGTAAGTAAGCAGCACACTTTTCACAGTTTCTGTTCAGAAACATCTAGCATCTCCTTAATTTCTTGCTAACTGTATATTATTGCCATTTAATATCCTCACACATTTTAAGGACAATGATACTGAATGCCTTACAGACTGCATATCTCAGATTACTGGTCAGATAAGACAAAAATGAGCAAACAAACACAGAGAGATAACATAGAGTTGCATGTATGTAATCAGTAGTCAAATGGTTGTGTGATCACTCAGTGCACTACATCTGAAATTAATGCATGTAGAAACATTTTGTTAATGTGGATGGTGTTGCACTTGCTTTGTGTACACAATGATTTTCATTCTCTGCTGCAAAGCTGTTTCTGTGGCAAAGAGTAATAGGACCCCCTTACTGTGTTTTGAAGGTTCATTGCAGTGTGAGTTCAAATCCAGACCTATGTGAAAATATTTCATTTTACCAACATAAGTTTTCTGTAGTGTTGCTTATGTAATAGATTTGTTTTCTTGCTTTCTCAAAATGTTCCTTTTTTTTATTTTTCTAATGCCAGTGTTTGTGCAGTGCATGGCTTAATGCAAACAGGGAAACGGAGAAACACAACAGATGTCATATTTAGCTGTGCTTATCTTGTTTGTGCAATACTTAGCAGTGTGCAAACCTAGACTAGTGGCCCACCCAGGAAGTAGGCTGTCAACAGTTTCAAAATGGATACATTCTATTCATTCTGTTGGACACTGCGCAAACATGCTAAGTGACATTGCATGGGGGTTAACACACAGACGTTAAGAATGAATAGGTAATCATGCAACTGTTATTTAACTATTCCTTTGGCAGCAGGTGTAAGTGTAGGACTGTAATACAGATGGTTCTGGGTTCTAATACAGGAAGTGCAAAATATTTTTACTGTTGTGATAGTTCAGTTTATAGTAACGAACAGGAAAATATAACTGTGACATCAATTGTAAGTGTAGGCTGCCCCCCCCACACACACACACACACTCACACACACACACACACACACACACACACACACACGGTCCTGGGTTCTAATACATAAACTTCCAGGCATTTTTACTGTTGTTCCATTTCACATTATAATAAATATCACTTATAACACTTTATACATAATTATAAATAGCGGAGCTGATATGAATTATATATATGAATGATAAGACACCCTTACTGTGTTTTGAAGGTTCAGATGTATGATTTGGGGTATACTGTCTACTATGTTTCTGTAAGTATAATTCTGTTATCTGGATATGGATGGCCTTCACACTTAAATAAGACACATACACAAATGAATGTATATATTATGACTTTGTCAGGTCACACTCAAACTGTCATCTGTATTTATAAATGATTCATGACTCTGTGCGAGAAGCACTTCTGTGGCAAGTATGGAAAATCACCATTGTAGAAGAAAATGTTTTGTACTTTATGAATAGGTTTGAATCCCACACTGTAAAAATCAGTTTTAACAGTGTGTAAAGCCAAGCAAACCCGTGTTAGTTCATGAAATTTATGCCCCCAGTGCATGTCAGTAAAGATAAATCACCTAACACTTACAGTAGCAGATGCCCCCAAACTAATGTCAAGTGTTAGATTAACCTTCCAATTTCAAAAATTGCTTTCCTCTCTGCTTGACACTGTTTCTCTACACTTAACATTGTGCAAACATGGTTGGCGTTGTTTCTTGTGTTTGCCTACTACCAGTAAACACGACAATAGGAACTGACAGGAAATCATTATTTGCTGTTGCACTGCTTTGTAATTAGACATGTCTGGTGTTAGAGGGGGAAAATGCCCAATTTTGGGCACAGAGGTGTGGTGTTGAGGAGTCCAGAATATTTACTGGACTCCTGGTATAGCTCCAGAGCCAAAGGCCGTTTCAGAGGGACTATTGTGGCTCCCAGTACATGTCTGAGGCTTGGAATAGTCTGGCCGAGGCTGTATCCAGTGCAACTTGCATTCCATGCACTGGATAACAGTGTAGACACCACTTCAACAACCTAAAAAAGGTGCAAGAGGGATACACTCATCCAGTTGTTTTTATGAGTTTCAAACTAGTGACATCCCACAGTTGTGTAAGCATGCTAATAAAAACTTATAATACATAGAAACCTAAATATAGGCAAGACTGGTATGCATAATTCTCTTCTGTTCTTTTCTTTACACAGCTGATTCTGAAATAGTTGTGAATAGGCAAGCCCATGCTGATCGTCTGAAGAGACTGAGGGTAGCAAGTGGTATGTATGCAGCACAACAGAAGTATTATTGTAGCTTTAAAAGTTAAAGAAAATGTTTTCTATTCTATGCAGTAGTAGCAAAGTAAGCATGCATATCCTAACTGTAAAAGCAAGTATGCATACATAAATGTGTAGTACAAACCACCTTTAGAAGTCAAGTGTAAGACTGTAGTCAGAGGTTGTGGGTTCAAATACTACTAGTAACTGTACAATACTGCAAATCTTTAATAATATTGCATAAATAAAATTCTACATAAGTGTAATAAATGCCCTGCTGTTAACTATAATCTGTATATTTGGACCATACATAAGTACAATATCTGCACATTGCAAGGATTTCTTTGAGAAATCTGTAATTATAGTTTGCAGTTATTAGGAAGTATACTTAAATGTAAAACCTTGGATAAAATAGTTGTATTATTGTGATAATGCATTGTATGTCACATACGATGGTACTAATTTTCTCTCTTTTTTCTCTCACACTAACCCGTATCTGTTTTTTTTTATTTTCTATTATGTGGCATCATAACATCTTTATGTCATCCATCTGTAACAAATCACTAAGTGCTTCACAGCACAGCTAGGTAGATCAACCCAAGTGGTTCAGCCTACCCCTGATCCACTTGCTCCAGCACTAATGCCCAGTACATCTGGGACCCAATCTGGCAGTACTGCCTCTGCTGCCCTTGCACTACCTGCACCATCAGGTAGCACTACCCTGGCAGCAGGTGTTGTGGTGGTAACCTCCAGGATTACTGGTAGAGGTGGGGATATCATCACCCACCAGGAGATGCCAGGATTGGTGCATAGGGTCGTGCACTGCACCATTAGTGTACGCCTATGCTGGACAGAGAAGCTGCTTTCCTCTTGGTCTATAGGAGGAGAAAATGTCAAACACTCCAGCAGCCAGAAGAGTAAAGGGACAGTGATGCAGTCATACTGGTGAGAACTAGATTCTCATTGTCCCCATGTTTGATGGGCATGGGCTTGCATTGTCCCCTCCCTCGTCCCAATCATGGTGTCCCCCAACCTTTTGTGTCCCTCACCATTCCTGTATCTTGTCTTGTTTGCCCTGTTTGCTTGCATGTGCTTCCTCACTTACCCAACTTACCTGACTCAGAAATACCTATGACCCTTACCCAGCACTCATCTCTTACTGAAGTTTAAAAAAAAGTGCACCTGTCCCACAAAATAATATCATCCCATACATAGCTTTCCATTTCACACACATGTCTTCTTGACACACTTGATTTGGTCCAACTGGCCATACAACATGATTGCACTGTTGTCACCCCTCTTTGTGAAGGCGATAGTCCAAATTCAGCTAATATTCTGTACATGTTTTCAGTTTACAATGTTGAAGAAATTGATAGCTATGGTTCTTTCCTACCTCTCTCCTGCACATTCCTATATTGTCTTCCCTTTGTTCTTCCCCCTTCTTGCCCCACATTTCATCACTTTCCCATCCACCCCATTTTAACAACACCCATAATCTGGTCAAAAAATAGAATCACACACAACACACATAAGTAAAAAAAAACAGTGAGGCCCTTTACTTTTTGGCCTCTATGTTTGCACGGAGTTTGACATCACACACCAATGCCAAGAGATGGCAAATGGCTCTTTTGTGGTACAGTTACCTCCACACAATGCAGCTTACACAGTAACGCATGGTGAATGTGGTGTAAATTATAATTTCATTGCATTATTCCTACTTATGTAAAAGTATTACATACACCTGGAGTTGAAAACTATATCATCTGGGCTCAAAAAGAAATGTGTCAATGTATTTACACCTGCTGCCACAGAGTCAGTTAAACAACAGGTGTGTTTCATACCCTCTGTGATGTCCCCACTCTGGGCCAGTAATCAAGAAGCCTGAATCCTCACCACTGACACTGGAGAAGGACGTTCTCTTACAGTGCAAATGGATACACTCAGTATTTCCAGATGCAGACTTCTCTGCATCAAGCACAATTTCCTTTAAGAGCACAAAGGAAACATGCTCAGTCTGGGGGCTGGTTCCTTGCTTTCACTCTCCAGACTCCCAGTAAGACTTTCCACTGGCACAGCTTTAGAGTTGAGTCTTTAGCAGGGGTTCCAAGCCAAGTCCTCCTTCTTGCTGTGCCCCCTTCTGCCCAGATGATAAGATAGTTATCACTGCCACCAGAAACCCTGCCAGTTACTTTAAGGCTCTTACAAGGGTGCCCAGTTATGCTGTGTGCAGTAAATACTTATACAAACTGTAATGTTGACCAAACAGCAAGGCATTTAGGAGTGGCTAGAGTTATCACTAAATAAATATGTGCAAGTACTCTCAAAAGTTAAATATTTTTCTAAAATAACAGCCACAATAAGAAATTTAAATATATTTAATAATAACTAATAAAATAACAAGGAAATATCTATTTACATTAAACACCACAGTTTCAATCACAGGAAATATTAAAAAATAACACAGCTGGAAAGATTCACACAGTTACAGAAAAACAATACTTAACCATTCTCACTATATTTTCCTGACTAATCTAAAGAGTACTAGTCCCTGTCACTTACAAGTGCAAGGCAAGATGAAGTGGGTCATGGTCTTCCTCCTTTGTCAGGTTCCAAAAACAGGCTGCTCCTTAGGCTTTAGTCTCCTCTAATATTTAAACATTATTTCTGCACAGAATGACATCACATGCATCTGGTCATATGACATCTGGTTCCAGTGCAACCCCCATTGCTAAAAGCTGTCAGGAGTTAACACTATGTGTTACCATACACACAGAGCTTTGCTCAGATCTACTGCAGCTGTTGGAATTCATAAAACAATTTCAACCCTCTACCCTTCCACAGTAGCAATTAGCTCCCTGCTAGAGACAATGAAGAAGGCTTCCTAATACTTGGTTTCTCAGACATTTTGTCTCTGCCTGCAACCAGAACAGTAAGATACAATCTTTATGGCCTAATTTAATTTCGACTGTTTTTCAAAGTTTGCTGCAGCTGGATTGTGATTAACCTCTTCTCTTCCAGTATCCTCTGTTAAAACACATGCATTTAATTCAGTTACAATAATACATGTACATTTCTTTTCTTTCCAGCCTGGCACACTGTTGACACATTTTAGCACAAGCAACTTTACAAATACACTTTTAAAAACAAGCATCTGTACAAATCACTGATACAGAAATGACATATAATGCTTTACTAAATTCTAGCTAGCTGTCGTGGCATATGTTACATATTCACTGCCCCACTTCTCCTGGCATTGCTGGCAGTATCTCCTATCGTTACACCCCCAATATTGAGAACTCTCAGAATTTTGGCAATAAGGCTCATGTTTGCACACTGCTTAACTATGTGCAAACTGGTAAAGCAGTAGAAATGTGTATCTTGCATGTGCAAACACTTTGCCAGCCATTGCGCAAACCCACTGCTCAGTGGTGCACTATGCAAAATGGACAATATCATGTATTCTTCTCTTTACTGTCCATTTCATGCTCATGCCATGAAACTACATGTGGAAACACAAACAAAATGAATGCACTATCTAAGACATTTACAATGCAGCCATCTGTTAACTCTCCCTATGCACTGCAATCTTGGTATCTCACTACTTCTTCACAAAGATATCAACTATACCACATAATAAATATATTCAGATTTTCTAATACTTGTAGTAATGTGGACACCGTTTTGCATATAGTTTGTAACGTTGTCTCTTAATATATTGCATATTGGAAACATAACCACCAAATACTATACATTGCACACTCATCAATCAGGCAAAATACAGAACTTTAATATCTTGACAGTTGGCTTGCTATCCATTTCATGCAAGCCTCCCAACATTTTTTCTCCAACATCCAGTGCTTTTTGTTGCATAAACATCACTTTCTCACTTTCTAAGGTGTGGAATCCCCATCAAGGTGTTACACCAGATGCATGTGTGATAGCTGTTCCAGTGATGCACACTGTACATACACAGCTGCTTGACAACATTAATTGCATGGGCTACATTCATGACAGTCTGGATTGTGCCATATATATATATATATATATATATATATATATATATATATATATATATATATATATATGTATAATTAACCGCACTCAAAAAAATTGAACGAAGAGAAGAAATTTTAACTAAGAAATGAACTTCGTGACAATAAAAGCATTCAATAAAATAGTAAATAACACCAACAACTCTTGTAGAACTTTAGCGCTTTCGTCTTATTTATTATCAAGACTTCTTCAGAAAGAGATGTTTCATAAGTATGAGCAACCATTTTCACTTCCTTTATATACATTAGTTCTAGCAGGCCATTTAAATTAACAACAGTTCCTTTCCAATAGTAAAGTGTGAACAAACACTTTACTATTGGAAAGGAACTGTTGTTAATTTAAATGGCCTGCTAGAACTAATGTATATACAGGAAGTGAAAATGGTTGCTCATACTTATGAAACATGTCTTTCTAAAGAAGTCTTGATAATAAATAAGACGAAAGCGCTAAAGTTCTACAAGAGTTGTTGGTGTTATTTACTATTTTATTGAATGCTTTTATTGTCACGAAGTTCATTTCTTAGTATCAATATATATATATATATATATATATATATATATATATATATATATATATATTTTTTTTTTTTTTTGTGTGTGTGTGTGTGTGTGTGTGTGTGTGTGTGTGTGTGTGTGTGTGTGTGTATATACATATACTACATATATACATATATATATATACTACATATATATATATATATATATATATATATATATATATATATATATATATATATATATATATTTATATATATATTACTATATACATATATATATATATATATATATATATATATATATATATATATATATATATACACATATATAAAGCAGGTGACTCACTTTTCTCCTATACAGTGGGGAAAAGCTGGAACCTTCTTCCTAAGGACCTCACTATGATCTCCTCTTCCTCACTCTTCAAAAAGAAACTCAAACTTCATCTTACTAACCACTGGCTCTGTCCATGCAGCAACCCTGACTAAAATCTCTCCTCCTTTACAACACTACATTCTCTCTTCCTATGCTTACCCTTCCTACTCTCTTCTCATTCCTTAGGCCACTTAGCATGTTACTTTGAACTACCTTCTCCTTGCTTCTCATATTAAATTGTATTTCTCCTTCTTACCTTACTTTTACCAAACCTCTCTGTATTTCTCTCTCCTCTTTCCTATTGTCTTTTTGTTCCACTACTACTCTCCTCCCTATTTCCTTGCACTTTCTTAAAAAAAAAAAAAAAAAAAAAATTAAAATTATTTTTTGTATAGAATTAAAGGAATGAGGTTTTCCTTTTATTTTAGCTGTATTGTTAACATTTGTAAACTATTATGTATTTCTTCTTGTCCATATATGCCTAATACCTTTGATTTGTTTTAAATTGTCTGTTCTTTTGGAGCTTTTCTCCCCGGGCCTCTACTGAAAATGGACATATATCCAGTTAGACTAGCCCGGTCAACAAATGTTAAATAAATAAATAAATAATATATATATATATATATGCCATGTACACCAGTCAACTAGCCTGTAATTATCATAATGTCACATATAGGTATAGCAGTGTCCCTCCCAACACCTCCAGCAGATGTTACAGTGTCATGATGGTGTGTTTGGTTTGATGACCGTCGTAGATTTCTGACATGTCATAATAGTTGTACAAGTGTGTTTATCCAGAACCATCTATGATCATTCAGAATCACATATGTTATGTCAGAGACATGGGATTACTGGTAGTATTATTCTGATATTTTCCATGATTGTGTGGGCTTCTTTTACTGTTGTCCATGAGCCTGTAGCTGTGTCCCACTTGTTGGAGACCTCTGCTTATATTAGACTCATATTCAGGTAAATCAGTTAGCATAGCTTCACAATATGCACCTAGCCCAACTGTATATAACATACCTGATAGATGTCTTCTCCATTGTTCATGTCAAGATGTTTATATCACAAAGGCATCTTCTCCATTGTTATGTCACCTTGTCTGACAGTCACACATTTTCACTGTGCACTCCATACTGTACCATGTTGATATGTGATTAGTGTTCCTGCTACAACTGTCTTCCCTGTCTGTTTGCCCTCATCTGCTGTACATTACGATGTTTCACCTGTCATCTTTCCTTGTGTTCATGCCTAAAATTCATCTGTGGGTCCCTATTCAATACACACACCCTGACTGTTTATTTTAAATGGCAGTCCATGCACACTTAGAGATCATTTACACATCTTTTGTACAGAATGCCTAGAATGGGAATCCACAATACTCTGCATCATATACACTGTCCTGTACTGTAATTGAACCATATACATTGCTGTATGATAAACCCTGGTAATCACTGTGGCATTCCTCATAATTCCACTAATCTAGTGTGCTCTAAGGTACACAAGTTTGATATCTGTGTTACTTTACACAGTTTCCTGGCTGGTAACACTGTTGCCAGCCGCGTAACCATGCTTATTTATGTTTAAACTCGGTGTGTGGCATGAATATGTAATCACCACTGCTGCTCACTGCACAGATATGTAAATTCCATGTAGGCTTTGCGCAAAGTCTACATGGAGTTTATTGAATCCTACTGAATGTCTGTTTCATCTCTGACTCCTACATTAAAAGACTGCATGTGTTGTTGCAGCAGGAAGAAGAGGGAGTGGACATGGGGTTCAACACAAGCTTGCTCCATGCCATACAGGCATAAAGCTTTGACTGTGACCAGGCTGACCAGGGATTTACTAACAGTAGGCCACTGTAGGAGCACCACCAGAAACCACTAGTGGTCATAATCAGCTGCAAGCAGTTATCAGAGAAGGCTCTAAGTTCAACACAGGCTAGACTGATGACCTGGAAGTTAAAGGGAGTGAAAGTGCAGGAGTTCAAGGAAATACTCAAGGCTCTAGTACTTCAGGAAGAAGAGGAAATAGGTGGGCTCAAAGAAAAAAGGAAGCATTTCAAAACAACTTGTTTGAAGTCTATAGAAAAGATATGCTGCTGAGCTGGGTATGGAAATAAGATGCT
This sequence comes from Protopterus annectens, assembly GCF_019279795.1. Classification (NCBI taxonomy): domain Eukaryota; kingdom Metazoa; phylum Chordata; order Ceratodontiformes; family Protopteridae; genus Protopterus; species Protopterus annectens. Next base: position 388,047,113 of record NC_056751.1, read on the forward strand.
TAAGCAAAGCTGGTGGTGGAATACAGAAGTCCAGGAAGTTATCAAAAGAAAGAAGGAGTGCAGGAAAGAATTGAGAAAATGTTAGAACAAGCTAAGAAGCAGTACATGGTGGCTAACAAAGAAGCTAAGACAACAGTCACAGGAGTAAAGAGTCAGAGAATCTCTACCAGATTCCAGAAGGTGACTCATTTCATGGCACAAATAAACTGTATTAGGTTGCAAGGCAAAGACAGAAAGACAAAGACGATAGCCATCAGATACCTTTCATAAGGGGTACCAGCAACAATCTGGTCACCAGTCCAATGGCAGATGGAAGGAGTACTTTCAGTAGCCACTAAATGAAGAAAATCACACAGAAGCTACATTGCTCCAGCCAGAGCCTATGACAAAAAAATGGAAGAAAAACCCATCCCAGAAAAAGAAGTAAGAACTGCACTAAGAAAAAAGAGATCAGGGAAAAGCAGCAGACTCAGATAAAATCACTACAGATATGATCAAGATCATGTGTGAGTTAATGGAGAACTGAGTCCTGAGGGTACTTACTACAGTATGGAAGAAAAAGCATATCTCAGATGACTATAGAATAAGCATTTTAGTGCTAGTTTACAAGAACTAGTACTAGTGGTCATTTAGAAATCTGGACAGTCAGTGGTATAAAACTCCTGTCACGCCGCATGAGTTTACTGGAAAAGGTGATAGATAAACGAATATGCTGAGTAAGGAAAATAAGATTGGAGATATGCAATTTGGATTCAGATGAGGATGCAGCACAAATGACACAATGTTTTCAGGGAGACAGACAGTGGAGAAGAAGCTAGAGATAAAATAGTTGTCATGGCAAGAAATGGAAATTTGAAGAAGATGAAAATTGAGAAAGAAGGGAAAACAGTGGAATGGGTTAACAGTTTCAAGTATCTGGTAGGATTGGTTGAGGGAAAAGGAAGTCTGAAAGACAAGGCCTAAGCTAGAATTAGAGGTGCTACAGCCAACTGACACTAAGTGTCAGGGGTAGTGTGTGACAAAAGAAAGCCAAAATGCTGGAAATTAAGGTGTACTCCAGTAGTATGACCATGCTTCTAAATGGCACAGAAACTTGGGCATTGAAGGCTGAGTAACTGAGGAAGCTTGAGGTGATGGAGATTAAATGCCTGAGATAGGTGGCAGGATGTACAATGTGGGTCAGATTAAGAAGTGATGACATCACAGAAAAAAAAACAAAAGTAGCCCCAGTTGTAGAGAAGGACAAGGATAACAGATTACAGTACTTCTGTCATGTGTGCAGGAAAACAGAAGATTATTTGTAGAATAAGATTTGAGAGAAAGAAGAAGAAAGCAAGAAGAACCAATGATATCCAGCCAAGAGGTGGATGGATTGTGTAAGAGAAGACCTGTGACAGTCAAGCATGGTGGTTGAAAAAGGTGGGACAGTAGCTCTGACTTGAGTCGTGGAAAAACATTTTTTTATAAACTGTTACCAACTACCTGAAAGCACTTTTTCTGAATTGTTTTCACACCCCTAGAAAAGTATGCAACCTTACTAAGTGAAAAACAACCACTTAAAGAAATCCTTTCTGTATGTCAGAAGAATAAAACCTTTATGCCCATAAGAGGATTTGTTCTGGCAAAGGGGATCTTTGTTGATAGTAAGAAAGGATGCCTTGAAGAAATTTTCTTTTGCCTCCTTTGAAACCAAAACTTGAATGCAGTTACCTTTTCTGGCTGTGAACTTTTCCTGTGAAATATAGATGCTGCTGAACACCGATCGATATGGATAAGATAACTGAGGCTTTAGTAAAGTAAACTGCAACTCTGAAAACAGCTTACCTAGAAGAAAGTGCAACCACTGACAAAAACCTAGGCATTCTTCTAGAACTGACTGACACCTGCTCTGTCTCTAAAAGAAGATGTCTATGACAAAGAACAATTTAGCCTCCTCACTAGGAAATCACAGTAAACCTCCGAAGAGGCTTGGAATGAAAGATGACATTGAGACTTATCTGGTCGCATCTGACAATTATTCAGCTACAGAAAATTGGCCCTAAGTAGACTGGGTTAAAATGTTGTTGTCAAACTTAATTTGGGACTTAATTTTTATGGTGCCGAGTTGCCAGCCCGACGCCCAACCTTCAGCGAAGGCATGCCCATTCACGCATGTCTTTCGCGGTCGAGTGGCCTCCGAAAGACATGCGTGAATGGGTGTACCTTCACTGAAGGTTGGGCGTCGGACTGGCAACTCGGCACCATAAAAATCTACTGCCAGTCATTAGCGGACCGGAGTTCCGCTGTAGCAACCCCTAAACGGGAAAAGACAAAAAGACAAACAACAACAACAAAGAACTGAAATCATGCTTGGACCTTGACAATATTGATGCATACAACTATCAGAAACTATGGATAGGGCTTCACCTGAATCTCAGTCCCTTAAGTTTTACATCTGGACATTCACTGTGTACAGACATATAAGGTCAGAAATGCCTGATTTAATGCATATATTTGAAATTTTGACTGCAACATCATGCAGGTAATGAAAGTAAACTTTTAGAAATCATGGATGAAGATAAATGTGAAGGAGTACTCCATACTTACTTAAGAAAATGGGTATCTCAGAGTGACCTTAAATGTTCTGATTAGACAGCTATTGTATCAGAACATGTGTTGTAAACTGAAAATGGAAATCCCAAGTCAGACTTACATGCAAAAAGGGAATAATACAAACTTTAACCTACGTATGCTTCTTTGGCTACAGACAAGGAAAAATTTGTGTTACCAAGCCAACTCCATGCCATATAGGTATAAAGCCTGACTACTCTGCAGGCAACTCATGTTCAAATAGCAGCTCCAGTGCCTTTAGCAGTTGGTGGGGGAGGATAGCCGTGAGTAGCCATTACAGTGTCACCCATGCTGGAGGAGGGCACTGGCTCTGGCTTGTCATATGGATGACACCTAGCATAAGCTCTAGTAGAGCTCAAGCCTACTGAGCTTGAATTGCCACATTTGTAAGCAAAGGGGAATTCTGCTTGTGGAGGAATGCTTGCCTTTAAAAGTCAACATATACTGAAGGGTGAAAAAGGAGTGGTGGAGGTGCTACACGGGGGGGGGGGGTAGGCCATCCTGCAGGACCAACAAGCTGTCCCTCTCTCTACCACCTGACTCTTTCCATGGTGCAGATGATTTGACTGGGGGATTCACAGGCAGGAATTAATGGGTCATAGGCCTCTCACCTCACCAGAGGAACTGTGATCCCTGGTACTGTGGAACAAATGGACAGACAGGGTACAAGTAGAGGGGCCACCAGCTCATTCCTATGGGGGGGGGTAACAAAAAATAAAATAAAAATCTGAGTTTTGCTTAAATATTATAGGAAAGAGTATATATAGCAAAATACTGCACAGTCACTAACAACAACACTGCATCTGTAAAAAAAGTGTTAATACTAGCAAATAAGTTGTACATAAAGCATACCTACAGAATTTAAATATATGGAATGTGATAATGCTGAACTTTTAACTACTTGAACTGTAGAGTCTGTTTCATGTCACTTGACTGCCACTAAACTTGTTGAATGTAATTTTATGGTAGAGAGAAAGAAATGTAAAACTTATTGGGCTCTTGTAGCATGATTACATTACCTAGAGCACATTGTGTTTGTAAGCATAAAACAACTAGTAAACAAAAAAATTAAATCATCTTTGTACATGGAGACAAGGGAGTACCCTGTAACACTGGCAGAAATCCAAAAGAATTCTAGGCCAAGTATTACACCAGGCTGCTTCAGTGCCTCATTTAAAGTGTAATTTGATACCTGTACAAAATGTTCCCCAATTCTAAAGCTGTGAATGTTATAGGGAAAATGTCCGACCAGAAATACATTCTATAAATGCATAGTCCCGTTGAAGAAAATGATGTAAACTAGAAGACACAAAAGGAGCTAAGAGATGTTTCTGAAAAGAAGGGTTAAACAAATCTAAAACTGAGTCTTGACAAAAGACTCCAGTTGTTAAAATAATAAAAGTCATTATTATGGTACTGGTAAGGATGGGCCCATAGTAAGGAATATAGCGATGGAAGTAAGTATGGAAAATGAGAAAGAGAGAGAGAGAGAGAGATCTCACACTGATGAAAAAGGAAAGGGAACTTGAACAGTCTTATTGGCCTCCCTGCCACAAGAAAGAAGAGAGCTGGTAGGAAACAGAAGCAGGACTCTATGAATAAAGTAAGAAAAACACTGAAATAGAGAAAGAAACTACCAGTACACCCAGTGGAAGGAAACTAATTTCAAAAGTTGCCTTTTTATAGAGAAATAGATGGAGGGGGAAACTATTTGCTTGTTTTTATAGGAAAAGAGGCCGCAGCCCCCAAGTCAAGTCAGAATGCTGATGGAAACAGTGCTGATTTGTTTGACTTTGAGGTAAGCATTGTCAATGTCAAGAAGACTAAGTAGGAAGACAATACACTAAGCAGAGGTAGAGAAAATATAGCAAAACTAGATGAGGAACCAAGTGAACAGAACAGCATTACTTCATAAGCAGACTTTAAACTGAGAAATGACCTGACCTACAGAGTAGCCAAATCCAAGGACAAGTACTGATCCAGTTATTACTTCCAAAGCCTTTTTGAACCTTGTAATGAAGTTATCACAAAGCCACATTAGGTCTTCATTTAAGAATGAGTAAGAGAAAAGCTAATGTTAACATAGTAGTATTAAGGAAACAGAAAATACAGCACCAAAACCAGAGTAATGACCTTTAGTACATCCTAGTAACTGATTATGCAACAAAATTTACCAGGGCAGTATCCCAATGAAAGGTCAGTGCAACGTCCATATCAAAGGAACTAGTGCTGTTTTTTTTTTTCTGGATATCAATATCTGAGGAAGTTTTACTTGCCAAGGCACAAAATTTATATTGAGATCAATACAAGAATTTTATCAAGTTTTACAGTAAAACAGCTGATGACAGCTGCATAATACACTCAAAGAAATAGCTAACTGAACACTTTAACAAAATTTTAGTCTATGTTCAAAGTCAGTGGAAATGGGCAGGAGAAAATAAGACCAAATGATGGCTTACCTACTCTTTGCAGTAAGGGAAGTACCCCAAGCCTTAAATGGGTTCAAATAATCTGAACAAGATGCAACAAAAGAAATAAGGAAACAGGAAAAAGCAGCCCTTTAAAGGGGTAATAGAACATTTTACAGACTTACAAGACAGGTTAAGAACTATAATATCTGTAGTAAACGAACACATTCAGAAAACACAAGATACACCACAGAGACCATAATATTTGTAACGCGGCAAGAACCTTTTGAAATTGCACAAAAAGTAAGTGAAGTGAGTTACAGAGTGAATAAAACTATGAAAATGGAAATTAGAACATGTATGCTATATAAATGCTCTAAAACATTTGGAAATAAATGAAGTTTCTGAAGTAAGTATTTTTGCAGAGGATGTTAAGGCCCCACAGCATATTCTGACATCCAGATAAATGAGGCTTTAGCAATGTTACAGAAATGAGAACTAAAGGAATTTGTACTTGGGAATAAAAACATATTTTCAATTTAGCCTGCCAGAAGTAGTTTAATCCAATCCAACACAGACACGTTGCCTTATGACAAAGTAAATTTAAAGCTGCATCAGATATCAGAATACTAACTTCAAGCAGTTAATGGAGTGGTACATGTAACGCTCAAACTTGAAGTCACATAAGAACCCTAAAATGAGTTGAATAACTCCATATTAATGGTCCCAATCTGATGGGTCTATAAGGTTTTGCAAGGGCTTTAGACATTGAACAGAATATTTAAATTTGATTAATATCCGAAGCCTCCAGTGGACAAACTGAGAAACTGTGTCAGGCTAACTAATGAGTATTTGCAAATTCCACTGCTTATAGAATGCTACAGCATTTAAAATAATAAAATCCCTTACATTGTTAAACAATACTGTGAGTTGCATGTAGTTCCTCATCCCAAGGCAATTAAGGGTTTCACCTTTAAGTATGGGTTGCTCCAGTCTGGAACAGTGAACGTAAACTCTTAGGTTGTTGGGATAAAGGCATCACTTGTTGCAGGACAGAGAATGTGAGAGACATAGAGGGGGAGTCAAATGCTCCACATGCCTTCCTAGGTAATGGCACCTCCAGTTGTGTCTTCCCCCCACTGGGAAACAAATAGGCTCAGCTTAGAGGATGGGTTTGATGGCTGGTAAAAACAAGTGGCAATAAGTCCTGAAAAAAAACATTGAGTTCAACTCCTCACATTCAAATAATAGATACCTGTTGCATACATGAGGTGGCACTAGCTCAAAAATCAAGTGAAGCTTCAAGAATAGGGGCAGGGGGGCACCTGACATTTTTATTTTGCATTACAGTGGGAATAATTTATTTATGATTCAAATATCAATGTATATAAATATCAAACTGTTGGTGATTTAGAAGAAAATGGTTGCTTCAGATCCATATTTAAAAAGTCACAAAGTACAAACTGAAGCAGATAAACACAAAAACCAGAAGAAGTAGCTGGATTGAACCTACTCAAGGTAATGCTGGCTGCAAATCACTGCACAGTTGTAGAATGCAGACTCCATTTTATTAAGGCCTGATGAAGTCTAGATATTTCTGGACTAAAGCACTCATCCTTGGATTTTTTATGTTCTGAAGTTAATAAAGTAGATTCTGCATTCAACAACTGTGTGGTGATTTGGAGCTTGCATTACTTGGAGTGGGTTCAATCCAGCTACTTCTTCTGGCTTTTGTGTTTATCAGATCCATATTTGTTTGGTTCAAGACATTGGGAATTTTCTTCTGGCAAAATGCAAATTTTTATGTTTAGAAGAAAGGCTTAGGAGAACAATGAATGGGTTCATAGAGAAAATTATGTCACTAAACAGAGGGGAATAATTTTGCACTGATTCAAGGATCCTCTTTACTCATGACCTATTTTGTTAGACTTAAGCATTTACAATATTACAATACTACATAAAGCAATAAATCAGAATAATACAATAATGCTATTACATTGATTCAGGCACATGAAATATGAGTCATAATGTGATTTTCTTTCTTCCCTTTCTAATACTTGGTCTAACCTACCTCATTCCTGCTTTTTTACCAACCCCCCCCTCCTGTTTTGTGTGTGTGTGTGTGTGTGTGTTGTTTTGCAATTTGCTTGTTTCTTGAATGTCTTGCTTTATTTATTTTAAAATATAAACATGTGTTTATTTATGTGCAAAACATTAACTTGCCATTTTTGGGGGGTGGGGGGACTATAGAGATGTAAATGAATTGTTTGATTCAGATTTCTTAAACAAGCAAGCTAGACTTTATGGTTGACTAAAAATGCTAGCTGTTTGCTAGCAAAACCAGCAGCAACATGTTTTCATATATGTTAACAACAAAGTTGGTTGGATTGATACCCGATTTTTTTTTATGTTGATTTCTAGTCAAGCTATAGGTTAGGACTTGCACAATGAAAAAGTACCAATAGTGTCATCTAAAGGTAAAGACAGCACTTAGACACATGTTACTCTATGACAAACTGTGCAAGGGCTATGCTGATTTATGTGCTGCTGATTCTGCCTTATGTTTGGCGACAGGCTGGAAAAAAGAAAGGCAATACTAACATAATTAACTGATACTAAACTCTTAGCTAGTATGTGGCTTTCAGGTTGTCCATTGTTAATGTAGACTAGAAACAACTCACACATGGACTTTCCAAGATGGCTGCACACTGATCAACAACATAACTTCATCTCTCCCAGTGTGATAAAAGAAACTGAGAGATAAGGGCCAGGAACTCTTTCACTTTTTGTAAATTCAGTTACTGGCTACTAAGTCTACTGCCTAGATGCCAGCAACAAAGAAACTAAGAGAGCCTGAATGAAAATCAGTCAGAAAAGGTGAAGAGAAAATAATGACTGGGAAAAATCCTGCAGATGTTTGGTAGAAAGCAGTTCAAGCTCCAGCTTTGGTGCACGACATGGCTTCCAGTAATCTAGAGGAAAAAATAAGTCAAATGTGCTCACAGTTGATTAAAATAAATGAAACATTGAAGGAGCATATCAACTCAAATAACAAAAGACTGAAAAAATAGATGTTTTAAATAGATTTTCATATGAACTGATAAATCTGCAAAAATTAGAAGTCCCAGTGTAGAAAAGGCTGGCTGAATATGAGTCTGCTCAAGAAGAGATATTTCAAAAACTGGTAAGAATTAGGGGACAGATCTTGTATGGAAAATCTAAGATTTTCTGCCATACAAGAGAAATTGGAAGGAACAGACTGTATTATTTTTATGAAGGCACAAATAAGCAACTGGACTGATATGCCACAGCAGGAACTGTTAATTAAAAAGGCACATTGTATGTATGCTCCAAACTTGGCCATGAGAAAGTAGTCATGACTTATATTAGTAAAGATGCAATTCTACTAGCAGAAAGAGCTGATCCTTACAAAACTGTGGCAGAAGAGTAAATTATTAAAAGTTGTAGATAGCAGAGTGTTTGTTGAAAATGATTATTCACTTTACTCCAGGCAGAAGAGAAGCAGGTTTATTCCAGCAAACAGGGAATGTTGAGATGAAAGTACAAGACTTAAGTTGCTGTATCCATCTGTCTTCAAAATATTATTTCCTAAAGGATCAAAGCCATTTTTTGATGCAGAACAGATTAAGAAGGAAATACAAAAGTTTGTCCAACAAAAAGTGAGACATCAAGCGGGGGGAGGTCTGCTTCTCATTCTTCTGATAAGAAAGCTCACAGAGAGAGACTTTGCCAGTGAAACTTTTCCCAATTTTCAAAAGGAAAATGCTTGAGAAACAGAGAAAAGCAGAATAATCAGGAGTACTTTGAAACTGAACCAGAGTTTGGAGTGGAGAGATGGAAATGAACAAAAAGAAGACTGGCAACATGGAAATTAATGAACAAATGCAAGATATGTGAAATATGGCTATACAAGAAAAATGAAAATAATTGACTTTTGTTAACTTTCTTAAACTTCTGGGTTACTGAAAGGCTTTTGTCCCACTCCATATCATTAATATTTGATGGACACTGAGGGGAGGGGAACAGAAAGAAAAAAGGCAACTGTAAGTAAAACAATTTCTGATCTTAACAGTATTTCTATGAAACTTTTTCATGATATAAATTGCATAATATATAGTAAAGTATGTCAGACGTATGTGATAAAGACACTAAAGTAACATATGCTTTTTTCTTTCATTCTTCTTTTTAGTGTTAGGAAAGTCAAGCATTAACAATGCAAAAAGAGAAAAAGCTGGACAAAAGCATATTTAAATTACTAGGCTGTGATTTTGGGATGTTGAGAGGTGCACAGATCCAAATTTATGTAGAGCTGATATGTTTTCTCTTTCTTCTACATAAGTGAATGTTTGGATTAAGACCCTTGGCTCAATCTAATAATATGTTTTAAGTGGAAACAAGTAAATAAGAGAACAGTGATTGTAATGAAAAGTTTTTCTTTAGCAATAAATGTTCAACATGTCTTTAGAACTTTGCAGATGTGGTCTACAATTTTTTCTCTTGTGTTTTCATGGATACAAGCTGGTTAAAGGGCAAGAAAAATCAGAACGCTTTCTTTAAGGCTAAACGTTAATGTTTTTCAGAAGGCATCTAGGTTGTTTTTTACATCTGGAAGGAGGATAAAGATAAAAAAGAACAAACAGCAATTATTCTAAGTAGGAGCACAGGCAGTAACATATATCTTAACATGGACAACCTTAACATTAAATTAGATGAAGATGATGCCTGTGTCTGCAGCTGTATATCTAGGACAATTGTTCCTATTAGGAAGGTGAAACTTCATTATTTGAAGATGTACATAATGTTGTGCATTTGTATTAAGTTAGCAGGTTCTGGGGGGTTTTCTGTGGGTGTGTTTGATGTTTTTTTTTTGTTTGAGGGTTTTCATTAAAACAAAAAGTCTTGTAAAATATGACATAGTTTCAAATGGAGATGACAAGAAACAAGTGTATCACAAAAGCTGGAAATAGACATCTAAAAATGCTGTCATACAACAGGTGGGAAAAATAACTTCTTATCATAATGGCAACTCTCTCCATATTATTATGGAATATGAATGGTCTCACAGGTATAGACAGAAAGGAAAGAGCATTTAATTATATTAAGAAATGCAGAGTGGAAATAGCAATGTTACAAGAGACACATTTGGAAAGAAATGAGCATGTGAATTTGATAAAGAGAGAATATCAGAATATATATTGCACATAATATCAGGCACAAAGGAAAAGGGGAGTACTTATATTAATTGCTAAAGGAGCTCCAATAATGATAGACAAGGGAAAAAAGATAATAATAGTAGATTCCTAGTTGTAAGCGGCAACTGGAAAGGGAAGAAGATTGTGCTGGTATGTATTTATATTCCAGCTAAAATTGTTGTTATGGAGCTTAACAAAATTTTGAGAGAAATGATTACTTTTCAGCAGGGAATATTACTTATAGGTGGGGACTGGAATTTGATTTGCAACAGTGAGGATGTATCTAGGGAGCCTAGAAGGGAAAACAGAGAAAAAGAGGGTAAATGTGTCAGTTTTGTAGGATTAAATACTGGCAGAGCACTTTAAATGTGTTTTAAAAATGTCATAATTGATTGATTGGTGCTGATTAACTTTAAATAAACTTGTATAAATAATTGTTAACAGCACCGAGTATTTTGTGATCCATTTAAAGGCGAAAGGCTGAGGTACCAGATCGCAATAAACGTTTTACTGGCATGGTGCTAGTGGTTTGTGTGTTTCGTTATAACTTTGCTGCAATTCAACAGTGTTTGTGGATTTGGTTCATTTTTTGCTAAGCACCTTTTTGCCGGTCATTATGTTACCGAGTGGAGCTGCCAACCCAGCGGATGTTACCTGCTTTGCTGAAATAGTAAGCCAAAGGGAGAAAAAGTTTTGTAATTCCAATTTTGATATTTGGAACATGGGCACTAATAAGCAGATTGATGATCGGTTCTGTTCCCTACAAAGACTAATGAATAAAGAAACTGCTTTATTCTTAGATACTTGTCTTTTGGAAAAATATGTAGACCTAAATTTAACTCCTAGAGGTCTACGTATTGACAAATTGCCTGCTGCTGAATTTACGGAAGGAGAACATGATTTGCTTAGTGAGTGGAAAGCAGCATCTCTTGAATGCACCAACAAGTGGCTCCGCATACTTATTAAGCGGAACCAAAGGGTGCATGAGAAGCTTAAAAATGAAATTCTGCACTTACAGGATGAGGTGGTGGGGGAATCCTGTTTTAAAGTGCAGTTTGCTAAAATTACTGAAAAAATAAGCAAAATGGAAACGGAAATATTATCACGGAAGAGGAACAAGCTTTCACGCGACATGAAGGACTACGAGAGTGGAGTCTTATTTTCATGGCAACGCGATACTTCAATAAGCAGATCCAGGGTTCGAAAAAACCCGCAAAATCAACGCACACAGCGCAGCATTTCGGCATCTTCAGGGGAACGAGAAAGAAATCCTGTTAAAAATGTAACTTTTTCTAGTTCTAACAATGGACCTAATGATTTAGCTTGCACGAATGGCTCTTCCTCTAATACTCTTGCGCCTGATGCCTCCTTTCAGACCAATAAATCTGGTCGAGGGAGAAATGGACGCAAGGGTAGGAATCGGTTTAAGGAATGAGCGTGTAAGTAATTTACATGATGAGAATTTATGTTTGGTTAACTTGTCTAAATTGAGTATTAATGAGGCAATGAATTCAGTATTGTTGAAGGGAAGCAAGTTTGTACCAACATTTTTTCCTTCATTGAGTGACATTTATTTTGACCTTAAAAAATTTGTAAGAAAATTGTATTTGAAAGTTTTTTCTATGACAGTGATTTAAATACAAGCGTTAATGAAAATCCAAATGGTGAATTTCTCAACACTGATGTTTAAAATATTACTTTAGAAAATGTTGATAATGATGATGAACTATTGAATTTATCAATCTATGATTATGAACATGCTAACTTTGATTTAATTCAAGAAGACACAAATAGTAATAGTGATGATGGTGAAATGTTTTTTACTGGATATGGCAAACTGACTGTTCCACCTATAGCATCTGAGAGCAATTTTACACCCAACATAAAGGTGCCAGCTATTTCATCTTTTTTCAATATAGTATTTAAAGAGATATCTAGATTAATGGAGGATCTGAAAAAAGCATCTAAATATTATAATTTAAACAAAGAGGAATGGATAGCTTTAAAACATATGGAAAAAATGAAAACAGGGTTCATTTTCAAATGTGCAGACAAGGGTGGTAATTGGGTAATTTTGGACAAATCAGATTATTGTGTAATGGTTTCTGACTTATTAAAGAATCAAGATGAATACCTATGTCTAAATAGTGATCCAATTATTGAGTTCAACAGTGAACTATTGAATTTTTTGGAAAGAGGGGAACGTCTAGGTTTCTTAAATCAATGTGATATAGGCAAACTATATGTCAAAAACCCACTGATGCCGACTTTTTATGCATTACCCAAAGTACATAAAAGTTTGATAAAGCCACCAGGGAGGCCTATAGTTTCAGGCAGGGAATCTTTTTTGAGCAAAGTTAATATTTTTTTTGGATTTCCATTTAAAAAGTCATTTATCCAAAATTTCAGCTCACATTTCTAATACAGAAGATTTATTAGATAAGATTAGTGGAATTAAATGGAATCAAAGTTACTATTGGGTAACGATAGATGTGAAGGCATTATATACCAACATTAATAAAAGGTGGGGACTTGAAGCTGTCCAAACTATGTTGGGAGATGGTCCTAGAACTTTATTTCTGATACAATTGTTGGAATTTTGTCTTTCTCACAACTACTTCTCTTTTAATAAAGATTTTTTTCTCCAAAATAAAGGGACGGCTATGGAGGCTGCTTTTGCGCCCTCATATGCCATCCTATATATGGATTTTTTTGAGAAATTACATATTTATTTAACTTCTTTTTATAAGAAAAATGTAATTTTTTACAAGCGATTTATTGATGACCTGATATTAATATGTAGTGGTGAAATTTTTGAATTTCTTGAATTTTTTGAAGAGTTAAACAATAATGATCATGGTTTAAAATTTTCTCATGAAATTGATAGAAATAAAATTAATTTTCTAGATATAACTTTATTTCATGAAGATGGGAAAATAGGATATAGACCTTATAGGAAAGAAACTTCTGTAAACATGTTTCTACATGCAGAAAGCATGCATCCGGGACATTTAATTTGGTCCCTTCCTTCTGGTGAATTTCAAAGGATTTACAATCACACCAGTGATGTTAATGAAAGACAATTAGAACTAAGTAGGGTTGAATCCAGGTTATCCAAGAGAGGTTATAGTCATGATCATTTGCTATTTTCAAAAAATAAGATATTAGGAATTGGAGATTGTTTCGATCATGAACATCACCATAAAATTAGACATAAAGATCTAGGTACATCAGTAATAGAAAAAAGTAATAATATTACTATGAGGAGAAAAAATAAAGATGACATAAAAACTAGTGAATCTAACTTATTTTTTGTCACTAAATATTCCCCTGTATCTAATGAAGTGTGTAATACTATAAGAAATTATTGGTATCTGATTTGTGAGGATGAAAACATAGGTGCAATTTTTCCTAAACATATAACTTTTTCTTTTAAAAGAGGAAAAAATTTAAAAGAGATACTGAATTGTAACTCTTTTAATAATAGTAAAAAGTCTAGCAGTGGCAATATTGAAGGCACTTTTTCATGTGGTCAGTGTAGTGTTTGCAGTAGGATTATTAATACAACTGACATCAATGGAGTGTCTTTTAAAGCTAGACACTTTTTCAATTGTAAATCAACAGGAGTAGTTTATCTATTGGGCTGTTCATGTCCCAACATGTGGTATATAGGTCAAACAAAAAGGATGGTTAGAGTTCGAGTTTTGGAACATATAAAAGACATTAGGAATAAAAATGAATATAGTCCAGTGGCCAAACATTTTTTGGAGAAACACAAGAGTGATCATAGTAGTTTGAAATTTTGTGTGTTGGGTAAACCCTTTTGTGCAAATGGGGGTCGATTGGTTTATAAGTTACTCGAACTAGAGACCAGGATGATCCTTAAATTTAATACGTTGAAGCCACATGGACTTAATCTTGAACTAAGTATATAATATCTATTAATTCAGTCAGCTTAGATTTTTTTATATAGATCAATTTAGGTAGTGTTGATACATTTGGTTATATAGGTTACATGTCATATTTTTGGATTCATTAGGAATTAATTTGTCAGTTATTTGATGTATTAGATAATAATAATTTATAGAACATATATTAAATGTCATTTTGACATTTCCATTTATCAATTTGGTAGCTACTTAATTCTTTTTCTCTAATGACATTATGTCAAAAAATCTTTTGGACATTATTATATATATGTTATATTAATTTATTAATATTTATATTTATAATATATTAGTTTAATAATATCATAAAGATTTTTGATGTTAATATTTTATTTCAAATAAATGTGTCAGTTTTGTAGGATTAAATACTGGCAGAGCACTTTAAATGTGTTTTAAAAATGTCATAATTGATTGATTGGTGCTGATTAACTTTAAATAAACTTGTATAAATAATTGTTAACAGCACCGAGTATTTTGTGATCCATTTGAAGGCGAAAGGCCGAGGTACCAGATCGCAATAAACGTTTTACTGGCATGGTGCTAGTGGTTTGTGTGTTTCGTTATAACTTTACTGCAATTCAACAGTGTTTGTGGAAAAAGAGGGTAAATATCTGAAGATATTTGTGAAAATACTTGGTATGGAAGAAGTGAATTCAGTAGTAAAACTCAGAGAGAATTTAGATATTACTCGCCAAGGTACTATAACTGGGCTAGACCAGACAGAAATTATATTTCACAGGAACATGTGCATTTAATTGAGAGCTTTGACACATATCCAATAACTATTTCAGATCATACAGCAATAACAACTAAAATAAAAATGCAGGGCAATAAACTAAAACTGAGACACTGACAATTTCCCACCTACCTGTTAAAAAAACAGGACCTTAAGGAAGGGGTAGTGGAAATTATTTGGGGGTTATTAGGGAAGATAGAAAGTACTTTAGAAATCATAGCCAGTGAGTGGGATAAAATGAAAGTGGAGTTTAAAAAATACAAAAAGAAAAATCTGTGGTATCCCTCAAAGTCTCTCAAAACCCAGTATGCAACCTATACTGGGTCAAAAACAACCAAGAAGAAACTTTGCAGTGTGGAGGGTGTGATGTTCACTTCCTGAATTATGTTAAGCACCTAGTTCATTAATAAAAATCAATCTGTAAAACACTTGCTGCAAAATAATAAAATAGAAAATACTAGGTAGTCCACAGTTGAGTTAAAAATGGTAGGTAGTCCACAGCTGAGTTAAAAATGGAATATCCTTTATTAAAAGTATATTCCATATACTTTATATATATATATATATATATATATATATATATATATATATATATATATATATATATATTCACACACACACCTTATTGAAAGGAAATAAACACAAAAATAATGTTGGATGCTAGGAGAAGTCTGAAGGACTGAAAGAGAGGAAATAAGAAGGTACAAATTCCAAATTGGCATAAAGATGGAAAATAAAAATATTTAAAATGCTACTGTTTCTTCTGTGACACCCGTGCTCTGGCCCAGCAATCAAGGATCCTCAATCCTCACCACTAACACCAGTGAGGGGCGTCTCATATAGGAGGAAAGGATAACAAATACACACAGTAAAGTGCAATTTCCCTTAAGAGCACACAGAGATCACAGTCAGTCAGGGGCTGGTCACTCTCTTGCTCTCCAGGTCCCCAATAAGACTCCCCACTGACACAGCTATAGGGTCCAGATCTCATCCTATTGGGCAAGCTAAAACCTCCAATACCTTCTCTGTCCAGCCAATGCTTCATGTCCCTGCCCAAGTAGCTGACAGACACACACACACACACACACACACACACACACACACACACACACAAACACACACACACACACACACACACACACACACACACACACACACACACACACACACACACACTCACACACACACACACACACACACACACACACACACAATCTCTTTGAGAAGTGTTTATATAACCACACAGACACTCTTGGGAAACTCCAGCTGTGCCCCCTTTTCCCAGACTATACGGTAGTACCACTTGCCACCACCCACTATTTTTTATCAGCTACTCAAAGGCCCCTAAAGGGGTGTCCAATTATTACTGTGCAATATTATTATCCAATTGGTAGTATAGCCCATGGCTAAAGCTATTGGAGTGGCTTTGTAGAATTTTACCAAAGGCATGCTGGTACTCTAAAGAGCTTAAATTATCTCTACAAAACAGCCACAGTTGAAGGAGTTTAAAAATATTTAATAACAAATAGTCAAAACACAAGACAATATATTTTACTACACAGTGCTGGTCACGAGTTCAGAGATCACAGAGAAATATTTAAAATAATTTAGTAGTTCTGACATCATAGAAAAACACAGTCTAATCTTTCTAGTTTCAACTATTTCTAAGAGAAAACACAAGTCTATGATAAACGTACATATAGAGCAAGACAGTGCTGGTGTTGGATGGTCAAGACAAAAATGCTTAATGCTGTATGATTCTCTCTGTTTTTAAAATCACTTTCCTGGTTCACATTACATCATTCTTCACACTTCCCTAACTACATTTACATTCTTCATTTCTTGGCAGAAACCAGAGCAATAAAGGACATTTATGCATGCAAATTCTGGCCATTAACTCTAGTCTTACAACAATAGCAAGAATTCCTTCATTTAGACTAACCAGAGCCGTGTTTACATCAAAGGGTCACAACATGCTTTCCTTGGTCAGTAGAGTGCACTGTTGTTACATTGCTTTCAGTTCCACATGTAACACTATTTTTACCATTTACAACAACAAGCCTGTGGTTTACATTAATATTTACAGATGACAGAATTATCTATAAAATTCTATCTAGCTAGGCTGGCAGCCTTCACATCTTCTACTTACTGCAAAAACACAGCTAAATCAGGAAAGTGTAAACAATATCACCTGCTTGTACTACACTTTGCAGTGTTGTACCATAGACTTTCATTATTCCCTTATCATGGCATAGGGTGATTCACAAAGTTTACAGCTTAATTTGCTATCATAGGAGACATGATTTCATTTGTATATCATGGAAATTAGAAAATGTATTTCAGCTGGAGTTCTCACTTAGATTTCTTCTTCATTAATGTCAAGGCATCACAGGGCAGAATTATGCAGCACCTCCATGCTTTCTTGCATGGTCTGTAGTTATGGGATACATCTGTTCATCCCTTCCTCTTATTTTATGATTTGGGCTTTCTGAAAGTTGTAGACATGTTGTTGCTGCTCAGTAATGTTATAATAAGCAGAACATCACATTTCCTTCCACATCAGCTTCACAGCCATAATGTTCATTGCCACAAGAGGGTATCCTTCTAAATCCTGAAATCCAACAAGACAGAATGTTATTTTCTTGAGATGAAAATAACGAACGGTTGAAATCCTGAATGGCCAATTTTTCACAGGGCAAGTAAACATTTGCCCAAAACTTCATGGAACCACACCAGACTATGTAAAACCTACTGCATCCCTCCTAACTGTATATGTATATATATATATATATATATATATATATATATATATATATACCAACTCTGGGATTGCATTACAGTGAGGAAAAGGGCATATTTCTCCAAGTTGGGCAAGTGTTTACTTTCCCTGAGAAAAATCAGCCATTCAGGATTTCAGGATTTAGAATTAGACCCCCCACAAGTATATGGCTGCACCTATATAGCTTTGAGAACTTCTACTACTCTATACATACAGCATGATTTATGTCTGTGAATCACTGTTCAAAGTTCAGGTGGTCATGTACATACCTAATTTATATTTAGAGTCCTTCAGGTGTGCAAGAAAGGTATAGGGTGCCTGCTGTCTGTGGAATCTGCTGATGTTTTTCAAATCATATGTATTTTTTCTGGTACCAGAAACATAGTAGAGTACTGTGTGTTGAAGTAGCAGAGGCAATGAAGTATATATACAGTTGTCAAAATACAGAACCATGAAGAGCACCTTTATTAATAGAGTAGGACATGGATTTTTCATACTCAATGGTTGTTCTGAAGCACCTTTTGTGGAAGCAGCTAATGAGACAAGCTAGAGTTATGGTAGTTTGTCCATACAGGTAAAATTCTTTTAACAGCTCTCCATTATTGACAAAGTCAAATGCTTTAATGGGATTTACAAAGACGACTTCAGAACTCACACTATTATCCACTACGCTAAAGACATAACTGCTGAGTGCAAGGATATTGGTGGTTATGTTACAACCATTTCTAAAATTATGCTTCTGACCATTTAGTAGCACATAAGCTTTTAGGGTGGAGGTTATCTGAGGAGCTACAGCTTTTGCCAGAATACTTGATAAAGGAGACAGTAAATAAATAAATCAGTAGTACTCCACTCTGGTTTTATAACCATGGTTAAGCAGTAGGATGATATCTGTCAATTTCAAGATTTTGGGGAATATCTGAGAGCAAAGCAAGGTACTAATAATATGCCTTATTTGGAATGTAGCCCCCCTCCATACCACCTAGCCTATAACAAGGTATTTCCATTCACTATTTAACATTAACAAAGAGGCATCAGCAAACTAGAATTCTGTTGTGAAGCTAAAATAAGAGAAGATGCTTTTATATTTGTATGTGGTAGCAGTTTAGAGGAATTAAAAAAACTGTTGAACCAAAATATTTGTCTAATGCTTCAACCACAACTCCAGGGGAGGTAACACTGTCCATCTTGGTCAAAGGAGTTAATCGAGAAATATTCCAACAAGATCATTTAAAAGCCCAGTATCTGATGATGATTCCAGTAATATTCTTAGGTTTTGCCACACAGGTAGGTACTAGGCTATCTGCCTGAAGGCATTTATAAGCCTAGCCAAAATGTGTTGGCTTTCGCTGCCCCCTTAGATTAGTTCCCTGTGCCTCTGTCCAGCAGAGCCACTGAATTGATCCCCTGGGTAAACTTTCTGTCTCCCATCCACTCTTCAAGGTTTCTCTTGAAGAGTGTTAGTGAGGAGCTCTGCCTAATGTAGACTGAAATCATGTTCCAAAGCATGGGAAGTCTCTAGGACAGGAATCTATCCCTCCAGCACGTCCTATTTATTGTGTGGTGAGATTTAGATCCCTAGAGTGTATGGCTCAAGGGGATAAGGTGTTCTTTAGGTGGAGCATGTCCATCAATTCTGGGTTGGACATGGCCTTGTATGTCAGGCAGAGATCACCTCTGAGTAGGCGGTATGCAACTGACTACAGCTGGAGTTTCTTCAGTCGAGCTGCATAGGGCATCTGTTTGAGGCCAGTGATCCTCTTGGTGAGATACTTCTGTGGTCTTTCCAGCTGTTGCAGGTGTCTTGTAAGGTACATCCCAAATGGGGCGTTGTACTCTAAGATGGGTCTGATGAGTGATGAGTAGAGGGGCACAATGACCTCTTTTGATCTGGATGCAAACCCTTTTGTGATTAGGTGGGCCACATAGAAGGATTTTCTAACCACTTTGGCAATGTGATTATCAAAGGAGAGATTACTATCTTCTTGGGTCCCCAGATCCCTTATTATGTCTTCCGTATTTAGGGGACTACCACCTATGTGGTAGTTTGTGGGTACTTTGTTTTTTCCAAAGGGGATGACTATGTACTTTTTGGCATTTAGCTTGAGGCCATGATTTTGACACCAGGTATCTGTCTCAGTGAGACCCTTTTGGAGGTTGTTTGTGTAAGCTGAAGAGTCAATTATAGTCCCTAGTTTGCAGTCGTCTGCAAACTTGGTCAGCCATAGTCCTCCTGTGCTTGCCTGTACCTCTGAGAGTTATATACCAAACAGGAGGTGTGCTAGGACTGAGCCCTGGGGAATGCCGCTAGTAACCAGTTTAGAGTCGGACCTAACTCCCGCAACTCTCACCATGTGGTTTCTGTCCATGAGCCAGTTGGCAACCCATCTTGTGACACAGGAGTTTATGTTCAGGCTGGTGAGCTTGTCTATAATACCAGAATGGGGGATGGTGTTGAAGGTCTTTGCGAGGTCTAGGTAGGCTGTGTGTACCACCTTTCCCTCATCTATAGCCTTGGTAACTGTCTCAAAGAAGTCTGCCAGGTTTAGAAGGCATGATCTGCCCTTAACAAAGCCAAACTGGGTAGGGTCCAGTGTTTGGAGGTTCCCAATGTCTCTGTTAATGAGTTCCATGATGATGTGTTCCATAGCCTTGCAGACCAAGCTAGTCAGGCTTATAGGGTGATACTTCCCGGGGTCTGTTATGGCTCCACCTTTGTGGAGCAGAATAACCGTTGCTGTGTGTAACTCTATGGGTACATAGCCTGTGGAGAGGTGGAGTTTAAACATTGTGTTTAGGTGAGGGGTTAGTTCATCTTTGAGCTTGTATGGGATGCAGACTAGGACACCATCCAGTCCCATTAATGCTGTTTTTGGCTTTGGAGAGGGCTGTTTTAACCTGAGTGTCTGTGATTTCAGGGGATCTACATTCTTCTGGTATGGTTATGGACCCTTTTGGGGGTGAGAGGGGGATAAAGTTTGAACTGAACCTGTGTGCCAGGATGTTGGCGA